>NW_027136905.1:0-600000 GCF_040869045.1 Eurosta solidaginis
GTTTCGTTTATTAACGTTAATTATCGTAACGAAATGATATCGGTTTCGTTGGTTAAGCATGCCTGATACAGACTAACCATATGTGCGAAAATGAAGAATGTTGGAGACAAATAATCAATACGAAAATATAAACAATAGGGGGACTCATGAAAGCATATAAACTTATAAGGTGTAAAATTATATCCATTTACACACGCTGTTATATGAACGCACCTAGTAATAAATACTCTTGATAAACTTGATTGTTTGTCAGCTGTATTATTGCTAAACAAAAGTTTTTTGATTGTTATACAAATTAAAAAATGCCAAGATTAAGTGAAAAATCAAAACTAAAATGCCTTTACTTGCTGATGTTGGAGATTTTCTGGTGAAAATGCCTGCTGTAATGTCTGCAAGGTTGCATTCCTTTGAGTTTACCGCGTTTACACAATGAAATGTGCGCGTAAATTTATACAAATTGTGTAAATGATTTTTTATACAAAATTTGACAGCTCGTTTACGCACTAGATAAATGTATACGTTTACACACCTTATAAGGCATTTATACGGTTACATGAGTCCCCCCTACTATTTTAATGCACCGTAAATGTAAACAAAATGTTTGCAAAGACAAAAGTACATCGAGTGGCTATCATGCCAAGCTAATATAAGCGCACGCAAGTCATTTTCTGTCAAAAATGTCTCATGCACATACAACATGTATGAGAGCAACCGAAATTGAATTTGCTGTTGCGACTGAATCACGCCAGAATGGCTACACGGATTTTGATGAAATTTGGGACACAGACAGTAGTCTACCAGCGAAATTTTTTTGGAACATGGAAAGAGGGGGTGGGGGTCCCACGACCCCTTCGAGCAATTACTTTTTAATAATTTTTACACATTATAACTTTACGTATACTGGCCTTCCCCAATATCACAGACTCAAGTCCCCCCCCCCCCCCCTTTATCTCCCCCTCTGGTGTAAAATCTATAAATTTGTTATAACTCAATATAAATTTTCTCCTATAGAAATTAGTTTTTGGTATCTGGCACATACAGATCGAGATCTAGACAATTTTGGAAAAAAATAGCAGCGGTCCTTCTCCTCCCGCCATCCGCCCTCCTTAAATTGTTTTTATTAGCACGCTTTTTATTAGCTTTACCTGTATGTTTCTTTGCAGCTCTTCATTCGCTCCAACGCCCCTGCTGCTTTATTAAAATGGTTCCTAAAATTAGATTCGCCTTATTTGTAATCCCGTTAGGGTCACATCGAGACCCTTCCGGGATCATTTCTGGATGGTTTTCGGGATCCGTCCGGGATCCCGCCGGGGTCATTTCGGGACTTTTTCGGAATCATTTGGGATCCCTTCCGGCATCATTTCTGCATGGTTTTCGGGATCCGTCCGGGGATCCCGTCGGGGTCTTTTCAGGGTTTTTCGAGATCATTTGGGGTGCCTTCCGCCATCATTTTTAGATGGTTTTAGGTATCCGTCCGGGATCCCGTCAGGGTCATTTCGGGACTATTTCGCGACTAATACGGGATTATTTGGGGGACCCTTTCGCATCATTTCTGGATGGCTTTCGGGATCCGTCCGGGATCCTGTTTGGGTCGTTTCGGGACTTCTGCGGGATTATTAGGGGTCTCTTCCGGCATCATATCTGGATAGTTTTCGGAATCCGTCCGGGAACCCGTCGATGTCATTTCGGGATTATTTCGGCATCATTTGGGGTACCTTCCGGCATCATTTCTAGATGATTTTCGGGGTCATTTCGTAACTTTTTCTGAACTAATACAGGATCATTTGGGGACCCTTTCGGCATTATTTCTGGATGGTTTACGGGATCCGTCCGGGATCCCGTCGGGGTCATTTCGAGATTTTTCGCGACTAATACGGGATCATTTGGGGACCCTTCCGCCATCATTTCTGGACGGTTTTCGGGATCCGTCCGGGATCTCGTCAGGGTAATTTCGGGACTATTTGGGGATCATTTGGGAACCTTTTGGGGCATCATTTCTGGATAGTTTCCGGGATCCCTCGGGGATCCCTTCAGGGTCATTTCGGGATCATTTTGGGGGTACCCACCGACATCATTTCTGGATGGTTTTCGGTTTTCGTCTGGATCCCGTTCCGGTCATTGCAGGTCTTTTTCGGGATCCGTCCGTGATCCCGACGGGGTCATTTCGGGACTATTTCGGGATTATTTGGGGTACCTAACGGTATCATTTCTGGTTGGTTTTCGGGATCCGTCCGGGATCCCATCGGGATAATTTCGGGACTTTTTTCGGGATCAGTTTGGGGTCCCTTCCGGCGTCATTTCTACATGGTTTTCGGGATCCGTTCGGGATCCCGTCGGGGTCATTTCAGGGCTAATACGGGATCATTTGGGGACCCTTAAGGCATCACTTCTGGATGGATTTCGGCATCTGTACGGGAACCCTTCAGGGTAATTTCGGAACTATTTCGGGATCATTTCGAGACCCTTTAGGGGGCATTTCATGACTTTTTCTGTATTATTTCGGGATCATTTGGGGACCTCTCCAGCATCAATTGATGGTTTGCCGGATCCATCAGGGTAATTTCGGGACCATTATGGGATTTGGGGGGACCCTTCCGAGGGTATTTTGGGATCCGTCCGGGATGCCGTAGGAGTCATTTCGAGATTTTTTGGGGATAGTTTTGGGACCCTTCCGGGATCATTTCTGGATACGTGGCGGGATCCCATCGGGGTCATTTCCGGACTAATTCGTGACTAATACGGGATCATTTGGGGACCTTTTCACCCCTTTCTGGATGGTTTTCGGGATCCGTCCGGGATCTCGTCAGGGTCATTTCGGGACTATTTGGGGATAATTTGGGAACCTTTCGGGCATCACTTCTGGATAGTTTCCGGGATCCCTCGGGGATCCCTTCAGGGTCATTTCGGGGACTATTTCGGAATCATTTTGGGGTACCCACCGGCATCTTTTCTGGATGATTTTCGGTATTTGTCCGGGATCCCGTCGGGGTCATTTCAGGATTTTCTCGGGATTGTGTCCGTGATCTCGATGGGGTCATTTCGGGACTATTTCGGGATCATTTGGGGTTACCTACCGGCATCATTTCTGGTTGGTTTTCGGATCCGTTAGGGATACCATCGGGGTAATTTCGGGACTTTTTCGGGATCATTTGGGGTCCCTTCCGGCATCATTTCTGGAAGGTTTTCGGGATCCGTACGGGATCCCGTCAGGTTCATTTCGGGATCATTTGGGGTTACCTATCGGCATCATTTCTGGTTGGTTTTCGGGATCCGTTAGTGGGATCCCATCGGGGTCATTTCGGGACTTTTTCGGGATCATTTGGGGTCCCTTCCGGCATCATTTCTGGAAGGTTTTCGGGATCCGTTCAGGATCCCGTCGGGGTCATTTCAGGACTTTTTCGGGATCATTTGGAGTATCTTCCGGCAACATTTCTAGATGGTTTTGGGTAACCGTCCGGGATCCCGTCGGTGTCATTTCGGAACTTTTTCGCGACTTAATACGGGATCATTTGGGGACCCCTACGCCATCATTTCTGAATAGTTTTAGGGATCCGTCCGGGATCCCGACGAGGTCATTTCGGGATCATTTGGGGTACCTACCGTCATCATTTCTGGTTGATTTTCGGGATCCGACCGGGATCCCGTCGGTTTCATTTCGGGACTATTTCGGGATTATTTGGGGGTACCTACTGGCATCAGTTCTGGATGGTTTTCGGGATCCGTACGGGATCCCGTCAGGTTCATTTCGGCACTTTTTCGGGATCATTTAAGCAAGGTTTTCAGATCCGTCCGAGATCCCGTCAGGGTATTTTCTGGACTTTTCCGAGACTATTTCAGGATCATTTTGGGACCCTTCCAAGATCATTTTGGGGACCCTTCCAAGATCATTCCTGGATGGATTTCGGGATCTGTCCGTATCCCGTTAGGGTCAATTAGGGATCCGTTCGAGATCCAGTCAGGGTAATTTCGGGACTTCTTCGGGACTATTTCGGGATAATTTTTGGATCGTTTTCGGGATCCGTCCGGGAGCCCGTCTGGGGTCACTTTTTCAGGGCTAATACGGGATCATTTGGGGACCCTTAGCTAATACGGGATCATTTGGGGACCCTTAAGGCATCACTTCTGGATGGATTTCGGCATCTGTACGGGAACCCTTCAGGGTAATTTCGGAACTATTTCGGGATCATTTCGAGACCCTTTAGGGGGCATTCCATGACTTTTTCTGTATTGTTTCGGGATCATTTGGGAACCTCTCCAGCATCAATTGATGGTTTGACGGATCCATCAGGGTAATTTCGGGACCATTTTGGGATTTGGGGACCCTTCCGAGGGTATTTTGGGATCCGTCCGGGATGCCGTAGGAGTCATTTCGAGATTTTTTGGGGATAGTTTTGGGACCCTTCCGGGATCATTTCTGGATACGTGCGGGATCCCATCGGGGTCATTTCCGGACTAATTCGTGACTAATACGGGATCATTTGGGGACCTTTTCACCCCTTTCTGGATGGTTTTCGGGATCCGTCCGGGATCTCGTCAGGGTCATTTCGGGACTATTTGGGTATCATTTGGGAACCTTTCGGGCATCACTTCTGGATAGTTTCCGGGATCCCTCGGGGATCCCTTCAGGGTCATTTCGGGACTATTTCGGAATCATTTTGGGGTACCCACCGGCATCTTTTCTGGATGGTTTTCGGTATTTGTCCGGGATCCCGTCGGGGTCATTTCAGGATTTTCTCGGGATTTGTCCGTGATCTCGATGGGGTCATTTCGGGACTATTTCGGGATCATTTGGGGTTACCTACCGGCAACATTTCTGGTTGGTTTTCGGGATCCGTTAGGGATACCATCGGGGTAATTTCGGGACTTTTTCGGGATCATTTGGGGTCCCTTCTGGCATCATTTCTAGAAAGTTTTCGGGATCCGTCCAGGATCCCGTCGGGGTCATTTCAGGACTTTTCCGGGATCATTTGGGGTACCTTCCGGCATCATTTCTAGATAGTTTTGGGTATCCGTCCGGGATCCCGTAGGGGTCATTTCGGGACTTCTTCGCGACTAATACGGGATCATTTGGGGACCATTTCGTCATCATTTCTGGATGGTTTTCGGGATCCGTCTGGGATTCCGTCATCGTAATTTCGGCACTATTTGGGGAACATTTGGGGTCCCCTACGGCATCATTTCTGGAAGGTTTTCGGGATCCGTTAGGGATCCCATCGGGGTCATTTCGGGACTTTTTCGGGATCATTTGGGGTCCCTTCCGGCATCATTTCTGGAAGGTTTTCGGGATCCGTACGGGATCCCGTCAGGTCCATTTCGGGATCATTTGGGGTTACCTATCGGCATCATTTCTGGTTGGTTTTCGGGATCCGTTAGGGATCCCATCGGGGTCATTTCGGGACTTTTTCGGGATCATTTGGGGTCCCTTCCGGCATCATTTCTGGAAGGTTTTCGGGATCCGTTCAGGATCCCGTCGGGGTCATTTCAGGACTTTTTCGGGATCATTTGGAGTATCTTCCGGCAACATTTCTAGATGGTTTTGGGTAACCGTCCGGGATCCCGTCGGTGTCATTTCGGAACTTTTTCGCGACTAATACGGGATCATTTGGGGACCCCTACGCCATCATTTCTGAATAGTTTTAGGGATCTTTCCGGGATCCCGACGGGTCATTTCGGGACTATTTCGGGATCATTTGGGGTACCTACCGGCATCATTTCTGGTTGGTTTTTTGGATCCGTCCGGGGATCCCATCGTGGTCATTTCGGGACTATTTCGGGATAATTTGTGGTACCTACCGGCATCATTTCTGGATGGTTTTCTGGATCCGTACGGGATCCCGTCAGGTTCATTTCGGGACTTTTTCGGGATCATTTAAGCATGGTTTTCAGGATCCGTCCGAGATACCATCAGGTTAATTTCTGGACTTTTTCGAGGCTATTTCAGGATCATTGTGGGACCCTTCCAAGATATTTCCTGGATGGATTTCGGGATCTGTCCGTGATCCCGTCAGGGTCATTTAGGGATCTGTTCGAGATCCCGTCAGTGTCATTTATGGATTTCTTCGGGCCTATTTCGAGATCATTTTTGGATGGTTTTCGGGATCCGTCCGGGAGCCCGTCTGGGTCATTTCGGAACTTTTTCAGGGCTAATATGGGATCATTTTGGTACCCTTCGGGATCATTTCTGTGTGGTTCTCTGGATAAGTCTAGAATCGTGTCGTTGTCATTTCGAGTTTTTCTGGGTCTATTCCGGGAACTTTTGGGGGCATTTCTGGATGGTTTTAGGAATCCTTCCGGGATAGCGGCGGGGTCATTTCGTTGCTTTTTATGGATTATTTCGGGATAATTTTGGGACCTATAAGATTATCAGCTCATTTAGTTCTTTTTTAATCAATTACAAATATAAAATGCATTACACAGAAACAAAATTTTAAACAGATAACTTAATAAGCAGGCTAACGTGAATAATCCATATATTTCATTTTCTCCGTGCGGACGGGGCCGCGGGTAAATGCTAGTATATCTAATCTAATATATATTATAAATGGGAAAGTTTGGATGTTAAGATGTTTGGATGTTTGGATGTTTGGATGTTTAGATGTTTGGATGTTTGGATGTTTGGATGTTTGGATGTTTGGATGTTTGTCCAGACGTTTGTCTTTGTGACTCAATAACGCAAGAACGGCTGGACCGATTTGGATGAAATTTTGCACACATATAGCCAATAGTCTAGAAGGATCTACTAGCTATATATTTTTCAAAAGGGGCGTGGTCCCCGCCCCCTAGTAACAGTTATAATGTAATTATTATATTTTTTCGTCTTTGCGACTGAATCACGCCAGAATGGCTATACGGATTTTGATGAAATTTGGGACACAGACAGTAGTCTACTAGCGAAATTTTTTTCGAACATGGAAAGAGGGGTGGGGGTCCCACGACCCTTCGAGAAATTATTTTTCATAATTTTTACACATTATAACTTTACGTATACCTACTGGCCTTCACCAATATCACAGACTCAAGGGGTCAAATAAGTCGAGGGCTTACAAAGTAAGCAGTGACACCCTCCGCCCGCCCCCTTTATCTCCCCCTCTGGTGTAAAATCCATAAATTGTTATAACTCAATCTAAATTTTCTCCTAAATCAATAGTTTTTGGTATCTGGTACATACAGAACGAGATCTAGACAATTTTGGAGGAACGATCAGTGGTCCTCTCCTCTACTCCCGCCATCCGCCCTCCATCAATTGTTTTTATTAGCACGCTTTTATTAGCTTTACCTGTATGTTTCTATCTAACTTTTTATTCGCTCCAATGCGCCTGCTGCCTTATTAATATGGTTTTATAATTAGCTTCACCTTATTTGTAATCCCGTAAGGGTCATATCGAGACCCTTCCGGGATCATTTCTGGATGGTTTTCGGGATCGGTCCGGGATTACGCCGGGGTAATTTCGGGACTTTTTCGGGACTATTTCGGGATCATTTTGGGACCCTTCCGGGATCATTTCTGTATAGTTTACGGGATCCGTCCGGGATCCCGTCGGGGTTATTTTGGAACATTTTCGGGACTATTCCGGAATCATTTCGGGACTATTTCGCGATCATTTGGGGACCCTTCCGGCATCATTTCTGGATAGTTTTAGGGATACGTGCGGGATCTCGTCGGGGTCATTTGGGACTTTTTCGGGATCATTTGGGGGCTCTTCCGGCATCATTTCTGGATGGTTTTCGGGATCCGTCCGGGATATCGTCGGGGTCATTTGGGGACTTTTTCGTGATCATTTGGGGGCTCTTCCGGCATCATTTCTGGATGGTTTTCGGGATCCGTCCGGGATCTCGTCGGGGTCATTTGGGGACTTTTTCGGGATCATTTTGGGGCTCAACCGGCATCATTTCTGGATGGTTTTCGGGATCCGTCCGGGATCCTGTCGGGGTCTTTTCGGTACTTTTTCGCGACTAATACGGGATCATTTGGGAACCCTTTCGGCATTATTTCTGGATGGTTTTCGATATCCGTCCGGGATCCCGTCGGGGTCATTTCGGAACTTTTTCGCGACTAATACGGGATCATTTGGGAACCCTTTCGGCATCATTTCTGGATGGTTTTCGGGATCCGTCCGGGATCCCATTAGGGTAATTTCGGGACTATTAGGGGATCATTTGGGAACCTTTCCGGCATCATTTCTGGATAATTTTTGGGATCCGTCCGGGATGCCGACGAGGTCATTTCGGGAATATTTCGGGATCATTTGGGATACCTACCTATATCATTTCTGCATGGTTTTTGGGATTCGTCCGGGATCCCGTCGTGGTCCTTTCGGGACTTTTTTTCGACTAATACGGGATCATTTGCGGACCCTTTCGGCATCATTTCTGGATAGTTGTCGGGATCCCGTCACGGTCATTTCGGGACTATTAGGGGAATCATTTGAGGACCTTTCCGGCATCATTTCTATATTGTTTTCGGAATCCTTTCGGGATCCCGTCAGGGTCATTTTGGGACTTTTTTGGGGCTAATACGGGATCATTTGGGGATCCTCTAGGGGTCGTTTGTGACTTTTTCTGTTTTATTTCGGGATCATTTGGGGACCCTTCCGGCATAATTTCTTGATGGTTTGCCGGATCCATCAGGGTCATTTCGGGACCATTTTGGGATCATTTGCGGACCCTTCCGAGATCATTTCTGGATCCGTCCGGGATGTCGTAGGAGCCATTTCGGGATTTTTTGTTACTTTTCCGGGATAGTTTATGGACCCTTCCGTTTTCATTTCTGGATCTGTGCGGGATCCCATCTGGGTCATTTCCGGACTATTTCGGGATCATTTTGGGATCCTTCCGGAATCATTTCTGTATGGTTTTCGCAATCCGTCGTTGATTCCCTCGGAGCCATTTCGGAACCTTTTCTGGAGTATATCGGGGTCATTTGGGGACTTTTTCGGGATCATTTGGGGCTCTTCCAGCATCATTTCGGGATGGTTTTCGGGATCCGTGCGGGATCTCGTCGGGGTCATTTGGGGACTTTTTCGGGATTATTTGGGGGCTCTTCCGGCATCATTTCTGGATGGTTTTCGCGATCCGTCCGGGATATCGTCGGGGTCATTTGGGGATTTTTCGGGATCATTTAGGGGCTCTTCCGGCATCATTTCTGGATGATTTTCGGGATCCGTCCGGGATCCCATCAGGGTAATTTCGGGACTATTAGGGGATCATTTGTGGACCTTTCCGGCATCATTTCTGGATAATTTTCGGTATCCGTCCGGGATGCCGACGAGGTAATTTCGGGATTATTTCGGGATCATTTGGGATACCTACCGGCATCATTTCTGGATGGTTTTTGGGATTCGTCCGGGATCCCGTCGGGGGCATTTCGGGACTTTTTCTCGACTAATACGGGATCATTTGCGGACCATTTCGGCATAATTTCTGGATAGTTTTTGGAATCCTTTCGGGATCCCGTCAGGGTCATTTCGGGGCTTTTTCGGGATCATTTAAGGATGGCTTTCAGGATTCGTCCGGGAACCCGTCAGGGTAATTTCTGGACTTTTCCGAGACTATTTCGGGATCATTTTGGGACCTTCCCAAGATCATTTCTGGATGGATTTCGGGATTTGTCCGGGATGCCCTCAGGGTCATTTTGGGACTATTAAGTGAGCATTTGAGGACCGTTCCGGCATCACTTCTGGATGGTTTTCGGTATCCGTTCAGATTCCCGTCGGAATAATTGCGGGACTTTTTCGGGATCATTGGGGTCCCTTCCAAAATCATTTCTGGATGGTTTTTGGGATTCGTCCGGCATCCCATCGGGGTCATTTCAAGACTTTTTCTCGACTAATACGGGATCATTTGCGGGCCCTTTCGGTATCATTTCTGGATAGTTGTCGGGATCCGTTCGGGATCCCGTCAGGGTCTTTTCGGAACTATTGGGAGATCATTTGAGGACCTTTCCGGCATCATTTCTGGTTAGTTTTCGGGATCCTTTCCGGGTCCCATCAGGGTCATTTCGGTACTTTTTCGGCATCATTTAAGATTGGTTTTCAGGATTCGTCCGGTATCCGTCAGGGTAATTTCTGGACTTTTCCCAGACTATTTCGGGATAATTTTGGGACCATCCCAAGATCATTTCTGGATGGATTTCGGGATCTGTCCGGGATGCCGTCAGGGTCATTTTGGGACTATTAGGTGATCATTTGAGGACCTTTTCGGCATCACTTCTGGATGGTTTTCGGTATCCGCTCAGGATCCCGTCGGAATTATTGCGGGACTTTTTCGGGATCATTTGGTGTCCCTTCCGGCAAAATTTCTGGCTGGTTTTTGGGATTCGTCCGGCATCCCGTCGGGTTCATTTCGGGACTTTTTCTCGACTAATGCGGGATCATTTGCGGGCCCTTTCGGCATCATCTTTAGATAGTTGTCGGGATCCGTTCGGGATCCCGTCAGGGTCTTTTCGGAACTATTAGGTGATCATTTGAGGACATTTCCGGCATCATTTCTGGATAGTTTTCGGGATCCTTTCGGGGTCCAGTCAGGGTCATTTCGGGACTTTTTCGGGATCATTTAGAGATGGCTTTCAGGATTCGTCCGGAACCCGTCAGGGTAATTTCTGAACTTTTCCGAGACTATTTCGGGATAATTTTGGGACCTTCCCAAGATCATTTCTGGATGGATTTTGGGATCAGTCCGGGATGCCGTCAGGGTCATTTTGGTTTTAGGTGATCATTTGAGGAACTTTCCGGCATCACTTCTGGATGGTTATCGGTATCCGATCAGGATCCCCTCGGAATCTTTGCGGGATTTTTTCGGGATCATTTGGGGTCCCTTCCGGCATCATTTCTGGATGGTTTTTGGGATTCATTCGGCATCCCGTCGGGGTCATTTCGGGACTTTTTCGGGATCATTTAAGGATGGCTTTCAGGATTCGTCCGGGAACCCGTCAGGGTAATTTCTGGACTTTTCCGAGTCTATTTCGGGATCATTTTGGGACCTTCCCAAGATCATTTCTGGATGGATTTCGGGATCTGTCCGTCAGGGTCATTTTGGGGCTATTAGGTGATCATTTGAGGGCCTTTCCGGCATCACTTCTGGATGGTTTTCGGTATCCGTTCAGGATCCCGTCGGAATAATTGCGGGACTTTTTCGGGATCATTTGGGGTCCCTTCCGGCATCATTTCTGGATGGTTTTTGGGATTCATTCGGCATCCCGTCGGGGTCATTTCGGGACTTTTTCTCGACTAATACGGGATCATTTGCGGGCCCTTTCGGCATCATTTCTAGGTAGTTGTCGGGATCCGTTCGGGATCCCGTTAGGGTCTTTTCGGAACTATTAGGAGATCATTTGAGGACCTTTCCGACATCATTTCTGGATAGTTTTCGGGATCCTTTCGGGGTCCCGTCAGGGTCATTTCGGGACTTTTTCGGGATCATTTAAGGATGGCTTTCAGGATTCGTCCGGGAACCCGTCAGGGTAATTTCTGGACTTTTCCGAGTCTATTTCGGGATCATTTTGGGACCTTCCCAAGATCATTTCTGGATGGATTTCGGGATCTGTCCGTCAGGGTCATTTTGGGGCTATTAGGTGATCATTTGAGGGCCTTTCCGGCATCACTTCTGGATGGTTTTCGGTATCCGTTCAGGATCCCGTCGGATTCATTGCGGGACTTTTTCGGGATCATTTGGGGTCCCTCCCAAGATCATTTCTGGATAGATTTCGGGATCTGTCCGGGATCTCGTCAGGGTCATTTAGGGATGCGTTCGAGATCCTGTCAGGGTCCTTTCGGGACTTCTTCGGGACTATATCGGGATCATTTCTGGATGGTTTAAGGGGTCCGTCCAGGATCCCTTAAGGGTCATTTCGGGACTATTAGGTGATCATTTGAGGACATTTCCGGCATCACTTCTGGATGATTTTCGGTATCCGTTCGGGATCCCGTCGGAATCATTGCGGGAGTTTTTCGGAATAATTTGGGATCCCTTCCGGCATCATTTCTGGATGGTTTTCGGGATTTGTCCGGGATCACGTCGGGGTTATTTCGGGACCTTTTCGGGGCTAATACGGGATCATTGGGGATCCTCTATGGGTCGTTTCGTGACTTTTCTGTTTTATTTCGGGATCATTTGGGGACCCTTCCGGCATAATTTCTTGATGGTTTGCCGGATCCATCAGGGTCATTTCGGGACCATTTTGGGATCATTTGGGGACCCTTCCGAGATCATTTCTGGATCCGTCCGGGATGCCGTAGGAGCCATTTCGGGATTTTTTGTTACTTTTCCGGGATAGTTTTTGGACCCTTCCGGGATCATTTCTGGATCTGTGTGGGATCCCATCTGGGTCAATTCCGCACTATTTCGGGATCGTTTTGGGATCCTTCCGGAATCATTTCTGTATGGTTTTCGCGATCCGTCGTGGATCCCCTCGGAGCCATTTCGGAACTTTTTCCGGAGAATTTCGGGATAATTTAGGGACCCTTCCTGGATATTTTCTGGATGGTTTTTGAGATCCGCCCAGGAGCCCGTCATGGTCATTTCGGAGCCTCTTCGGAATCATTTTGGAACACCTTCAGGGATCATTTCTGTGTGGTTCTCTGGATACGTCTAGAATCGTGTCGTTGTCATTTCTGTTTTTTTTTGCACTATTCCGGGAACTTTTGGAGACCCTTTCGGGGCATTTCTGGATGGTTTTCGGGATCCGTCCGCGATAGCGTTGGGTCATTTCGTAGCTTTTTCTGGATAATTTCGGTATCAATTGGGGTCCTATCAGGTTATCAGCTCATTTAGTTCTTTTTTTACTCAATTACAAAAATAAAATGCATTAGACAGAAAACAAAATTTTAAACAGATAACTTGATAAGCAATCTAACGCGAATAGCCCATATATTTAAATTTCTCCTTGCGGACGGGGCCGCGGGTAAAGGCTAGTATATATTATAAATGGGAAAGTCTGGATGTTAAGATGTTTGGATGTTTGGATGTTTGGATGTTTACATGTTTGGATGTTTGGATGTTTGGATGTTTGGATGTTTGTCCAGACGTTTGTCTTTGTGACTCAATAACGCAAGAACGGCTGGACCGATTTGGATGAAATTTTGCACACATATAGCCAATAGTCTAGAAGGATCTACTAGCTATATATTTTTCAAAAGGGGCGTGGTCCCCGCCCCCTAGGAACAGTTATAATTTAATTATTATATTTTTTCGTCTTTGCGACTGAATCACGCCAGAATGGCTACACGGATTTTGATGAAATTTGGGACACAGACAGTAGTCTACTAGCGAAATTTTTTTCGGACATGGAAAGAGGGGTGGGGGTCCCACGACCCTTCGAGAAATTATTTTTCATAATTTTTACACATTATAACTTTACGTATACTGGCCTTCACCAATATCACAGACTAAAGGGGTCAAATAAGTCGAGGGCTTACAAAGTAAGCAGCGGCACCCTCCGCCCGCCCCCCTTTATCTCCCCCTCTGGTGTAAAATCCATAAATTGTTATAACTCAATCTAAATTTTCTCCTAAATCAATAGTTTTTGGTATCTGGTACATACAGACCGAGATCTAGACAATTTTGGAGGAACGATCAGTGGTCCTCTCCTCTACTCCCGCCATCAGCCCTCCATCAATTGTTTTTATTAGCACGCTTTTATTAGCTTTACCTGTATGTTTCTATCTAACTTTTTATTCGCTCCAATGCGCCTGCTGCCTTATTAACATGGTTTTATAATTAGCTTCACCTTATTTGTAATCCCGTAAGGGTCATATCGAGACCCTTCCGGGATCATTTCTGGACGGTTTTCGGGATCGGTCCGGGATTACGCCGGGGTAATTTCGGGACTTTTTCGGGACTATTTCGGGATCATTTTGGGACCCTTCCGGGATCATTTCTGTATAGTTTACGGGATCCGTCCGGGATCCCGTCGGGGTTATTTTGGAACATTTTCGGACTATTCCGGAATCATTTCGGGACTATTTCGCGATCATTTGGGGACCCTTCCGGCATCATTTCTGGATGGTTTTCGGGATCCGTGCGGGATCTCGTCGGGGTCATATGGGGACTTTTTCGGGATCATTTGAGGGCTCTTCCGGCATCATTTCTGGATGGTTTTCGGGATCTGTCCGGGATATCGTCGGGGTCATTTGGGGACTTTTTCGGGATCATTTGGGGCTCTTCCGGCATCATTTCTGGATGGTTTTCGGGATCCGTCCGGGATCTCGTCGGGGTCATTTGGGGACTTTTTCGGGATCATTTTGGGGCTCATCCGGCATCATTTCTGGATGGTTTTCGGGATCCGTCCGGGATCCCGTCGGGGTCATTTCGGGACTTTTTCGCGACTAATACGGGATCATTTGGGAAACCTTTCGGCATCATTTCTGGATGGTTTTCGGGATCCGTCCGGGATCCCGTCGGGGTCATTTCGGGACTTTTTCGCGAATAATACGGGAACATTTGGGAACCCTTTCGGCATCATTTCTGGATGGTTTTCGGAATCCGTACGGGATCCCATTAGGGTAATTTCAGGACAATTAGGGGATCATTTGGGAACCTTTCCGGCATCATTTCTGGATAATTTTCGGGATCCGTCCGGGATGCCGACGAGGTCATTTCGGGACTATTTCGGGATCATTTGGGATACCTACCGGCATCATTTCTGGATGGTTTTTGGGATTCGTCCGGGATCCCGTCGTGGTCCTTTCGGGACTTTTTTTCGACTAATTCGGGATCATTTGCGGACCCTTTCGGCATCATTTCTGGATAGTTGTCGGGATCCCGTCACGGTCATTTCGGGACTATTAGGGGATCACTTGAGGACCTTTCCGGCATCATTTCTGTATTGTTTTCGGAATCCTTTCGGGATCCCGTCAGGGTCATTTTGGGACTTTTTTGGGGCTAATACGGGATCATTTGGGGATCCTCTAGGGGTCGTTTCGTGACTTTTTCTGTTTTATTTCGGGATCATTTGGGGACCCTTCCGGCATAATTTCTTGATGGTTTGCCGGATCCATCAGTTTCATTTCGGGACCATTTTGGGATCATTTGGGGACCCTTCCGAGATCATTTCTGGATCCGTCTGGGATGCCGTAGGAGCCATTTCGGGATTTTTTGTTACTTTTCCGGGATAGTTTTTGGACCCTTCCGGGATCATTTCTGGATCTGTGCGAGATCCCATCTGGGTCATTTCCGGACTATTTCGGGATCATTTTGGGATCCTTCCGGAATCATTTCTGTATGGTTTTCGCGATCCGTCGTTGATTCCCTCGGAGCCATTTCGGAACCTTTTCTGGAGTATATCGGGGTCATTTGGGGACTTTTTCGGGATCATTTGGGGCTCTTCCGGCATCATTTCTGGATGGTTTTCGGGATCCGTGCGGGATCTCGTCGGGGTCATTTGGGGACTTTTTCGGGATCATTTGGGGGCTCTTCCAGCATCATTTCTGGATGGTTTTCGCGATCCGTCCGGGATATCGTCGGGGTCATTTGGGGACTTTTTCGGGATCATTTGGGGGCTCTTCCGGCATCATTTCTGGATGGTTTTCGGGACCCGTCCGGGATCCCATCAGGGTAATTTCGTTTTGTGGACCTTTCCTGCATCATTTCTGGATAATTTTCGGTATCCGTCCGGGATGCCGACGAGGTCATTTCGGGATTATTTCGGGATCATTTAGGATACCTACCGGCATCATTTCTGGATGGTTTTTGGGATTCGTCCGGGATCCCGTCGGGGTCATTTCGGGACTTTTTCTCGACTAATACGGGATCATTTGCGGACCCTTTCGGCATAATTTCTGGATAGTTGTCGGGATCCGTTCGGGATCCCGTCACGGTCGTTTCGGAACTATTAGGGGATCATTTGAGGACCTTTCCGGCATCATTTCTGGATAGTTTTTGGAATCCTTTCGTGATCCCGTCAGGGTCATTTCGGGGCTTTTTCGGGATCATTTAAGGATGGCTTTCAGGATTCGTCCGGGAACCCGTCAGGGTAATTTCTGGACTTTTCCGAGACTATTTCGGGATCATTTTGGGACCTTCCCAAGATCATTTATGGATGGATTTCGGGATTTGTCCGAGATGCCCTCAGGGTCATTTTGGGACTATTAGGTGAGCATTTGAGGACCGTTCCGGCATCACTTCTGGATAGTTTTCGGTATCCGTTCAGATTCCCGTCGGAATAATTGAGGGACTTTTTCGGGATCATTGGGGTCCCTTCCAAAACCATTTCTGGATGGCTTTTGGGATTCGTCCGGCATCCCGTCGGGGTCATTTCGGGACTTTTTCTCGACTAATACGGGATCATTTGCGGGCCCTTTCGGTATCATTTCTGGATAGTTGTCGGGATCCGTTCGGGATCCCGTCAGGGTCTTTTCGGAACTATTGGGAGATCATTTGAGGACCTTTCCGGCATCATTTCTGGTTAGTTTTTGGGATCCTTTCCGGGTCCCATCAGGGTCATTTCGGGACTTTTTCGGCATCATTTAAGATTGGTTTTCAGGATTCGTCCGGTATCCGTTAGGGTAATTTCTGGACTTTTCCCAGACTATTTCGGGATAATTTTGGGACCCTCCCAAGATCATTTCTGGATGGATTTCGGGATCTGTCCGGGATGCCGTAAGGTCATTTTGGGACTATTAGGTGATCATTTGAGGACCTTTTCGGCATCACTTCTGGATGGTTTTCTGTATCCGCTCAGGATCCCGTCGGAATTATTGCGGGAATTTTTCGGGATCATTTGGCGTCTCTTCCGGCGTCATTTCTGGCTGGTTTTCGGGATCTGTCCGGGATATCGTCGGGGTCATTTGGGGACTTTTTCGGGATCATTTGGGGCTCTTCCGGCATCATTTCTGGATGGTTTTCGGGATCCGTCCGGGATCTCGTCGGGGTCATTTGGGGACTTTTTCGGGATCATTTTGGGGCTCATCCGGCATCATTTCTGGATGGTTTTCGGGATCCGTCCGGGATCCCGTCGGGGTCATTTCGGGACTTTTTCGCGACTAATACGGGATCATTTGGGAAACCTTTCGGCATCATTTCTGGATGGTTTTCGGGATCCGTCCGGGATCCCGTCGGGGTCATTTCGGGACTTTTTCGCGAATAATACGGGAACATTTGGGAACCCTTTCGGCATCATTTCTGGATGGTTTTCGGAATCCGTACGGGATCCCATTAGGGTAATTTCAGGACAATTAGGGGATCATTTGGGAACCTTTCCGGCATCATTTCTGGATAATTTTCGGGATCCGTCCGGGATGCCGACGAGGTCATTTCGGGACTATTTCGGGATCATTTGGGATACCTACCGGCATCATTTCTGGATGGTTTTTGGGATTCGTCCGGGATCCCGTCGTGGTCCTTTCGGGACTTTTTTTCGACTAATTCGGGATCATTTGCGGACCCTTTCGGCATAATTTCTGGATAGTTGTCGGGATCCGTTCGGGATCCCGTCACGGTCGTTTCGGAACTATTAGGGGATCATTTGAGGACCTTTCCGGCATCATTTCTGGTTAGTTTTTGGGATCCTTTCCGGGTCCCATCAGGGTCATTTCGGGACTTTTTCGGCATCATTTAAGATTGGTTTTCAGGATTCGTCCGGTATCCGTCAGGGTAATTTCTGGACTTTTCCCAGACTATTTCGGGATAATTTTGGGACCTTCCCAAGATCATTTCTGGATGGATTTTGGGATCAGTCCGGGATGCCGTCAGGGTCATTTTGGTATTAGGTGATCATTTGAGGACCTTTCCGGCATCACTTCTGGATGGTTATCGGTATCCGATCAGGATCCCCTCGGAATCATTGCGGGACTTTTTCGGGATCATTTGGGGTCCCTCCCAAGATCATTTCTGGATGGATTTCGGGATCTGTCCGGGATCCCGTCAGGGTCATTTAGGGGTGCGTTCGAGATCCCGTCAGGGTCATTTCGGGACTTCTTCGGGAATATATCGGGATCATTTCTGGATGGTTTATGGGATCCGTCCATGACCCCTTAAGGGTCATTTCGGAACTATTAGGTGATCATTTGAGGACCTTTCCGGCGTCACTTCTGGATGATTTTCGGTATCCGTTCGGGATCCCGTCGGAATCAATGCGGGACTTTTACGGAATCATTTGGGATTCCTTCCGGCATCATTTCTGGATGGTTTTCGGGATTTGTCCGGGATCCCGTCGGGGTTATTTTGGAACATTTTTGGGACTATTCCGGAATCATTTCGGGACTATTTCGCGATCATTTAGGGACCCTTCCGGCATCATTTCTGGATGGTTTTCGGGATCCGTGCGGGATCTCGTCGGGGTCATATGGGGACTTTTTCGGGATCATTTGTGGGCTCTTCCGGCATCATTTCTGGATGGTTTTCGGGATCCGTCCGGGATATCGTCGGGGTCATTTGGGGACTTTTTCGGGATCATTTGGGGCTCTTCCGGCATCATTTCTGGATGGTTTTCGGGATCCGTCCGGGATCTCGTCGGGGTCATTTGGGGACTTTTCCGAATCATTTTGGGGCTCATCCGGCATCATTTCTGGATGGTTTTCGGGATCCGTCCGGGATCCCGTCGGGGTCATTTCGGGACTTTTTCGCGACTAATACGGGATCACTTGGGAACCCTTCCGGCATCATTTCTGGATGGTTTTCGGGATCCGTCCGGGATCCCGTCGGGGTCATTTCGGGACTTTTTCGCGACTAATACGGGATCATTTGGGAACCCTTTCGGCATCATTTCTGGATAGTTGTCGGGATCCCGTCACGGTCATTTCGGGACTATTAGGGGATCATTTGAGGACCTTTCCGGCATCATTTCTGTATTGTTTTCGGAATCCTTTCGGGATCCCGTCAGTGTCATTTTGGGACTTTTTTGGGGCTAATACGGGATCATTTGGGGATCCTCTAGGGGTCGTTTCGTGACTTTTTCTGTTTTATTTCGGGATCATTTGGGGACCATTCCGGCATAATTTCTTGATGGTTTGCCGGATCCATCAGGGTCATTTCGGGACCATTTTGGGATCATTTGGGGACCCTTCCGAGATCATTTCTGGATCCGTCCGGGATGCCGTAGGAGCCATTTCGGGATTTTTTGTTACTTTTCCGGGATAGTTTTTGGACCCTTCCGGGATCATTTCTGGATCTGTGCGGGATCCCATCTGGGTCATTTCCGGACTATTTCGGGATCATTTTGGGATCCTTCCGGAATCATTTCTGTATGGTTTTCGCGATCCGTCGTTGATTCCCTCGGAGCCATTTCGGAACCTTTTCTGGAGTATGTCGGGGTCATTTGGGGACTTTTTCGGGATCATTTGGGGCTCTTCCGGCATCATTTCTGGATGGTTTTCGGGATCCGTGCGGGATCTCGTCGGGGTCATTTGGGGACTTTTTCGGGATCATTTGGGGGCTCTTCCGGCATCATTTCTGGATGGTTTTCGGGATCCGTCCGGGATATCGTCGGGGTCATTTGGGGACTTTTTCGGGATCATTTGGGGGCTCTTCCGGCATCATTTCTGGATGGTTTTCGGGATCCGTCCGGGATCCCATCAGGGTAATTTCGGGACTATTAGGGGATCATTTGTGGACCTTTCCGGCAGCATTTCTGGATAATTTTCGGTATCCGTTCGGGATGCCGACGAGGTCATTTCGGGATTATTTCGGGATCATTTGGGATACCTACCGGCATCATTTCTGGATGGTTTTTGGGATTCGTCCGGGATCCCGTCGGGGTCATTTCGGGACTTTTTCTCGACTAATACGGGATCATTTGCGGACCCTTTCGGCATAATTTCTGGATAGTTGTCGGGATCCGTTCGGGATCCCGTCACGGTCATTTCGGAACTATTAGGGGATCATTTGAGGACCTTTCCGGCATCATTTCTGGATAGTTTTTGGAATCCTTTCGGAATTCCGTCAGGGTCATTTCGGGGCTTTTTCGGGATCATTTAAGGATGGCTTTCAGGATTCGTCCGGGAACCTGTCAGGGTAATTTCTGGACTTTTCCGAGACTATTTCGGGATCATTTTGGGACCTTCCCAAGATCATTTCTGGATGGATTTCGGGATTTGTCCGGGATGCCCTCAGGGTCATTTTGAGATTATTAGGTGAGCATTTGAGGACCGTTCCGGCATCACTTCTGGATGGTTTTCGGTATCCGTTCAGATTCCCGTCGGAATAATTGCGGGACTTTTTCGGGATCATTGGGGTCCCTTCCAAAATCATTTCTGGATGGTTTTTGGGATTCGTCCGGCATCCCGTCGGGGTCATTTCGGGACTTTTTCTCGACTAATACGGGATCATTTGCGGGCCCTTTCGGTATCATTTCTGGATAGTTGTCGGGATCCGTTCGGGATCCCGTCAGGGTCTTTTCGGAACTATTGGGAGATCATTTGAGGACCTTTCCGGCATCATTTCTGGTTAGTTTTCGGGATCCTTTCCGGGTCCCATCAGGGTCATTTCGGGACTTTTTCGGCATCATTTAAGATTGGTTTTCAGGATTCGTCCGGTATCCGTCAGGGTAATTTCTGGACTTTTCCCAGACTATTTCGGGATAATTTTGGGACCCTCCCAAGATCATTTCTGGATGGATTTCGGGATCTGTCCGGGATGCCGTCAGGGTCATTTTGGGACTATTAGGTGATCATTTGAGGACCTTTTCGGCATCACGACTTTTTCTCGACTAATACGGGATCATTTGCGGGCCCTTTCGGCATCATTTCTAGATAGTTGTCGGGATCCGTTCAGGATCCCGTCAGGGTCTTTTCGGAACGATTAGGTGATCATTTGAGGACATTTCCGGCATCATTTCTGGATAGTTTTCGGGATCCTTCCGGGGTCCAGTCAGGGTCATTTCGGGACTTTTTCGGGATCATTTAGAGATGGCTTTCAGGATCCGCCCGGGAACCCGTCAGGGTAATTTCTGAACTTTTCCGATACTATTTCGGGATAATTTTGGGACCTTCCCAAGATCATTTCTGGATGGATTTTGGGATCAGTCCGGGATGCCGTCAGGGTCATTTTGGTATTAGGTGATCATTTGAGGACCTTTCCGGCATCACTTCTGGATGGTTATCGGTATCCGATCAGGATCCCCTCGGAATCATTGCGGGACTTTTTCGGGATCATTTGGGGTCCCTCCCAAGATCATTTCTGGATGGATTTCGGGATCTGTCCGGGATCCCGTCAGGGTCATTTAGGGGTGCGTTCGAGATCCCGTCAGGGTCATTTCGGGACTTCTTCGGGAATATATCGGGATCATTTCTGGATGGTTTATGGGATCCGTCCATGACCCATTAGGGGTCATTTCGGGACTATTAGGTGATCATTTGAGGACCTTTCCGGCGTCACTTCTGGATGATTTTCGGTATCCGTTCGGGATCCCGTCGGAATCAATGCGGGACTTTTACGGAATCATTTGGGATTCCTTCCGGCATCATTTCTGGATGGTTTTCGGGATTTGTCCGGGATCCCGTCGGGGTTATTTCGGGACCTTTTCGGGGCTAATACGGGATCATTTGGGGATCTTCTAGGGGTTGTTTCGTGACTTTTTCTGTATTATTTCGGGATCATTTTGGGACCCTTTCGGCATAATTTCTGGATGGTTTGCCGGATCCATCAGTGTCATTTCGGGGCCATTTTGGGATCATTTGGGGACCCTTCCGAGATCATTTCTGGATCCGTCCGGGATGCCGTAGTAGCCATTTCGGGATTTTTTGTTACTTTTCCGGGATAGTTTTTGCACCCTTCCGGGATCATTTCTGGATCTGTGCGGGATCCCTTCTGGGTCAATTCCGGACTATTTCGGGATCATTTTGGAATCCTTCCGGAATCATTTCTGTATGGTTTTTGCGATCCATCGTGGATCCCCTCGGAGCCATTTCGGAACTTTTTCTGGAGTTAGTCGGGATAATTTAGGGACCCTTCCTGGATATTTTCTGGATGGTTTCTGAGATCCGTCCGGGAGCCCGTCAGGGTAATTTCGGAACTTTTTCGGGACTATTTCGGGATCAATTTGGGGCCCTTCAGGCATCATTTCTGTGTGGTTATCTGGATAAGTCTAGAATCGTGTCGTTGTCATTTCGGGTTTTTTTGGGACTACTTCGGGAACTTTTGGAAACACTTCCGGGGCGTTTCTGGATGGTTTTCGGGATCCGTCCGCGACAGCGTCGGGGTCATTTCGTGGCTTTTTCTGGATAATTTCGTTATCATTTTGGGATCCTATCAGGTTATCAGCTCATAAAGTTCTTTTTTTTACTCAATTACAAAAATAAAATGCATTAGACAGAAAAAAAATTTTAAACAGATAACTTTATAAGCAGGCTAACGTGAATAGCCCACATATTTCATTTTCACCTTGCGGACGGGGCCGCGGGTAAAGGCTAGTATATTATAAATGGGAAAGTTTGGATTTTTGGATGTATAGATGTTTGGATGTTTGGATGTTTGTCCAGACGTTTGTCTTTGTGACTCAATCACGCAAGAACGGCTGGACCGATTTGGATGAAATTTTGCACACATATAGCCAATAGTCTAGAAGGATCTACGAGCTATATATTTTTCAAAAGGGGCGTGGTCCCCGCCCCCTAGGAACAGTTATAATTTAATTATTATATTTTTTCGTCTTTGCGACTGAATCACGCCAGAATGGCTACACGGATTTTGATGAAATTTGGGACACAGACAGTAGTCTACTAGCGAAATTTTTTTCGAACATGGAGAGAGGGGTGAGGGCCCACGACCCCTTCGAGAAATTATTTTTCAATAATTTTTACACATTATAACTTTACGTATACTGGCCTTCACCAATATCACAGACTCAAGGGATCAAATAAGTCGAGGGCTTACAAAGTAAGCAGTGACACCCTCCGCCCCCCGCCCCCCCTTTATCTCCCTCTCTGGAGTAAAATCTATAAATTGTTATAACTCAATATAAATTTTCTCCTAAATCAATAGTTTTTGGTATCTGGCACATACAGATCGAGATCTAGACAATTTTGGAGAAACGATCAGTGGTCCTCTCCTTTTACTCCCGCCATCCACCCTCCTTCAATTGTTTTTATTAGCACGCTTTATTAGCTTTACCTGTATGTTTCTATGTAACTTTTCATTCGCTCCAATGCGCCTGCTGCCTTATTAACATGCTTTTATAATTAGCTTCACCTTATTTGTAATCCCGTAAGGGTCATATGGAGACCGTTCCGGGATCATTTCTGGATGGTTTTCGGGATCGGTCCGGGATCCCGACGGGGTAATTTCGGGACTTTTTCGGGACTATTTCGGGATCATTTTGGGACCCTTCCGGGATCATTTCTGTATAGTTTTCGGGATCCCGTCGGGGTTATTTTGGGACATTTTCGGGACTATTCCGGAATCATTTCGGGATTATTTCGCGATCATTTGGGGACCCTTCCGGCATCATTTCTGGATGGTTTTCGGGATCGGTCCGGGATCCCGACGGGGTAATTTCGGGACTTTTTCGGGACTATTTCGGGATCATTTTGGAATCCTTCCGGAATCATTTCTGTATGGTTTTCGCGATCCGTCGTGGATCCCCTCGGAGCCATTTCGGAACTTTTTCTGGAGTATGTCGGGATAATTTAGGGACCTTTCCTGGATATTTTCTGTATGGTTTTCGAGATCCGCCCGGGAGCCCGTCAGGGTCATTTCGGAACCTTTTTCGGGATCAATTTGGAACACCTTCAGGTATAATTTCTGTGTGGTTCTCTGGATACGTCTAGAATCGTGTCGTTGTCATTTCGGATGGTTTTCGGGATCCGTCCGCGATAGCTTTGGGGTCATTTCGTAGCTTTTTCTGGCTAATTTCGGGATCATTTGGGATCCTATCAGGTTATCAGCTCATTTAGTTCTTTTTTTTACTCAATTACAAAAATAAAATGCATTAGACAGAAAACAAAATTTTAAACAGATAACTTGATAAGCAGGCTAACGCGAATAGCCCATATATTTAAATTTCTCCTAGCGGACGGGGCCGCGGGTAAAGGCTAGTTTAAAATAAATCAAATTTAATTTTGTTGTATTTTGTTTCATATTATTTAACCTTTTTTTATTTTACTTGATTTTATACTATTCTATTTTATTTTTATTTTTTTTATTTTGGACAATTTTTTTTTATTTCATCTTATTTTCTTTAATTTCAATCTAAATTATATCATGTTAGTTAATTTTTTTAATCATATTTTATTCTATTGTTTTATTTTATTTTATTTTACTTTATTTAATTTTTTTATTCAACTCTGTTTCATTTTCTTATTTTATTTTATTTTATAAAATTTTATTTTTTATAAATTTATTTTATTTCATTTTATTTTAATACATTTAATTTTCTTCATTAAATTTCATTGTTATTTTTTTTTTATTATATTTTATTTTGTTTTATTTTATTTTATTTTACTTTATTTCTTCCTTGAGCTCCACCTTGGGCAATACATTATACACCGGTTGTATACAACAAGACATATAAAGCTATTTATACTAAATATACATAGGTAAATTCATAATAATCTGTAAATTACATGTCAATGTCTAAAAACGAACGAACAATGGATGTTGTTGATAGAATTACTGCCTTTTGAATAGGTATAAGCTTATCTTCTAATTTTAGTTTCTCCAGGGTCGTCATAAGGGTTTTGGGTATCACGCCTGTTGATGAAATGATTATTGGCTCTATGCTTACTTTATCAAGGTGCCATAACAACTTCATTTCCTGAGCAAGTCCTATGCACTTTCTTTTCTTTTCTCTGTGTACGTCTTTCAAGTTGTGCGTATTGGAAACCCCAATATCAATTAAATACGCGCTCTTTTCTTTCTTTTATAATAGGACTATATCCGGCCTGTTATGGGGTATACTTCTATCTGTAAGTATAGTGCGGTCCCAGTATAGTTTATATTCGCTACTTTCTAGCACTGCCGAGGGAGTATATTTATGATACGGGACCTCTTCTGTAAGCAGATTCGTACGAATTGCCAAGCGCTGGTGAACGATTTTCGCTACGTTGTTATGTCGTTCTAAATAGTCTGTTGCTGCGAGCATAACGCAAGCTCTTGTTATGTGCTGTATTTTTTCCGACTGCTGCTGGCACTTCCTGCATTTGTCGCTGTCTATTTCAGCGCGTACAACGTACTTTAAGTAATTTTTATGGCGACGACTTGGTCCTGTATTGCTATCATCAGGCCCTCAGTTTCCATAAAGATTCCTGAATTTTTCAGCAACGGGATCGATCTCTGGTTGACTTAATGAATGGGGGTGTCTGCCATGAAATGTTTTCATTTTCCATTCATCAATGAGTCGTGCTGTGTGAATAGAATCGCTTTCTTCATTCTGTATGTCGAGATTAAACAGGTTTAAAGGCGTATAGTTTTTATCCCCTCCGCATGCGGCTTGGTGTAGTGCTGTGTTCTGCCCTAAGAAATACTGGCGTAGGTGCGATCTATTTTTTACAAAGATGTTGGATATCTATCAGGCCACGCCCTCCTTGACTTCTAGATAAGTTTATTCTCTCCATTTTATTTTATTTTATTTTACTTTATTTTATTTTATTTTCTTTTATATTATTTTATTTTATTTTATTTTATTTTTTATTTTATTATATTTTATTTATTATTTTTGTTTTATTTTATTTTATTAAATTTTTTTGTTTTATTATGTTTTTTTGTTATTTTTATATAATTTAATTTAATTTTATTATTTTTATTTTATTTGATTTTATTATAATTTATAAAATTCAAGGTTCGAATCGAATCGGTTCGAATTATAAAATTATTAACATGCCTTTAAATAAGGCTTGGTCAGCGATAGCAGATATAGGAAATGCGTGTTGGAGGAGGAAACGATCGAGCACGTTTTGTGCTCGTGCCCAGCACTTGCCAGGGTAAGACAGCTATTAGGTGTGATACAGCTTTCAGATCTAGAAGCAGCAAGTGGCTTAAATCCTTGGAAGCTTCTAGTATTTGCCAAGAGGACGGAGTTATATGACATAGATCCTGATTTGTAAGTTGGAATATTTTTCACGGAGTTATTAGGGAATATATTTTGTCTTGCATAACTTTTATGAACCCTATTATCGCCTCAATATCCAGCTTTAAAGTAATACCCTCTTATATTGTATAATATTATATAATAAAACAAAGACCGAGTAAAATAGTTGTTTCTATGCACTATTATATGCATTATAATTAAATCGCAATATACTCTTTATTACTTGAATATTTACTACCTAATAAAAACTAATTGTACCAAATTGAAGGGAAAAATGAATTCCCTCATTAGCGTAATAAACACCTTAGTACCAAGTACAAATATACACATGTACTTGCATATTCGCCTGAATGTATGCTGAGTAAGCTGGGTCGATTTATTAACCTATATCCCGCCATCGATTTTCGATAGGTTTTGGGCTCAGGAAAAAAAAGTTCCAATAAGCATACCCAAAAAAATAATTTTCGAGCCTGCAAAATGTGAGTTTTTTGACACTTTTTCTTTGATTTCTAAGGTTTTTTTCATGACCTACTTAAAAAATTTTCATTTGATTTTAAAATTTTCATGTACATATATCCTGTCCGACTCAAAATTCTAAGCTAAAAACTTTGGCGATAACAGTTTCTTGAAATAAAAAAAATATTTTTTGGGTTTTGAGGAGTGTTTTAGTGAAAAAATTTCGAAAATAATTTTTTTGGAACTTTTTTTCCTGAGCCCAAAACCTATCAAAAAATCGATGGCGCGATATGGGTTAACTTTCTTCCATGCAAATCAACCCAGCTTAATGCTGTGCCATGTGCGTCTCTTATGATCTAATATGGCAGTGTGTGTGTGTATGTGTGTACATGGGTGTTTTGGAGATGCTTTTCGCAGCCTCTAGTGGCACTGTTGCCAATGCTAATATTTTTTGATTTTATGGTTATCTCAGACCAAATTGCCACAGGTCATTCGCTATACTTTTAACATATGTATGTATATAGTGTGTATCTTTTATATATGTATAAGAATTTATGCACGTAAATATATTTGGGTTTGATTGTGCATTTCATATGTACATATAATAAAAAGCGCTGACTTGAATATAAATGAATATAGTATTATTTAAGTTGGTATATACACCCTGCATAAAAAAGTCTTAAATTACAACCTAACTTTAGTACATGTGAACAGGGCCGCAGAGAGCCGAGCCGGGCCCCTAGGACAGTTCGCCTTTGGCCCATAGTAGAACATAAAGAATTTTTCACGCGAGACGATAGATTAGAGAACACTCCCCTTCAGTCACACTGACTGTAAGTGTGCAAAATATTCTTAATGCTATGCAGATGTTCGAAATAATATCTCCATCTTCAAGTCTTGAAATTTGTTCAGAAGTTGAATTGGTAGCAGCGAATCACATCCCAAATTTGCTAAGTGGATGGCTTTGAGACGAATGATTTCATCTATCAGATCCGTAGAAATATCGATGCCATAAATCGTGCAGAATCCCGCTACCTTTTCTCTGAGCTCTTCTTCCGTCAGATCCTGATACTTCCACAAAAAACTAAATTTAATCGCAATGTCATTTACGGCTTCGAAACGTCTTGTCATGTTACCAATCCAGCAGTCCAAAAGAACGTAAAAAACTTGCTGTTTGAATGGAGTTTCGGAATCACACTCAGGTTATTCGCCAGCTAATTCATCGAACTGGCGCTTTCTTATCTTTCTTCTTTTCTCCGCGAAGATATTCACAACTCCTATACTCCCTGCCAGAACCTTACTTTCTTGAAGTATGATCAACCATTGATCCCTGAACTTCTTCATATCATCAATCAGGCTACGCATATTTTCTGTTTCCACGTCCAGTGTGGCATTTCTAACTTGCAGTACCAGATTTCGATGATTGATTACCATCAGCACTTTGAGCCAAATGGAGTCTAAGAGGATACACTCAAATTTCCCCATATATACTTCAATACCTTTCAAATCCGTTACTGCTTCTGAAGAATGGAGAATGTGAGTTGCGAAAGGCTTCACACTATCCACACGAGCAGACCCTCGTGTTTGTGACATGCTGCGCAAGGAGAAATTAGTTTTTTCCTTGACAATTTCCCATCTGTGAGGGCTTGAGCTAAAGATATTATACAATTTCTGCATAATACCGAAAAATGAGATGACTTCTGCACAACATTCAGCAGCTTGCACTCCACATAAATTTAAACTATGACAAGCACAAGGTACAAATATTGCCAGGGAGTTATCTCTCAGGATATGACTCTGCGCTCCTTTGTAATGACCGCTCATATTACTGCCATTATCATACCCTTGCCCACGGCAGTCATCCAGTGGAATATTGTGTTTTTTAGAGCGCTGCGAATTAGCTCAGCGATAGCTTCTCCTGTTTTTGCGTTGCAGTCGACAATCTCTAAGAAGCGTTCTTGGGTTTTCCATTTTCCGGAGTCCCTGTCTAATAAGACATAACGCAACATAAAAACAGTCTGCTCAATATGCGCCGAATCAGGTGTTGCATCCATTATTACTGTGTAATACTTTACGGACTTTCTCTCGTCTTGTATCTTTCTAATTATTTGATTTGCACAGATTTCTACGAAGTCATTTTGTATTCCATCAGACAAATAATGTGATTGGAGACGATTCTTTTTCGTTTGAGATTCCCTCACCTTCTCCAAATGTTCATGCAATAGGGGGTCATAATTGCTGATCAGTTCCAAAATACCAAGAAAGTTTCCATTTTTTGGATTTCCGATCAATGAATTATCCCCTCTAAATGGCAATCCTTTTTCTCCAAGAAGTAAAACAACATCAAGAATTCTGCGAAGCATCTCTCTCCAGCGAGCTGCTTCATTTTAATTTGTAGGTCCCGTCCCGCCAATTTTTAGGGAAAATTAAAAGGATCCCTTAAGAGGTTATCGTGGCTTACATTTATTTTATTTATAATAAAAATGTCGATAACGAAGTGGATGACAATAAAAATTCTTATGCTTATCATCGCGTTTGCGAAGCTAAGGCAAGGCAAGGAAATTAAGTAAAGGAAAGAAAAGAAATGGTAAAAAGGTATGGGAAGGGAGAGGGAAGGAAATATTAGAAGTCGATTTAAAAGAAAAGTTATCGACTATTTATCGAAAAGATATATATGTTTCTATAGAGTTATCGGCAAATTATCCATTTGTTTTAAATGTTTTTGATACGTTTTCGGAAGTCCATAGATTTCAGCTCTCGAAGTAATCATCTGTTAATCGAAAAATTGTGCATAAATTTTCAAAAAATTGTCCATATGTTATCGAAATTTGTCGGAGAATCATCAACTTGCCATCGGGGGTTGTTGATTTGTTATCGAAAAGTTATTGATTTGTTATACATCGAATTTCGAGAGTACTTAGTAGAGGTTTACGCCTATCACTTTATCGGCGGCGGCTTCGTAGGCACTATTTTATACCGACGGTGGAGGCGTGGCTTTCTTACTTTACAAAGTTTGATTTTTTCTATTAAAAAGATTATATTTAGGAAAGGTTTTGCCTATATGTATTTAAGGAAATCAACGTTTTGGCCAATTGGGAAAGATCCGGGATTTATGCCTCAAAGTCTCGTGTATCGTTCAAAAAGTTTCAGGAGTAGCTTCTTGCGGAGGGAATGCCCTTCGTTCATTTACTGCACGGAGGCTTCGAAGCAAACCCCGGTCTAAGGGACCCTTACTGCTGCGCCTGCCGGAAAAAACTGAGGTACTTAAAAAGGTCACACTTTCACACTTTTTTTCTGTATGCCTCGTGCACAGCGTAGTTTCACCGAAGGAGATATTCTGGGCTAACTCCTAATACTCGTTGTCGACACGATTCCTTTAAATATTTTGCGGATCCTTGCTGGTCACATACAAAGGCGACTTATGGTTTCTTTTAATGGTATTTGAATACGCATGACTCTCTTGATACAATTTAACGATTAGCACCAATGATGGCCTATTATTACCACGCCTACTGACCCTTACACCACATGCCAGCACAGAAGCTGCAGAACTGCGACTTCTAACTCATACCTTCGCCGACGTCACTTCCCTATTAGCTCTAGGTGTAGCTCCAAAGAATTTCGAACGGATTTTTTTCGCGCTATGCTGCTGACCACTACCAGACACCTTTAAAAGTTAGGGAGTAACTATTCGGCAAAGGATGCCGCCCTCGAAATCGGAGGCAGTCCAAGTAGTACCTCATGGGTGAAAATAGTATAATCCTGGGCGCGTTTACATAATTTTAATTTTACAAGGACCCTGGATAAAGTTTTTTTTAAATGTAGACCAAAATTTACGAACGTTTGTGTTCGAAACATTGATTTCAATAGTCTTCGTTAAACCAAACCGAATTGTGGAATGTTGGTCGACCGATTTTAAGTTGAAAGATGTTAAGGTTATATGCTTAACTCAAACTGTTGGTTTCCGGCCTTTTGATGCAAGAGTTCATTATGAATAACCGTGTAGCTTCACTTTTCAGACCAGTTCGATTGTCCAATCGTTAGGGTAGTAGCATACCCGTCATTTGTTCGATTATCTTGGGAAAGCTTTTACTTCATTACTTTGAGTATTCCTACGTACTCACATATATAGCAGGAGCCGTAACGTGTAGGTGATATTTAAATTTGGTTGGTAGGTTGTAATCAATTTGATTCACTCCAAGGGACTAGTTGGGATAGGGCCGCCAACTTTAGGAAATGTTAAACCGGGATACTTGGGTGTTGAAAGATGATAGGTGAAAATCAAAAAAATTCAGACGCTATTTTTAAGTTTCGCAAATAAATAACAGATGTTTGAATATAAGGCCTAGCGATTTTTCAAACCCTTCTCATACGTGTCATAAGTATGATGTGAGAATCATTTCAAAGAAATGTTTGAACTCCTGGAACCTTCTGAAGGATGTAGCTCCACTGATTTCGCTTATCCTTTTAGCCAATCTGGATAAAGAATTTTAAAAAAAATCGGCAAATTTTTCGGGTTTTTTTAATAACTTGATGACGATTAAAGACATGTTTGACTTGTGTCATTTAAATTTTTTATTTAACTTTTCGTTTAGTATTTTGTTCTAATAACTTCGTGAATTGAGTGATGCAAAATCCGTGTTAAGCTATCATTGAATGCGCCTGTTCTTTAAACAACTTTTTAACGGTTAGAAAGAGTTAAATTTCGCTCCCCCAGCGGGTTAGGGGGCTTAGAATATACCCGCGGTAGATGTGCCTGTCGTAAGAGGCGACTAAATTTCAAATAGATTCAAAGGGTTGCGTAGCCCTTTCAGGTTGCTAGCGCAATATATAGCTTCATACCCAATTGTCAACCTCACCTATCTGTGGCGAATCCTGCTAAATTAACAACCGAGGCTCTGGAGGCCCGAAATCCTCATAGATCTACGGGGTAGGAGGGCAGTATCACCTAGAAGGTTGCATGAGGGCATAACAAATCGTTCACGAGATGGTGGGACTTGGTACAGGAATGTACCGGATCTGCATCCGGCGAAGCACCATCAACATCGGTAACACTTCCCAAGACCTTCGGGGAGTATCCTTATCGCTACAAAAACAACAACAACAATATTGGGCCAATTTTGGTCATGTACAATAAATGTCCTAGACAGTCATAAATGAGTAGAAAATATAGCACCGCGCCGAACGCCGCCGCCGCCGCGCCGATATTTTTGACATTCGGCAGCGGCGTGCGAAAAACAATTAAAATCGGTGTCGGCAGTGGCGTTTATCGGCGGCCTATATCTCTAGTACTTAGTACTGAGGCGTTTTTTAGAGTATTGCGGGACCCACCCAACATAAGCTTCATATTTTGTGGCGGGTTATGCGACTTTTTTTTTACCCAATCTGGTCCATATGTAAAGTATGCCATTGCTTGAAACTTGAAAGATAACCGTGACTATATTTGCAATGATCATACGATCATCACTTTTGTGTAAATTTTTCTTAAAGTAAATTGCGTGTACACGTGAATTTCGAAATATACCTACGCATTTCCGCAGTGATAAAGCTAGTAAGAGTGTATTAGTGTGTTTAAAAAGAAGTGAAAGTGAAACTGCATAAGCTTTTCCTTATTCTATGCATATTTCCTACTAATAAATGGTAACTGCGAATACGCTAAAACGTACCATACGTCACGAACTCAATAAGGCATGGAAAAGTTTAAGATTTTTGTGCAACGAGAACTCCACCAAAAACCGATAAATTTCAGCAAAGAGTACGCATAGTAGAAACGTGAGTGCAATGGCGTTAAAAGGCAAAGAAAACAAGTAAGGAAGGCTAAGTTCGGGTGTAACCGAACATTACATACTCAGCTGAGAGCTATGGAGACAAAATAAGACAAAATCACCATGTAGGAAAATGAACCTAGGGTAACCCTGGAATGTGTTTGTATGATATGGGTATCAAATGAAAGGTGTTAATGAGTATTTTAAAAGGGAGTGGGCCTCAGTTCTATAGGCGGACGCCTTTTCGAGATATCGCATTAAAGTGGACCAGGGCTGACTGTAGAATTTGTTTGTACGTTACGGGTATCAAATGAAGGTATTAATGCGGGTTTTAAAAGGGAGTGGTGGTAGTTGTATATGTGAAGGTTTTTTCGAGATATCGAGCAAAATGTAGGCCAGCGTGATCCAGAACATCATCTATCGGATACCGCTAATTTATTTATATATGTAATACCACGAACAGTATTCCTGCCGAGATTTCAAGGGCTTTTGATTTCGCCCTGCAGAACTTTTTCATTTTCTTCTACATAATTTTGCAAAGTTTTTTTCTAAAGTTATATTTTGCGTCAATAAACCAATCCAATTACCCTGTTTCATCCCTTTTTTCGTATTTGGTATAGAGTTATGGCATTTTTTTAATTTTTCGTAATTTTCGATATCGAACAAGTGGGCGTGGTCACTGTCTGATTTCGGCTATTCTTTATACCAATACAAAGTGAGTTCAGGAAAGTACGATAACTAAGTTTAGTAAAGATATATCGATTTTTGCTCAAGTCATCGTGTTAAGGGACAAGCGGAAGGATAGACGGTGGACTGTGTATAAAAACTGGGCGTGGCTTCAACGGATTTAGCCCTTTTTCACGTCCTATAATCTAAGCCCCTACCAAATTTCACAAAGATTGGTAAATTTTTGTTCGAATTATGGCATTAAAAGTATCCTAGGCAAATTAAATGAAAAAGGGTTTAGCCACGCCGATTTTGAAACTGTCTTTTATTTTTGTATTTTTTTGCACCATATCATTACTGGAGTTGAATGTTGGCATAATTGACTTATATACAATAAAGATATTAAATTTTTGTTAAAATTTGACTTATAATTTTTTTTTTTTTAAAGTGGGCGCGGTCCTTCTCCGATTTTGCTAGTTTTTATTAGGCATACATATAGTAATCGCAGCAACGTTTCTGCCAAATTTCATCATGATATCTTCAATGACTGCCAAATTACAGCTTGCAAAACTTTTAAATTACCTTCTTTTAAAAGTGACCGATGCCACGCCCATTGTCAAAAATTTTACTAATTTTCTATTTTGCGTCATAAGTTCAACTCACCTACCAAGTTTCATGGATTTATCCGTCTTTGGTAAAGAATTATCGCACTTTTCCGGTTTTTCGAAATTTCCGATATCGAAAAAGTGGGCGGGGTTATAATCCGATATCGTTCATTTTAAATAGCGATCTGAGATGAGTGCCCAGGAACCTACATACCAAATTTCATCAAGATACCTCAAAATTAACTCAAGTTATCATGTTAGGGGAAAGACGGATGGACGGGCGGACGGATGGACAAGGCTCAATCAAATTTTTTTTCGATACTGATGATTTTGATATATGGAAGTCTATATCTATCGTGATTCCTTTATACCTGTACAACCAACCGTTATCCAATCAAAGTTAATATACTCTGTAACCTCTGCTTCGTTTATATGGGAACCAGCATCAACACTAGCAACAACATCAGCACTGAAATCCAGCGAAGAATCAATCGTGCCAATAAATGCTACTTTGGACTAGGTAGGCAATTGAAAAGTAAAGTCCTCTCTCGGCGAACGAAAATCATACTCTACAAGTTACTTATCGTATCCGTCCTGCTATATGGGGCAGAAGCATGGACCATGACAACAGCAGATGAAGCGGCTTTGGGAGTGTTCAAGAGAAAAGTTCTTCGAAAGATTTATGGACCTCTACGCGTTGGCGATGGTGAGAACCGAAGAAGATTTAATGATGAGCTGTACGAGCTATACGCAGATATCAACATAGTCCAGCCAATTAAAACGCAGCGGCTGCGCTGGCTAGGCCATGTTATGCGAATGAAATATGATGCTCCGGCCAAGAAAGTGTTTCTATCGGAACCCGCCTATGGAAGCAGAAGTAGAGCGCGGCCCCCACTCCGTTGGAAGGACCAGGTGGAAAACGATTTAAACTCCCTTGGTGTGACTAATTGGCGCCGGTTGGCGGACCGAAGGAGCGACTGGCGCGCGTTGTTGGACGGCCATATACGTTTAGACGGTTAAGCGCCAATTAAGTAAGTAAGTAAGTAAGCTCTGCTCAACTGAGTATAAACACATTGAATTTGGCAGATAGTTTAGGTGGTTGTTGGTTTTTTTTTTCGTTGTGATACGAATGGGCAGATAAGAAGTCAGGACAGTGGTGCACACGAGAACTTCGAAAAACTGTTCGTAGTTCCCAAACATGTTGTGTGATGATCGCATTAGAATACAGCTTGTCATATTGTACCGAATTTACTGCGATTCCTCTTATTTGCAACCTTCTGATAACGTTCGAAGCACTAAACTATTGAACAAATAACTCCACTTTTCAATAATGCAAAATGATATTTTACTTACTTATTAAAGTACTTCACAGTAACACTACTATTGCGTCTTAAACTGATTGTCGTGCCTCTACTTTTGCTGCCTTTTATACTGTCCAGTTTAATCGCCGGCATATTTCTAGGCGCTTCTATTTCCAGAACTTACTAGTTAGTTATCAGCTATATATTTCTCAGCTATAACTACAGATGCACAATTTTTATAGCTTCTCTCATAGCTCTTGCGCGTGTATATGTGAGTAATACTTGCACACTTATTGCATACTTTCAGGAGTATATCATATATATGCATGTGGTTGTGCGTTGCTTTTCCCCTGCGTGTGCGTACATATGTGTAGACAAAATGATTAATTTGGTTATGTGCATACGAATCACCCTTAGTGTTGCTAGTATTCGTCACAATATATATATCTTATGGATGACATATAAACGAACTTCAGACTTTGCAGTTGAAACTAATTTCGGCTTAACCATTCACATAAAAAATTTCTCGAAGCATTTACGAATATTCTCACTATACAACCAAAATAATTGCTAATATATTTTGCTTCCTATTCTTTTGTTTAAAAGCAGTTTTTAATTGTGGAAACAAATGTCGAATTCTTCTTTTTATGCTTTGCTTGCAACATTAATTGGAAGCGGACTACTTTTTTATGTCAGGTGGCGCTAGTGTCGCTCAATCTGCCGTACACCACAAAAATACTTGCAATAGATTATAAGGCTTAAGATTGGGCTGATCTCATTTATATGAAAAACTTTATTCCGACGCGGCCATGAGTACAGCGACAAAGATTCAGTAAAGCCAGCAGTCAATCAGTTTCAGCTTGTACTTCGAACAGTAAACATCCAATGCGTGAATTCTCTGCCCGAACGTACTCCATGTCAAAAAATACTACTAAAAAAAGTTGTCTTTGTATTCTAAGCTCGGCCGGCAATGTACACCACTGGTCTAGGTTGTAAATATGTACCTATCCATGTACCTGCTCCCAAACTTTGTGTGCTCACACACTTACACTTGTCTAAACACACGTGAAGCTAGCTAGGGTATGTAAATTTAACATTCATTTGCTTGCAGATATGAATGTGAATTTACTCTGAATTTTCACAAGAAGTGCCATGGCGTATTTCGCAGATTTCATTGTATTTGTTTACATGCCCCCATGAAAATACATAACTACAGAAAGTTTCAAAGATACAGGATGTACCAAAATTATGTGTCACGTTTGTCATGTGAAAATGAGCTCACATAGATCTAGACCGACTTGCAAAAAGCAAGTTATCTTCTTAATTCAGAGTTGTCACCTCATGGGGCTTTAAATTCATACATTTTTGAAAAATTAACTTTGAGGTCAAAAGATAATTTGACGTTCTGCGAGTGCACCTTAATATGTTCTTAGTATTACCGAAATTTAAAATTCTAATTAGGTACCAGGACTTATGTTATAAAATTGCTCCATACTCTTGGTGAATATTTTCCAAGACCTAAGATAATTGCTATGGTTACCGCTACTATTTCCGCTTGGAAAACGCTGCAGTAATCCGGCAGCGTGTATGATCTGTTTATCTCCGGATTAACACAGTATACCGCAGACCCTACTCCTTCCACTACTTTGGAAGCACCTGTGTACACTCGTATCTCCTCGTCCGCCATTTGAGCACTCTTGCGCCAATCGTCCACCTCTATTTTGGCCTTAAGATCGCCCTCGAAGCGCAGATAGGGAATCAGGGAGTATGTTCGTCTTGTGATTGATGACGCTATACTACTATGGCCGTAGGGTCGGCGCTCAAGCTACCCCGAGGCACCGAGCCTGATTGCAGTTGTTAACGCTATGTTCTTTGCTACCAGGTCTACAGGTGGAATGTTCAGAATGGCATACAGTGCAGCTGTCGTGGTTGTTTTCAGGGCTCCCGTAATGCTAAGCATTGACAGTCTGCATACCCCCTCTAATTTTTTGAGGTATGTTGTTTTTTGTGTGGCTTTCCAGCAAACAAGAACTACATAGTAAAGGATAGGGCTTACAATCGCTGTAAAATCCCAATTAGAAAGAGAGGGCGATAAGCCCCACGTACACCCCAGCATTCTTTTACATGCATAAAGTGCAGCTGAAGCCTTCTTCATCCTCTCCTCCACGTTGAGCTTCCATGACAGCTTACTGTCTAGGATAATTCCTAGATATTTTGTGTAAGGTTTCTCCTGTGGGGTCACCGCTCCTAACTTAGGCCTGATCCAATTTGGGACTTTGTACTTCTTTGTAAACAACACCATATCCGTCTTATCCGCGTTGACTTTTAACCCGACATTTGATTATATTGACATTCAAGCAGCAATTAAAGCAATAATCTCGCATAGCACAGCATTTAAATGCATCTTAGAGTGTAAGCAGTCTCTGGAGATTATCGCGACAGGGAGGAGCATACATCTATATAGGGTCCCAGGGCATATGGGAATAGACGGGAATGAAAAAGCGGATGAACTAGCTGAAAAGGGTGCATCCCTTGAAGCTTGCTCAGTAGACATCCCAATTAGACTAAGCGAAATTAAGCGAAGGCGAGAGGTGCACATGATCGACCAAGCAGGAAAGGCGTGGGTTCTAGCGCGGGGTTGTAAAGTATCGAAGATTACAAAGTTGTTTCTATCATTAAAAAGAGAGGACTGTAGACACATGACGGGTATTCTGACTGGACACTGCCTTCTGGCGTCACATGCCTTCAAATTAGGCTTGGTCAGTGATAGCAGATGTAGGAAGTGCGGGAGGAGGAAACGATCAAGCATGTTCTGTGCTCGCGCCCTGTGCTTACCAGGCTAAGACTCCAGCTATTAAGAGTGATACTGCTGTCAGGTCTAGGAGCAGCAAGTGGCTTAAGTCTTAGGAAGCTTCTAGTATTTGCCAAGAGGACGGAGTTATTTTATAACATAGGTCCTGGTTTTTGATAGGGCTTTCAGTTTGGTAATTAAAACAAACTTCTGGTAACACTACGGACTTATTGAGTCTATATGAGGTTCTCATGGAGCGGCCAGTTCAACTTAACCTAACCTAGGATAATTGTTGCTTCAAGTTTTGGCAACACTGCCACTCCTAGTAGCTAGAGTCTTGAACTTTCTGACCTCGCGAGCGCAGGCAAATATGGCAGAACGCGCCCAAGTGTTTCTTCCCGCAGCTCGCACTTCCTACATCAGCTGTTACTGACGTAGTCTAACTTATAAGCATTTGACGCTGGAAGGCAGTGGATCAGTTGGTATGCACATAACGAACCTTAAGTCTTCTCTCTTTCATGCATAATGGACCAAATGCAACTCTTGTGTACTTTTGATTTTTCCCAAATGGTTGTTCGACCATTCATTCAGTGCTGCAGGTTCATTTGCCAACTCATCGGCCTTTTCGTTACCTGCTATCCCCTTACAGCCCAGTTTAGATGTATGGTCTCTGAGCGAAGTCTCTAAAAAGCTTTTTTTGCATTCCAGGACACTTCTTGATGAAGTACTGTGTGAGGTTATATTTAATCGCCACCTGACTATCAATAGATACATTTATGCGACTGAAACTTAAGAACACTTCCTCAAAATTTCAACTATTTCCACCAGAAAGACACCTCGGTGATCTGCCAGCCTATAGGATCTACTTATTTGTGGATCGACACAGTAAACACCAGCCCGGAACTTTCCCTTAATTTTGAATCATAGGTATACACGTCTATGTTATGTTCTGCAATTTCCGTATCTTATGCAAACCCTTCGACTCTATTGCGACGTTAAGATCACTTCCGAAACTCAGGCGCGGGATCATGTAATTAGTTTGCCCTAGATTACTGCTGTAGCCATACGCACTGCACTCAAGCAGCCCCCTTTTCTGGTGCCACATATTTGCTCGAATTTCGCAATATCTCTCTTTCTCCCTCTCTCCCTCTAACCCTCCTTCCCCGTCCCCGTCCCCGTCCCACTCTCTTTTCCCTATAAAATTACCTCACCCTCTCATTCGACTCAGCTTTCCCATTTTCATATTTTCCTCATGATATCGCTCTATGGTGGTCATAGATATAAACGTCATGTTGGTCACAATATCATATAATTCTGGAGCAATCTCGCTCCTCCTTCAATGACATTCACTTAGGCATAGAATACACTTCAAGATCGAGTTAGTCGATAATATTGCCTGGCCTGCAAAGTTCTTCGAGTAAAAATGTCCCTGCCGATATAAATTTCCATAAGACTGTCATCCCATTACCTTTTTTCGTATCTAGAAATAAACATCAGAAGTGATGCTGGCCAATTCAGACCTTAGGTGAGTTAAATTCAGTCTTGGCCTTGCCATGTAATCAACCCGAATCATAGCGGGTCCGTGTTTCGCTGATGTCCTCATAAAGGTTTCTCTCATCAATTATATCATTATTATCTTGACCCGTGAGCCGCCCTTAACTAAGGGTTAAGTTTCAAGTCTCTAGCTCAATGCGAAGCTACTTGAAAACCGATATTAATATTCTTAAGGTCTGTAAATAGCTGAATCTTGTCCCACAAAAAACAATTTCTTATCGTAAATATTTTATTTTAAAACGGCTCTGTGTTAATTTCAAAATTTCGGGTCTTTAGGACAACAGGAAGTTAGTTAAAATTGGAAAGTGCAATTTTCAAATTAAAAAAGTTTTCTAAAATATCAATATTTCTGAGTATGCTACTAGCCAAAACTTTTTTGATATGTGATCACGGTATGGCATAGTCCAGAATGTAAGCGTAAGATAAGTGTAAGCGTTAGCGTAGTCTGCTATATGGGATAATATAGACTGTAAGTGTAAGCATTGAGTATTAGATGCCGTATGGGGAAATACAGCATGTAACCTTAAGGGTATTGATGACAGAGTAGCTTGATGTGGGAACAACGGACGTGGAAGAATTGATACTAGGGAAATCATACAGAAAATTAAGATCAGGCGAGACAAGGCGTGTTAACAATTTGTTATCGTAGTCTGAATGGTTTATTATCGCTAGGTTATGGGTTTTTGTTATCGACGAGGTATATGCGATTATTAATTTGTTATAAATATGCTATCGATAGCAAAGGTTACCTCAATGTCGAAAAGTTATCGATCCACTACCGAAAAGTTAAGGATTGATTGTTGAAAAGTTATCGATTTGTTACAGAAAGTTATGTTATCGATTAAGCACCCTAAATTTATCGATTTATAAACACTATATTTACGATTTTATTCGGAGAGTTATCGATTAAATATCTGAAGATTCTCGAGTGTTGCCACTACGATATCGGTTTGTTATCTACGACTCGTCGGTTTGTTACGAAGCAAATCTATATACAAATAGGCAAGTTAAAAATCTAAACCAAGTGCTAAATTATTAATAAAATAATAACACAACTACCAATTCCAACCACGTATTTAAAATATTAGAATGTTTACACTCCCACTGCGAACGCAAAATGTGTTTGACGATGTTGTGTTAAGAAAATCAGCAGGCCCCATACAAACGAACTCAGATTTGATCTTGCGGGGAAATGAACGAAAAGTGTGTACATACATGTTTGGTTAGAAATAATGCGCGAGAGTCAGCAAATATGAGTAAACGTGATGCTCAAAGTGTTTACAAAAACAAGCACGAATATTGAATTTGGGGTATTTAATATATGGAAAAAAATGAAAGAAAACGAAATTAAAGGTAATAAATAAAAAGAAAAGAATTTTACCGAAAAAGAATGGAGAGAAGAAGCGAGGAAAGGAAGCGAAGGTAAAGAAAAAGTAATGAAAGGAAAGAAAAGAAAGGTAAAAGGGGTGAACTTTAACCCCTTGGCGAACTCTTGTACCCACAAAACTTCAATATAAAATCGATAACGCATCTGCAACCCGTCATTTAGCATGCCAATAAGAAACTAATAAAAAGCCTATTACTGGCAAATAAGATGATGATCACATACCAATAATTCTCTATTGATAAAAAACCGATAAGAAAACAACAACTTGTCGGTATCGTTCGTTTCTCAGTCCAAAAATTACTTATTTCTGATGAGATTACCTCTGTAGTGGCTTAGCTTTAACTTCTGGGCGAGATCCAGAGACGTGCAACTTTATGTTTTCACATCGAACTCTACGAGCACTTGTTCTTATATATACTCCAAGTTGTAAAGTCTATTCCAAGTTTCAAGACATAGTCTACACGGAAAGTAATTCAAGAATCGTTTGCAAAATTTCCTAATTATATACCAAAATCTGCGCAAAAAATGAAGGAAGTAAATACGTAAGCCCCAACTCACTATACAACCCCAATTTGAATATAGAATATATACCTTTAAAAAAAATCTATTTAATTGTTTACAGAAATACTAAACCGATCCTTTTCACACTTATGCTGCACCCTATATAAACGTCCAGCATATACCTGCTATCAAGGTGTTCATTGTAGTTCCTCCCACGCAAACATACCTACATTTTTTTTTGCTTTTACAACTGTAACAACTTTAGCGGCTAAAGTTCAGTGAATATGTGAGGAATTTGTTAGCCAGCAATTTCACTTTCAAGTAAAATAGTAATAAATACACTGATTGCGGTGCATGTACTTAAAAGCAAACGATTCATGTTAGACAAAGTGAGTGAGTAGTAAGCACATTGAAGTCTTAGAGGTGTAGGAGGTCTAAATATGTATAAAAAAGAATTATAATATTTTGTATGTACATTGTACTCTCTCCTAACGGACACCTCTCTTAAGCGGACACCTATCATAAAGGGACAATTTTTTCAGTACCAAAAAAATCCTTAAGCGTTTTTTAAGTTTTTCCCTTTTGAACGGACAACCCTCCCATAACAGGACGCGGACACTTGCCTTTTACCCCAAAGGGCTTTTTAGTTTCCCATAACCGGACAGCTTACAACACTTTTTTTTCATTTACTCTTTACCATATTCGTACAGCTGTTGCTTATTCACTAATACGTGCATGGATTTAGGGGAATCCCCTATATACAAAGAACCTGTTTTCAATACAGTAAAAAACATAAAAATGTATGTACCTATTGCATACAAGTAGTTAGTATCTTCTTGTCTGTGTACGTACGTGAATCGCAATGTATAAAATAGTGTTGAGTATTAAAGACAAAGTTAATGTCATTGAAATTCATAAGAAAGAAAAACTAAGTTTACGAGAGTTGGCAAAGAAATGTAAGATCAGCAAAACGCAAGCTGCTAGCATTATCAAAAACAAAGATCAAATTTTAAGTTTGTGGGACACTGACGTCAACCCGGAGAAAAAAGAAGTCTGCTGAAGCCCAAGGGCCTTAATATTGATAAGTTGTGCTACAAATGGTTTGCGAAGGCTCGAAATAAGAGCATTCCTCTGTCAGGCACACTTAAAAGGAGCAAAGCTAAAGAAATTGCAGTGAGACTCAATTACGACGATTTTAGTGCATCATCCGGCCGGCTGGAAAAGTTCAAAAAACGTCACTACATAACTTTCCGTACAATTTCTGGAGAAGCCGGTAGTGTAAGCCAAGATGACGTCAAAACTTTTTGCGCAAAAGTACCATATTTGATTGATGGATATGATTCACGAAATATTTATTGATATTCAACTACATCTTCAAGATATTGAAATTAAAGGAAAAACTCGCCATGCGAAAATTTCTGACTTTTTTAAATTATTTTGAATATTTTGTACACAAAACTTTATTCTTTAATTTATGAACAAAGCTTTATGAACCTTCTAACTCAGTCTTATTTGTATGTATTAATATTCTTGTTTTGGAAATAAAACTGTTTAAACATTCATCAATAATACTTTTCTCATAAGCCGACACCTCTCATAAGCGAAAAAATTTGGCAGTCTCTTAGGTGTCCGTTTAAGAGAGAGTACACTGTATGTATGTATACTACAAAACAACTAAATCATGCTCTAATAGATCATTACACAAAATGCTATGTAAACACAATGCAACTTTTCCTAGCTACTTATTCACTTATTTAGCATTGGATAGGAAAAGTATTCCAACAAAAATGCATACATACATACATATACATATATATGTACATAAACAAGCACACATAATTGACGTAGAAAGGAAGTGCCTTTTTGCTGTCAATTTAGTGAGAAAGTTTGGTCAGAAAGATAAATATTACATCCAGGCAATTACGAACTAAATTTTCCACACAAAGTTATGCAGAATAAAGTTACTCATACGCCCTAGCCCACAGAAACAATCTGTTAAGTTATTTATGTATGTAGCTATATATATGAAAAGTAATGAATAAATCTATACTATAATAAATCTCTAGAAAATCGTGTCTGTACATCCAAGATTTCTAAAAGAAAATGTACTTGGCGTTTGGAATGTCGTAGAATCCATCGGCACCACTTTTTTCTGTTTGTCTGTATGGTATCGATAATCGCGGAAACTAACGAATGGATTTTTATGAGACTTTCACAGGTGGATAGCCTGTAATCCAGAAGGGAATGTAGAAGTTATTTCATTAAAATCGCGTGAGAAACAAAAAAGCTATGATTAAGCTACTTTTAAGGATTTTTTTTTTTGAAAAACGAAGGAAAATGCACTTAGTTTCCAAACAAATATCAAAGAATGCCTTGCAAAGTTTTTTTTTCAATTTCATATAAATTAGAAATCAAATTCATGAATAGATACAGTGACGTACCAAAAAAAATTATTTCACGCTGCCATATTACGATAATCGGTTAAAATGAGGTTACTTAAAACCTCTAAATATGCGTACAATATGGGCATCAAACAATAGAGGAAGATCACAGGTTTCATTTGAGCTTTGTCATATTTCGATAAATTAATCGATAACTGAGTTATCGGTAAAAATGTATTTGCTCCAAAATCTATAAATTTACCTACAATATGAAATACTTTTAGCTAAGATTTTAAACCTTTTACACGCGTTAATCAGGGACTCAAACCTTTTGGTGCAATTCGATTTATCTATTCGCTGACAGGTGGCGCAAAGTTTTCGTGTGTACTGCGATGTTTTGGTAGGGGTGCGATTGGTTGTCGTACACATACACTAAATAAAATTTTCGCAAATGCTGTAATGCCAAATGTCAGAAAGGTTATTTGTTATGTGTCCATTTAATTTTCATTGCATATTTTTAGAAACACTATGCTCAAAAAGCGTTTAAATTTATCTAAACGCACTAAAGCTGCTAAGAGGTTAAGACTAATGCGATCACAAGAATCGAGTGAAAATTATGAAACGAGGCTTTCGACAAATAGAGAAAGAAAGAATTCTGAAGTTCGATTAAGCATTGATTAACAGCTCTGTCCCGCATTACGTTGTTAATTTCCCCTTCAGTATGGCGTCGCATGCATACAGAACTTGCGGACACTCTACGTAATGGCATTCAACGTTTAACGGATGAGCAAAGAGGAGTATTCGAACTCGTTTGTTATAGTGTCGATAATGCAGTAGGTGAGATTTTGTTTCTAGATGCCCCTGGTGGGACACGAAAAACTTTCCTAACTAAAATTGTTTTGGCAAAGGTGCGAGCTCAAGGCAAAATAGCTCTGGCAGTGGCTTCATCTGGTATAGCTGCAACTTTATTACCTGGTGGTAAAACTGCCCACTCCATGTTCAAAGTCCCCATACACTTAGATATCAATGAATATCCAATGTGCAACATAGCAAAAAATCGCCAAAAAGCCAGCGTTATTCGTGACTGTGTGTTGGTAATATGGGATGAATGCACCATTGCGAACCGGACTGCCGTAGAAGCTGTGGACAGAACGCTGAGGGATATACGCCAAAATGACCAAGTTATGGGTGGTGTTACTTTTCTCTTTTGTGGAGATTTTCGGCAGATACTACCGGTCATACCACGCGGTGCAAGAGCAGATGAAATACGAGCGTGTTTGAAGAGCTCATATTTATGATGTAACATTAAAAGAATGCATTTAATAGAAAATATGCGCGCTCGAATCGGAGGCAACATAAATGCGCAGAACTTCTCCGAAACTTTGCTAAAGATTGGAAATGGTACATACCACGAAGAAGAGGGCAAAATAACACTGCCCGATAATTTGTGCCGTACCGTACATTCTTTGCAAGAACTAATTTCTACTGTTTATAATGATCTAGGAGTCTGTCATGATAACTTTTGGCTTTGCGAGAGGACTATCTTGACGCCACGAAATGACAAAGTTTTGAAAATCAATTCGTATATACTCAACGATATTCAGGGAGAGGGGGTCGAATACTTTTCAATCAACAGAGTTTTGGAGCAAGATGACTTAACAAATTTCCCTGTGGAGTTTTTAAATAGCCTTAGTGCACCTGGACTTCCATCCCATAAAATTATTTTGAAAATCGGCGCACCAATTATTCTGTTGCGTAACCTAAGCCTACCGAAATTGTGCAATGGAACGAGGCTCAAAGTTGTTTCTCTTAAACAAAATATAATTGAAGCAGAAATTTTGACAGGCAGTGGCAGAGGAGAGAAAGTCTTTATACCACGTATCCCCCTTATACCAAACAACTTTCCCTTTAGATTTAAACGTGTTCAATTCCCGGTGAGCCTTTGCTATGCTATGACAATCAACAAAGTACAAGGCCATACGATGAGTGTTGTGGGCGTTGATATGACTGTGAGTTGCTTTTCTCATGGCCAGCTTTACGTGGCGCTCTCACGTGTTAGTGAAGCAGACAAATTAATTGTCTATGTTCCTAACACTTCCACATCAAACGTTGTTTATAAGGAAGCATTATAAAACAATTCTTTTTTTTTTTAATAAGCATTAAAAATGTTAAATTTTTTATTACAAGTTAACTCTCCACACATTCACACTGAAGAGCTTGGAATAATTTTGTTTATGTGTGCTAAGTATGTAAGCATTAACTTTTATAACAATCATAATGCTATATATGTCTATGTATGCGCATAAGTTATTCTATAACAGTTTTATATAATTCGCCTTAATGTATGCAACAACTAAAATTAAAAAGTCGTAAAAAGCTATCAAAATGAATTCTTTTAAAATGATTCACTCAACAAAAAAGTATTATTTTTTCCAACCTAATTTGTCAAACTCAACGATTTTGCAAGCGAAATAAACATGTATGTACCCATATATAAAAAAAAACTTTCTTTTATTCTCTGGTATATCAACAGGATCTGTAAGTATTTTCTGTTTTATATTTTGAATGTGTATATATATCACCATATGTATGTAAGTTACGGCTTATAACTTTTAACCGATTGAAGCAATATTTACTGATTTTATTGCGGGCTTTAGCGGTAAGCTCAGACAAAAGAACTGAAAATAAGATATGGTAATAGAAATGTGGGGGAAGAATTAAGAAAATACCGAAACGAGGTTGAGCGCGAGATAAGAAGAATGGGATCGCCAGAAAAAGGCACAGAGTAAAGTAAGTGGGATGGACCAAGCAATAAAAGGGTAGGAGGGATAATGTGGGAAAATAAATATTGTTTTATATAAACGGAGCCTACACATGGTTTCGTGATTTAGGTTAGCAGAAATGTTTTAAAATTTGTTAAGCTAAGAACCAAGATATCCATATTTAAAAAATAATAAGGGCCACTTTAATATAAATACGCATCCCGAACAACGTCGGGTACCCTGCTAGTAACTAAATAAATAAAAGTAGTCACATATATATCTAAATTAAAGAATTATAAGAATGTATATTTTTTCTGATTCTGCTATGTCCTTTTATTTGCTTTAAATTATTTATTATTCATTTCATACATACATATTTTCCTTTTCTTTGTGGCTCCACAATTCCAGTGATGCCATTGTTACACTGCGCAATGTTAACCTACAATCGGCGGGTCGTTTCCGTTGTGAGGTTTCCGGTGAAGCGCCACCTTTTCAAACAGTCACCGAGCATGGCGATATGGTTGTGGTCTGTAAGAACACGCTTTTATATTCGCTATTTTAGTTACATTTACCTACACAAATTAATATGGAATGACTGTGTATATTATAACAAACTCGACTAATAATTTTTTTTTAGAATAAGAAAATAAATTAAGTGTAGGAACCAGTAGGCAATGAAGAAAACAATATATACAATATATACTCAGCGTGAGTTTCAGTTGTACAGTTCATTTCAGATATACTACTTTTTCAATCCTATTTAGGTACATTTTTGACAAAACTTATTATCAAAAGAGTGTGTGGTTATAAACTTATATTATTTTATACGCCAACTCTTCTTTGAGTTACGGCTCCACAAACGTGGATATTGCTTGTAAAAATTAAAGGATGGTGACATGCCCTTTACATTTTTTTCAATTTATCTTTTTCTTATTATAATGACATTTTGAAAGTAAAATATTACTGATATAAAACAATGTTTCCAATAGATTTTGCGTATTACATTCATATATAAACTTTTCCAAAATCTCTTAAGTAAAAGTGGGCGTGGTCTTTAACCGATCTGGGCCATTTTAAGCCTAACATGTGGGTTAAGAAATTTCGTGTAATGCTTGATGTTAATAGGGTCGTGACACCGCCCATTTAAAAAAAAATGTCTACTTATTTCCTCTTAGAAGAAAACTTGGTAGCTGAAATATCATTGATACAAAACTATTTTTCGCTAAGATATAGCTTATGTTGGGCGTGGTCCTTCACAGATCCTGTCCGTTTTTTCTTGTGCATGAGAGTTTAAAAAAGAGATTAGAAGTAATGTCGTATGCGACGGAAATGAAGAGAAAGAGACACTTGGCATCAGTGTTTTTAATACGTGGAAAAGTGCTTGTACGATTGAAGCCCAATGGAGGACCTAAACTGGTGACCACCATAGTGGACGTGCATTCTCTTTTAAGCACCAGAAACTAAAGAGCTGATAATTAAAATGAAACATATATATTGTTTTATTGGTTTTGAACTTAACTTTAGTCTAAGATGTGTCACCATTTACTTAGGTTTTTTAATGTATACTCTTCATTTTTTCTTTTTTTTTGCAATCATACTTATTTTTTAATGCTCTTGCTCTAGTATGTATTATATTTTGTTGGCAATTTGTAGTGCACATATATATTTATTTACTCAAACTGTTCATTTGCTGGATCTAACAAACTCAACACTAAAATAGTACTGAAGCTTTTGAGTGATTGTCAGCATGGATTTCACCTTTGCCATTTAACTTTAGAAATCTGAATCAATGTAAGCTTGATTATTTGAACCATATATTTATCTCTGTGGTGTTGATGTTCTGTGTGTCACTGAAACTTGGTTTCAAAATGACATGAATGATAATGATAACCAGTTTCTTGACTATGATCTGTTTAGAAATGACAGACAGCAAGGTAAGCGGAGAGGAAGTATTGCGATATACCACAAGAAGACGTTGCAGTGTAAAATAATAAATAAATAACCTCTTTCAATACATAAAAATAAAATATACATGAATATAGTGCCACTTACGAACATATACCACTGTGTGGATATTTAAATATAGATAGCTTATTGAAAATGACCGTTCCAAAGACTTGCTTGAAGATATGTCAGGCTTAAAGCTTAAAGTTGTAAACCAGCTTCCTACTCGTTTTGGTCCCATTGCAGACCAAGTTTACTAGACGTCTTTTGCGTTTCTGATATGTGATTAATGTCTTACATTTTGACCAACTTTCCCTAGGTGGTGTTAGCGACCACGACTTAAATTTTCTAAGCTATAATTTAGCTATGCAGTCAGAATTTAATGTTTCAGGAAACTACATAAATTTTCGAGACTTTAAGAAAATAAATATCAGAGACTTAGCCACTGAAGAATCTGCACTTCCTTGGAACGACTGTTGATTTTCTGGAGATATTAATGATAAAGCTGAATATTTTTCGTTTTCAGTTAATTACTTGTTCGATAGATATGTTCCACTTAGAAAAATTAAATTTAAGAGTAATAAACAGCCATGGTTCAATAGCGTAGTACTTCAGGCTATAAAATCAAGAAATAAAAGCCATTCGCTTTGGAAGAAACCTTCTAAAGTCGAACATTGGCAGGCTTACAAAATATTGCGAAATAGAGCTACTAGTATCACCAGGGAGGCCAAGAGGTGTTATTTCCATCGCAAACTTGATGTAAGCCTAGGGCCTAAGATTATCTGGAGTAACTTAAAACAACTTGGTGTTAAGCCCAATCTTAACTCCGCATGCTTGGTTGATCCTGATGTTATGAATGACTTCTTTGCTATGAAATTACCAGAAGGGGATAATCCATATATATACTCGAGTGAAGATTCTTCTAATGATCCTGGTCGAATATTTAATTTTTCAAATATAACTGAGGCTGAAAAAATAGAAGCCATTTTTTCAATAAAATCGAACGCTATGGAAGAGGATAAGATCAGCTTAAAATTTACTAAATTAATTTTACCTTATATTATTGCGCCTTTTACGCATATTCTAAGCTTTTCACTAACTTCCTTAAATTTTCCCGATGCTTGGAAAGTAGCTAATATTGCACTCGTTCCAAAAAAAGTTAATGCCTCCCAACCATCTGATTTTTTGAACCAAATTATGAACTATGTAACAAAAGAAAATCTGCTTTCACAAAACCAATCAGATTATCGTAGGGGTCATAGCTGTTCAACCGTTATGCTTAAGGTAATCGAAGATATATGACCTTCCTTTGATAACGGTGATGTGACAATTCTTGCTTTTTTGGATTTCTCCAAGGCTTTTGACACTGTCTGCCACAAAACTCTTATTCATGAGCTTAAAACATACTTTGGTTTCAGTAGGGATGCTGTAAGGCTCATAAATAGCTACATGACAAACAAGTATCAGAGGGCAGTGTGTAGAGATAGTAAATCCAGCTCATTGCCGATGAAATCTGGTGTACCTCAGGGCTCTATTCGTGGTACAATTTAATTTAAAAAAAATAAATGTAAGGCGCGATATCCTCCGAAGGGGTCTAAGGCCGAGCTTCTCTTCCAATTTGAGTCGTACTCCTCTTGATTTTCCCTACAAAGTGGTCGGACGGGACCTACATGTTTTATGCCGACTCCGAACGGCATCTGCAGGGCAGATGTGTTTTCACTGAGAGCTTTTCATGGCAGAAATACACCCGGAGCACTTGCCAAACACTGCCGAGTGGCGACCCCGCTTAGACAAACTGTCTTCTAATTGGAAAACCTTATTTCTAAAATTTTGATTTTGCTTTGCCCGGGGTATGAACCCAGGGCATACGGTGTGGTAGGCGGAGCACGCTACCATCACACCACGGTGGCCGCCGATTTTATTTAGCTTTTATATAAATGACATAGTTGTCAAAATATATCTATTCATCTTTATGATGATGATGCGCAAGTATACCTCTCGGCACCTCTTGGGTTAGTGGAGGATCTTGTTTGTCGAATAAATGAAGACCTAAAAGCTATAAATCAATGGTCTAACAAAAATAAGCTCTGCCTTAATGCACCTAAAATACAGGCAATTGCCATTTATCATTATTCTTATAATTTGGATGACGTTTCTCCAATAATACTTAATGGGAATGTTGTGAAATTTGAGAAGACTGTTAAAACGCTTGGATTCATACTAAATAAGCATCTTGCTTGTGCTGATCATGTAAATTCATCAATTAGTAGGTTATATTATATATTGATACACAGTGGTGGATCCAGGGAGGGGGGTCCAGATAAGCTCGTGTACCAAATTTGGTGAAGATATCTTAATATTTACTCAAGTTATCGTGTTAACGGACAGAAAGACGGACGGGCATGGCTCAATCAATTTTTTTTCGATACTGATGATTTTGATATATGGAAGTCTATATCTATCTCGATTCCTTTATACCTGTACAACCAACAGTTATCTAATCAAAGTTAATATACCCTGTGTGCAAAGCAGTTGTATATGAGAAATAACCTTATCAGTGCGGCTTCAGACCTGGTGAATCTACTATCGACCAGATCGACTTCGCGAAAAAAGAATTGACACTCATCACTTCTTCGTCGGTTTTAAAGCCGCCTTCGACATAAAGAAAAGGAGCTGCCATATGCCGCCATTTCTGTATTTGGTGTCTTTGCAAAACTTATACAGCTGTGCAAAATGACGTTGAGCAACGCCATCACTCAAATCTGGCAAATACCTCCCAGCCATTCGTAACTAAACTCGGCTTCAGACATCCTGTCGTGCGATTTCTTTAACTTGATGCTGTGTGTAATTATACTAGAACAACAACATTAGCTTTGAAAGCCAGCGATGAACCACTCTTGCCAATAAATGCTACTTTGAACAACATCCTGTTACAAGTATGTATGTATTGTACACACATTTAGCAGGTGAGGCGCTGGCGACCCCAAGCTTCTCGTGGAATAAGGGTGTGGGGCGGGATGTCTTAAAAGGTTCTATAACCGCACTGCGTTACCCTGCTTTTACACACTGAACACACCTCTGAGTTCAACTGGCATCGCTGTCAGGTGTTGCTGAACAGTAGTGCCAATTGCACTCAGCAGTGCCAATTGCATTAAGCAATGAAAAATAATGGCCATTGAGCGTGGGTAAAAACGAGCGCGACCGAGTTCGTTTTGGGATTGTTGAAGTGACCGGCCGACATATGCACGCGCAAGATTTAAAATCGAAAAACTAAAAGTAATTAATAAGAACTAAGTGATGATCGTTTAGAACTGAAAAGTAAAAGACTAAGAACTAAGTTGTAAAGTAAAAGACTAACTATATTTTTTTGCTTAAAAATACAGAAACTAAACGCATAAGGATGAGAGAATTTATTGTACTAACCAAAAGCTAAAGATACACTTAAATAAAAAACTAACTTAAAAACTGGAAATAGTGCTGAGTGTTATTTCAGTGGAGCGGGCATGGAAGGCTAAATTGCCCAAGAAAATGGTTCGCGCTAAAAAGCCAATTCTTCATGGCGCCCGTGACGCCAGGCCTTGCAATGGCGGCCATAGTGGCGAAGAGGCAGGCCTCTTAAAAACTTAAAATCTTAAAAACTGAAAATCAAAAAAAAAAAAAAATCTATTAAAAATGAATTAAACAAAAATTAAAATTTATCTGAAAAATTAAAATTTAATTTACTTAAAAAATTTAAAAATCTACACAAAAGAAAACCAAGAAAATCAAATAAAAATCCAAAAAAATATAAAAATGCAAAAACTTTACAAAATAATTAAAAACTAAAAACTACACAAATAAAACTGTTCTTGAAAAACTATAAAATCTTAAAAAAATATACAAAAATTAAAAAAAACCATCTACAAAAAAAAAAATTATAAAATTTAAAAAACTTTAAAAAAAAAAATTACAAAAATTTAAAAATCTCTACAAAAAAATATCAAAATTAACACAAATCTACAAAAATTTGAATATTTGAAAACTGTGCGGGAAACATTTTGAATAATTCAAATACCAATATACGACTTGGTGGTAGTTCATGGCGGTGTTTTTTGCCAGTGGCTAGTGCAAAAATCAGTAGAAATAAAAGCATTTAACAGAAAAATTTAATACAAAGTACACAAAAAATATGAAAATGTTAAACTGCAATAAAATATCAAACTAATCGCCAGCAGAAGTAATACAAAAACTGAAAATTTGAACAGTAAAAATCAAAAAACTGAAACTGTACCAAAATAACTAGTAAGAAAAATGGCACTACCCACGCCACCACAATAACGGCAAACCACCGTACACCAAAAGAAAAAAACCGAATAGCGGAAGACGAGTGACGCCATCGACAACAGCAAGTGCAGCAGCAGAACATCAGGTGCAGTAGCAGAACTCCAAGCGCAGCAGCAGAGCATCAAGCGGCAAACCAACCAAAGCAGAAGTCGGTATGACGCACAGTGTGCGAAAATCATTTTTATACTCAGTTGAGCAGAGCTCACAGAGTATATTAAGTTTGATTGGATAACGGTTGGTTGTACATATATAAAGGAATCGAGATAGATATATACTTCCATATATCAAAATAATCAGGATCGAAAAAAAATTTGATTGAGTCATGTCCGTCCGTCCGTCCGTCCGTCCGTCCGTCCGTTAACACGATAACTTGAGTAAATTTTGAGGTAACTTGATGAAATTTGGTATGTAGGTTCCTGAGCACTCATCTCAGATCGCTATTTAAAATCAACGATATCGGACTATAACCACGCCCACTTTTTCGATATCGAAAATTTCGTAAAACCGAAAAAGTGCGATAATTCATTATCAAAGACAGATAAAGCGACGAAACTTGGTAGATGAGTTGAACCTATTACGCAGAATAGAAAATTAGTAAAATTTTGGACAATGGGCGTGGCACCGCCCACTTTTAAAAGAAGGTAATTTAAAATTTTTGCAAGCTGTAATTTGTCAGTAATTGAAGATATGATGATGAAATTTGGCAGGGACGTTACTCCTATTACTATATGTACGCCTAATAAAAATTAGCAAAATCGGAGAAAGACCAAAAAATTTTTTTTTAAAGTAAAATTTTAACAAAAAATTTAATATCTTTACAGTATATAAGTAAATTATGTCAACATTCAACTCCAGTAATGACATTGTACAACAAAATACAAAAATAAAAGAAAATTTCAAAATGGGCGTGGCTCCGCCCTTTTTCATTTAATTTGTCTAGGATACTTTTAACGCCATAAGTCGAACAAAAATTAACCAATCCTTTTGAAATTTGGTAGGGGCATAGATTTTATGATGTTAACTGTTTTCTGCGAAAACGGGTGAAATCGGTTGATGCCACGCCCAGTTTTTATACACAGTCGTCCGTCTGTCCTTCCGCATGGCCGTTAACACGATAACTTGAGTAAATTTTGAGGTATCTTGATGAAATTTGGTATGTAGGTTCCTGAGCACTCATCTCAGATCGCTATTTAAAATTAACAATATCGTACTATAACCACGCCCACTTTTTCGATATCGAAAATTTCGTAAAACCGAAAAAGTGCGATAATTCATTACCAAAGACAGATAAAGCGACGAAACTTGGTAGATGAGTTGAATTTATGACGCAGAGAAGAAAATTAGTAAAATTTTGGACAATGGGCGTGGCACCGCCCACTTTTAAAAGAAGGTAATTTAAAAATTTTGCAAGCTGTAATTTGTCAGTTGTTGAAGATATCGTGATGAAATTTGGCAGGGACGTTACTCCTATTACTATATGTACGCCTAACAAAAATTAGCAAAATCGGAGAAGGACCACGCCCACATTTAAACAAAATTTTTTTTTAAGTAAAATTTTAACAAAAAATTTAATATCTTTACAGTATATAAGTAAATTATGTCAACATTCAACTCCAGTAATGACATGGTGCAACAAAATACAAAAATAAAAGAAAATTTCAAAATGGGCGTGGCTCCGCCCTTTTTCATTTAATTTGTCTAGGATGCTTTTAACGCCATAAGTCGAACAAAAATTAACCAATCCTTTTGAAATTTGGTAGAGGCATAGATTTTATGATGCTAACTGTTTTCTGTGAAAACGGGCGAAATCGGTTGATGCCACGCTCAGTTTTTATACACTGTCGTTCGTCTGTCCTTCCGCATGGCCGTTAACACGATAACTTCAGCAAAAATCGGCATATCTTTAATGAACTTAGTTCACGTACTTACTTGAACTCACTTTATTTTGGTATGAAAAATGAACGAAATCCGACAATGACCACGCTCACTTTTTGGATATCGAAAATTACGAAAAATGAAAAAAATGCCATAATTCTATACCAAATACGAAAAAAGGGATGAAACATGGTGAGGTAATTGGATTGGTTTATTGACACTAAATATAACTTTAGAAAAAACTTTATAAAATGGTTGTGACACCTACCATATTAAGTAGAAGAAAATGAAAAAGTTCCGCAGGGCGAAATAAAAAACCCTTAAAATCTTGGCAGGTATTACAAATATAAATAAATTAGCGGTATCCAACAGACGATGTTCTGGGTCACCCTGGTCCACATTTTGGTCGCGATCTGGAAAAAGCCTTCACATATACAACTACCACCACTCCCTTTTAAAACTCTCATTAATACCTTTAATTTGATACCCATATCGTACAAACACATTCTAGAGTCACCCCTGGTCCACCTTTATGGCGGTATTTCGAAACGGCGTCCACCTATAGAACTAAGGCCCAATCCCTTTTAAAATACTCATTAACACCTTTCGTTTGATACCCATATTGTACAAACAAATTCTAGGGTCACCCCTAATCTACCTTTATGGCGATATCTCGAAACGGCTTCCACCTATGGAACTAAGGATTACTCCCTTTTAAAATACTCATTAACACCTTTCTTTTAATACCTATATTGTACAAACAAATTCTAGGGTAACCACTGGTCCACCTTTATGGCGGTATCACGAAACGGCGTCCACCTATGGAACTAAGGATTACTCCCTTTTAAAATATTCATTAACACCTTTCATTTGATACCCATATCGTACAAACGCATTCTAGAGTCAACCCTGATCCACCTTTATGGCTATATCCCTAAATGGCGTCCACCTATAAAACTATGGCCCACTCCCTCATAAAATACTCTTTAACACCTTTCATTTAATACCCATATCGTACAAACGCATTCTAGAGTCACCCCTGGTCCACCTTTATAGCGATATATCGAAAAGGCGACCACCTATACAACAACCACCACTCCCATTTAAAACCCTCATTAATACCTTTAATTTGATACCCATATTGTACAAACACATTCTAGAGTCACCCCTGGTACACCTTTATGGCGATATTTCGAAACGGCGTCCACCTATAGAACTAAGGCCCACTCCCTTTTAAAATACTCACTAACACCATTCGTTTGATGCCCATATTGTACAAACAAATTCTAGGGTATCCCCTGGTCCACCTTTGTGGCGATATCTCCAAATGGCGTCCACATATGGAACTAAGGATTACTCCCTTTTAAAATACTCATTAATACCTTTAATTTGATACCCATATGGTACAAACAAATGCTAGGGTCGCCCCTGGTCCACCTTTATGGCGATATCTCGAAACGGCGTCCACCTATGGAACTAACGATTACTCCCTTTTAAAATACTCATTAACACCTTTCTTTTGATACCCATATTGTACAAACAAATTCTAGGGTCACCCCTGGTCCACCTTTATGGCGGTATCTCGAAACGGCGTCCACCTATGGAACTAAGGATATATCCCTTTTAAAATACTCATTAACATCTTTCATTTGATACCCATATCGTACAAACGCATTCTAGAGTCAACCCTGATCCACCTTTATGGCTATATCCCTAAATAGCGTCCACCTATAGAACTATGGCCCACTCCCTCATAAAATACTCTTTAAGGCCTTTCATTTGATATCCATATTGTACAAACAAATTCTAGAGTCAACCCTGATCCACCTTTATGGCGATATCCCTAAATGGCGTCCACCTATAGAACTATGGCCCACTCCTTCATAAAATACTCTTTAATGCCTTTCATTTGATACACATGTCATACAAATACATTCCAGGGTTTCCCTCGGTTCATTTTCCTACATGGTTATTTTCCCTTATGTTGTCACCATAGCTCTCAACTGAGTATGTAATGTTCGGTTACACCCGAACTTAACCTTCCTTACTTGTTTATATTCATATACATAAACATTTATCTAAAATTACATTTTTCATACGTTTCATAAATATTAAAATTAAAACATAGTTATATTACATATTACATATATTTTCTCACTTTTCTACTTTCACAATTATTACAAAATACTTTACATTATATATATAAAACAGATTTTTTTTAAATTACTTTACCTAAAGTGTTACATGAATCCAAATACGTATACATATATACATGTGTGAGCTTACGGGTAGGCACGGTGGGTCAGAGTTGGGAAAATACGGGAAAATTTTAAGTTTCTTAAACCAGTTCAGCTATCAAATTTTCTGGAAAAAAATTTTAAAACAGTAGCCATCTTCAAAAACAAATTAAATAAATTATATATATTTTTCGGTTTTAGTACCACTCTGTCTTACAGTGGTCTCCATCAAAAAAAATAAAAATAATAATAAAAATTTTTTTTTTACTTCTTCTTAAGCGGTTCTAAAAACAAAAAATACATGACTACACTCTTCTTTAAAGCGGTGGTTCCGTGAAAAACCAATGCGATTTTTTCGACTTTAAAGCGGTGCGTCTGTGTTTAAATATGCCATAAATTTTTTTTAATCCCGGTTCGTTCGAGGAAATTAATATTACAAGTTTGAAAAGATGCGGTGGGCCCGTATCTATAAAAATTAAATCATACAATTTTGACTTTAAACGGTGCGTCCGTGAAAAAACATAATTTGATAATACTTTGGCTTTATTTTACAATACATACTTTCACAAATTCCTTTTTAAAAATATTTTCATAAAATCCCTTTAAAAATAATTTCATAATTTTCTTATGAGCTCAATTTAAATCAGTTCTATAATCAAAATTCAGACTTTCGTTAAATTACCGGAAAATTCTTTCAGTTTTACTCTCTCAAATTCCACTTGTCTTTCAATTCTGCATAACTTTTCAAATCAAGCATAATCCATTTTCGAATAATTCTCTCATTCAATTCAATTTCTATTCAATCTTCATAAACAAATTCCACATATCTTGCTCCAATAAAATTTTAATATTTCGCCTGTTCGTTTCAATACGTATGAACCTAAGAAACGGGAAGGTAGTTTCTAAAAATTCACATTCAGATTCAAATTCAAAAAAATCCGATCAAGATTTAGATTCCAATAATTCAGATTCCGATTCAGCTTCAATTGCATCTTCAACTGATACCTTAACAAGTGGACATAATAGATTATCCCTAAGTGTAGACTGTTTAGGATTTGATGATCAACCTGTAATTCCAAATTCTAGTTTTTCTATTCCAACTCCGATCCTTAACATTACAACTATGGCCACATTAGAGGAGAAAAAATCGTTTATTGGTACGTGTGCCCCGATTATGCGAGAAAACTACAGTGGAGACCCGTTAGCACTTCGCTCATTTATAGATAAAGTTGAATTAATGGAAGTATTCTCTAACGAAACTTTAACTCCTACTTTCATTGCATTTTTAAAATCCAGACTCGAAAGCAAAGCTCGTGAATCCCTACCAGCGGAAATAAATTCAGTCAGCCAAATTATAGAAGCTTTACGCGGTAAAATAAAACCAGACAACTCGAATGTTGTCGCTGGTAAAATCACAGCTTTGAGAGTAAATAACAACAATTTTTCAGAATCTTCAAAACAAGTAGAAGAGCTTTCGGATTCGCTAGAACGTTCTTTAGTCATTGAAGGTATGACACACGCAAAGGCTCATGACATGGCGGTTGAACAGACCATAAGCGTTTGCAGACTCAATAGTCGTTCGGATATGGTAAAATCAATCCTGGCCTCAACCTCATTCAAAGATTCAAAGGACGTTGTAGCGAAGATGATAATACAGCGCTAATAGGGGGTAAAGGAACAGCAAGTGTTAGCTTTTCGGTCACGTCCTATTAGATCAAGTTTTAGAGGGAATTTTAGAAATAACAACATTTACAGGCAAAACAACAGTAATTTTAGGTTTAACGGTAACTCAAATAGGCAGCAAAATTCAAATTTTCTAAATAGAAATTGCAATAAAGGCACCAATCGGCCAAATAATTAAAACAGTAATAATAATAGTCAGTCCGCAAATAGAAGAAATAACAACAACCAAAACTCAAGTACTAGAAATTCTGCCAACATTGGGGCTTTAAACGCCGAAGCCCCTCAGTCGCGAACACTGAGGGAGCCGGAGCTAAACAACTAAGTAATTTCCAATCAATATACTGTTTAAATTTAAATTATTCCGACTCCATCGAAGTAGAAGTTACCGATTCCGCCAAAACATGTACGTTTCTAGTAGACTCGTAGGCAGATATTTCCCTAATTAAAATTTCCAGTTTGTTTGGTTTGTTGTTATATTTTTTAATGGGAAGCCGGCTGAGTGGAGAACGGATATTTTTTCCGAAAGGGACTGCTCGGCTGACTGAATATCATGGCTACCAGATAGGATATCGTCCATATAAATTTCGGTTTTAAGTATAGAGGCTGCGCTTGGGTGGGAGTTGGCTACATCTTTAGCGAGCACGTGCAGAGTTCTTATAGCCAAGTATGGCGCGCAATTGACGCCGAAAGTTACCGTTTTCAACTTAAAGTGCTTTATTGGACCATTTGGAGAGGTGCGGAAGATGATCCTCTGGTAGTCTTGATCATCGGGATGTAGGTGAATTTGGCGGTACATTTTTTCAACATCGCCATTGAACACGTATTGATACGTACACCATTTTAGTATCATAAGCCGTAAATCTGGTTGAAGGGTTGGCCCAGTGCATAAAACGTCGTTTAGGGAGTAAACAGAACCGGATGTTTTCGACGCATTGAATACTATACGGACATTTGTTGTTTTCTTTTCTGGCTTAACGGCCGCATGGTGGGGGAGATACAAATAATGGTGGGGGAGATACAAATAGTAGTAGTATTTGCCTTTGCATTCGACTTCGTATGGGCTAGATTCTTCCATGTGTCCGAGGGAAATGAATTCTTCCAATACAATATCATATCGGGACTTGAGATCGCCTTTTTTACTGAGGGTACTATCCATGCCTAGGAACTGTCTCAAGGCTGCCGTTCGGGATTGACCTAGATCGATATTGTTAGGCAATGCTGGCTTAAAAGGGACCGAACCATGTATCGACCGTCATCTGTTCTAATGGTGGTGCTCTGGTAATAATTCTCACATAAGCAATCTTCGGGGTTTATCATGTAGGGCCTGGGAACTTCTGCTATTTCCCAAAACTGTCTGAGCTGTTGGTCTAACGCTTCAAACACTTCCCAGGCATGGGTCGAGTGCGCTGCCACCTTTTCTGGGATTTGGCCACTTAAAATCCAGCCAAATATGATGTTTTGCGCTAGTAATGTGGGAGACATTTTCTCGATGCCGTTGAGTATTATTTGGGGAATGAGGTCGCTGCCTAATGCCAGATCAATTTGGGAGAGGTTTTGACAATCTTGGTCGGTTAATTTTAGGTGCCCCATTTATGACTTTGCTCGTGAATAAGTTTAGTGGTTGGGAGTAACCTTTTGAGCTTGGGTAATACCATTGCTTGGGATTTCATTTTAACTTGGGATTCCTCGAGACCCTTCGAGTGCGGAGAATTTAGTTACGCGGACGTTGCCACACGTCCATGAGTATTCCAAATGGGGAATTTAAAAGCCACGTGTAATTCATGAGTAGTGGGGAATATAATATTGTCACGGATATTAGCATCACTAAATTATCCCATCACTAAGGCGATGCTAAGGCCATGCCAAGCAGTATTTACGTTAATAATCAAATCAAGTATACACATATATAAGGCAGCCCAGAGAGATGTCACACACAGATGCATTTACTTATACGCCTATATGCGCGCGAGAGACTGTAAACTACAAACATTCACATCAATAATTCAATCTTTATGTATCTACATAAACGACTAAATAATTGCGTCTACACATATGTACCATGTACGAATACGAGCAGCGGAGAGTCAATGCGCAAACACATGCATATAGCTGAAAAGTTTGAGAGCTCATGGACAATGCTAGTACATTCTGGAAAAATGCGAACGAGGAAACCAAAGGGTATAAAAGGCAACAGATGAAGAGGCGCTGTAATTCAGTTTGAGTTGAGCAATCAATCAGTTATTGATTAAGCACGCGATCTGGCGGCCAATAGTAGAGTTCAATTTGAATTATCAATCAGTTTGGTTATTAAGCCAGCGAGTAGCAAAGTATAAGTGTCATTGTGAAGTACTTTAATAAAGGCCATTTTTCCATTATTCAATATTGGAGTTATTTATTCAACAGTTTAGTGATTCGAACTTAGCAGAGGATTGCAAATAAGAGGATTTGCAATTTAATTCGTTACAATTGGTGTCAGAAGAGGAATTGTTGAATAAATTCTAAAGGACAACAAGGACATGGCAAAGTTCAGTGAATTGAAGATCCAGCAACTAAAGAAGGAGTAGGAGACCCGTGGATTGAATACAAGCGGCGTTAAACTTGAACTTCAGGCACGGCTACGAGAGGCAATGGAAGCAGAAGGAATTGATGTGGAAGAGTATGTCTTTCATCTTGATGGCGAGGAGACAACAAAAATTGAAAAGAAAAACGAAACATCGCAAACGGTTACCAGCACAGACTTGAACGTGATATTGGCTGCAATATCTGCACAAACGTCGACAGTAGCATCGAAAATTGGAGCACAAGAAACACGTATTTCAGAAATGTTGATCAGCTGCCGAAATCTTACAGACTATTCCAGAGTACGAACGGAACAGTTATGACGCACTGATGGCTGCTGTCGAACGGCGATACGGAAGCGAACACAGGAAACAGATATTTCAAATAGAACTGCAAAACCGCTACCAAAAAGCTAACGAGACTTTGCAGGAGTTTGCTTCGAACATTGAATGATTGGCTCATCTTGCAAATGCGGATGCACCCGTGGAATACACGGAAAGAGTGAAGATTCAGAGCTTTATAAATGGCATACGGGACGTCGAAACGAAGCGAGCCAAATACGCGAACCGAAAGCAAACATTTTCTGAAACGGTATCCCATGCATTGGCTCAGGAAACGGCGTCATTATTGAGTAAACCAGCATACAAAGCTCATCGTGTGGAAGTAGAAAGGCCGGAGTGAGTAGATACAATTTTGGAAGCTCTGAAGGGATCACAAGAGAAAAATACCGGAGTTATGAAATGTTTCAAGTGCGGTAAACCAGGTCACATTCCTCGTCATTGCAGTAGCAATTCCAATAGTTCCAACAATGTGGGTGGCCGTAAACGCAGAGCTGAAGGAGACGAGCAAATCTCCAAATCCACTCAATCGTTAAACTAAAGCGAGTCAGCCGCAAGGGGCGACAGCTGGCTCCCTCAATTGAATGCCCCATAATCTCTATCTCGCAAATTGGAAGAAGGTGAAGCAATCTTACTGTCGGAGGACATGTGGATGGAAAGGAACGTTTACTAACTGTAGATACGGGTGCATCCCATTCCATCATTCGATCAGATTTAGTCAACAAGAAGATAAGACCAATGCTTGGAGCAAGATTACGTACAGCCACGGGAGAGGACACCCAGGTAATTGGAGAAGTAGAATGTGAAGTAGCAATTGGGAACGTCACGGTACTTCACAATTTTATAGTGGCAGGTATTGTTGATGAAATCATAATTGGAGTGGACTTCTTAATCAACCAAGGCATCAAGATCGATATGCAAAGCAAGACGATGCGATATAAGAACATGGATGTGCCACTTAATTTCGGCTACGAGAGAGGCTACAGCAGTAAACGAGTGCTGGTGGAAGAGAGTCAGCAAATACCACCAAAATCAGAAGCAGTCATCTGGGTAGATGGAGATTGTGGGACAAACAAATTGTGGGTTGTCGAAGCAGCAAATAAATAAGCACTGAACATACTTGTAGGAAAAACTTTGGCTATGACAAAACAAGATGGACGTATTCCGGTAAGAGTACTCAATGAGTTCAAGTCACCATTCAAATTGACCAAAGGAGCTATTTTGGGAAGATGCCAAGAGGCCGAAATAGTTATTAACTGTGAACAGCTCCAGGAATACGTTTCATCTAGTAATACTAATCTTTCAAATGATATCACGACATGGACGCATGGGCTAGAGGAAGCCTATCAGAGTAAGGCAAAACAACTGCTCCTAAAGTACGCGAAAATATTTGACCAGGATGATTCTAAACCAGGCCGCACCAACGTTGTGAAACACAAAATTGACACTGGAGATGCGAGGCCGATCCGTCAAGCTCCACGTAGTGTTCCACTGGCGAAGCGGGAAGTTGTGCGTCAAATCATTCAAGAAATGAACGACAGCGGCGTCATCGAACCATCAGCAAGTCCGTGGAGCTCACCGGTAGTACTTGTAAAAAAGAAGGATGGAAAAATGAGGTTTTGCGTGGACTACCGGAAGTTGAATGACGTTACGAAAAAGGATAGCTACCCATTGCCAAGAATTGACGACACTCTGGGCTCGCTATCTGGTACGAAATGGTTTTCCACGCTGGACTTGAAAAGCGGCTACTGGCAAGTGGAGGTGAAGGAGGAAGATAAAGAGAAAACAGCCTTAAGTGTCGGTGATGGTCTTTGGCAATTTACAGTGATGCCTTTTGGACTTTGTAATGCACCAGCTACTTTTGAGAGACTCATGGACCAGGTACTGTAAGGACTACATTGGAAAACATGCTTGGTGTACCTGGACGACATCATCGTATTGGGCAAAAACTTTGATGAACATCTTAAGAACTTGGAAGAAGTTTTCCAGAGAATAGCTGGCGCTGGTCTGAAGTTAAGTCCCAAAAAGTGTGCGCTGTTTAAAAAGGAAGTCAATTATTTGGGTCACAAGGTAACGACAGAGGGCATCTGCACTGCGAACGAAAAAATAAAGGCTGTAAAGGATTGGCCAAGACCACAGAACCTACATGAATTGAGAAGTTTTCTTGGGCTGTGCACATATTACCGCCGATTTGTACCAAATTTTTCCAGCGTAGCCCATAGCCTCCATGAGCTTACAAGAAAAAATAAAGCTTTTGAATGGAAGAAGGAGCAAGAAGTGGCTTTCCAAACATTGAAGGAGCGTTTGTGCACTGCCCCAATGTTAGCATATCCGATTCCAGGAGCAACATTTATTCTAGATACAGATGCGAGTGGATATGCTATAGGAGGCGATTTATCACAACTGGTCGATGGACAGGAGAAGGTAGTTGCATATTACAGCCGTTCGATTGGAAAACCAGATAGGAACTACTGTGTTACGCGGAGAGAGCTGTTGGCATTGGTAGAGTGCATTAAACATTTTCATAAATACCTCTACGGCCAGCGATTCCGTGTCAGGACAGATCACGCAGCGTTGAAATGGCTTCTGCAGTTCCGTAATCCGGAAGGACAATTGGCACGGTGGATCGAGCGACTACAAAGCTACGACTTTTCCATTGAGCATCGAAAAGGTAGTACCGATGGAAATGTTGATGCAATGTCACGAAGACCATGTAGTTTGGAATGCAAGCACTGTTCAAAAGCCGAGGCTAAAGAAGACATTATAGATGTCCGGCTAATGAATATAACATGTACAGATGAATGGGACAAGGAACAGCTAAGAAAGTGCCAGCTAGAAGATGCAGATCTGTCACGTGTTATGCAAGGGCTCGAACGAAATGAAAGACCAAACAGAGAAGAGATGTCAGCAGAGAGTCCCATTGCGAAGTCATATTGGGCACAGTGGAACAGTTTAGAATTGATATCCGGTTGCCTTCATCGAGTATGGGAGAGTGAGGATGGTAAATACAAGAATAAACTGATAGTTGTTCCCAGAAAGAGGATTCCTGACGTGCTCAGCGAGCTGCACAATGGTCCAAGCGGAGGTCATCTTGGAATCACGAAGACGCTCGAGAAGATTAAACAGAGATTCTATTGGGTTGGTTGCCGTCAGTCGGTCGCTGAGTGGATTGCGAACTGCGAGGTTTGCAGCAGAGCGAAAGGGCCCAGAACACGAAGTCATGGCCAGATGAAGCAATATAACTCAGGTGCGCCATTTGAAAGGATCGCCATGGATGTCGCAGGTCCATTTCCTACTAGCAACCGCGGAAACAAATACGTACTGGTGGTTATGGATTATTTCAGTAAATGGCCAGAGGTATACCCAATCCCAAACCAAGAAGCAGAAACAGTAGCAGAAGTGGTTAAAAACGAATGGGTTGCAAGGTATGGTGTACCAATGGAGTTACATTCTGACCAAGGCAGGAATTTCGAATCAGCTGTGTTCCAGGAAATGTGTAAGTCATTGGGCATTCGAAAAACGCGAACAACTGCATTGCATCCTCAATCCGATGGTATGGTAGAACGATTCAATAGAACATTGGAGGAGCACTTAAGGAAAGTAGTAGACAATTACCATAAAGAATGGGATACCCGCATACCATTATTCTTGATGGCTTACCGATCAGCAGTGCATGAGACAACGGGCCAAACCCCTGCAAAAGTAATTTTTGGCAATGACCTTAGACTGCCAGCTGATTTGAAGTTTGGGATAGATGCCAATGCGAAGAGAAATGTCAGGAAATCCACTAGTGATTCGGAAGAAGAGCTAAGAGAAATACATGATCTGATAAGGCAACGAACAAAGATTATGAGTGACAAGATGAAAGCCAGATATGATGAAGCAATTAATTCAGAAGGTTTTCAGGAAGGAGATTTGGTGCTGTTATACAACCCACAACGTAAAAAAGGTTTGTCCCCGAAATTGCAGTGTAATTGGGAAGGCCCATACAAAGTTGTAAAACGGATCAACGATGTAGTGTACCGCATACAAACCATCGGTAAACCACGAACCAAAATGAAAGTGGTCCATTTGGAAAGGCTGGAAACGTTTAGATCGAGAGATTTGTCTGATCGGGACGATCAGACTTAGGTGGAGGGCAGTGTCACGGATATTAGCATCACTAAATTATCCCATCACTAAGGGGTTGCTAAGGCCATGCCAAGCAGTATTTACGTTAATAATCAAATCAAGTATACACATATATAAGGCAGCCCAGAGCGATGTCACACACAGATGCATTTACTTATACGCCTATATGCGCACGAGAGACTGTAAACTACAAACATTCACATCAATAATTCAATCTTTATGTATCTACATAAACGACTAAATAAGTGCGTCTACACATATGTACCATGTACGAATACGAGCAGCGGAGAGTCAATGCGCAAACACATGCATATAGCTGAGAAGTTTGAGAGCTCATCGACAATGCTAGTACATTCTGGAAAAATGCGAACGAGGAAACAAAAGGGTATAAAAGGCAACAGATGGAGAGGCGCTGTAATTCAGTTTGAGTTGGGCAATCAATTAGTTTTTGATTAAGCACGCGATCTGGCGGCCAATAGTAGAGTTCAATTTGAATTATCAATCAGTTTGGTTATTAAGCCAGCGAGTAGCAAAGTATAAGTGTCATTGTGAAGTACTTTAATAAAGGCCATTTTTCCATTATTCAATATTGGAGTTATTTATTCAACAGTTTAGTGATTCGAACTTAGCAGAGGATTGCAAATAAGAGGATTTGCAAGTAAATTCGTTACAATATGATAAAATACAGTATAATACAATATAATACAATATATGGGTGATAATTAAATTCATAGATATACATATATGTACAGTGGGGGATTGGGACGTGCGACAGCCTATGCCGCGTAACAGCCTATGCCGACTTGTATTATTCGACAAATTTTGCTACGCTCGCCCAAACCGTAGTTTCATCCATGTCTTCAAATTGCCACTAACGGGCCGATTCTGAGCGTTACCGGTAAAATAATCCCCAGAACATTATGTAACCGAAAATCGTTTCCAGTTCTTTTATTCGCGATTCTGGCCAAAGTGGTAACGCTGTCATCATCGAAAAACTCACCAATGTCTGTGGTGAAATTTAAAAGTTGGTTTTCTTCGCTTTATCCATGGCGGAACGATACAAAGTGGCAGCATGCGACAGCTGAATATAAACTTTTTTATTTGATTTGATACATCAACTTCCGGCGCAGTTCGATTTTGACATTCGTCCATCGAATTTACAAAAACAAAGTACATGGAATTTTTATTTATGTTTGTAGGTATGTCACCATGCAGCCACCTTATATGGTTCCGCCATGGCTTTACCGAAAATGTGTCACTCGTAGATACGAGGTTAACAAATAAATGAAACGATGTGTATATATGTACATACATGCATAAGATTTTACATAGTTATATTGTAATTTATTCTGTGAAAATACATAATGTAAACAAATATATAATATATAGCAAGAGGCAACACTATTTTACTATTATCTTTACTTATTTCCGCTTACAATTCTTCATTTTTCAGTTTTGCCTGTTTCTAAACAACAGCTGTTGTTTGGTTATTTCGATGTAACCACCTACTTTTGTGGGTAAAAAATTATCCGGCTACTTTCGCGGATAGAATACCAAAAGGGTGTAAAAGTTTCCACATGATTTCGTTACCATGGTAAAGAATGTTGTTACCACACTAGAATCGGGGCGTAAAAGGAAAACGTCTCGTTCAATTTTCTCATAGCTCCAAATTGTTCAGTAATGCCAGTGATTACCGAATCAACGATCACGAAGAATATATTGTTTTTCAAATCAGGCTCTGGTGAATCCTCTCATTTCCATTATCTTCAAAAAGTCCTTTGGGGTTTCTCTTTCGAATGTCCGGAAACTTTGGCGAGATGTTCAATTGAATAGCAACTGCTTTGCATTCGTTTAAAGTTGTTTCCCATTGGTTCCTGATCAACTTAAAAATCAGCTAATATGGCATCTAGATGACGGAAAATTCATAAACACATTTTTTCAGAAAAAATTATTCTGAACCATTTTTTCAACAAGTAAGGAAGGTTAAGTTCGGGTGTAACCGAACATTACATACTCAGTTGAGAGCTATGGTGACAACATAAGGGAAAATAACCATGTAGGAAAATGAACCGAGGGAAACCCTGGAATGTATTTGTATGACATGTGTATCAAATGAAAGGCATTAAAGAGTATTTTATGAAGGAGTGGGCCATAGTTCTATAGGTGGACGCCATTTAGGGATATCGCCATAAAGGTGGATCAGGGTTGACTCTAGAATTTGTTTGTACAATATGGATATCAAATGAAAGGTCTTAAAGAGTATTTTATGAGGGAGTGGGCCATAGTTCTATAGGTGGACGCTATTTAGGGATATAGCCATAAAGGTGGATCAGGGTTGACTCTAGAATGCGTTTGTACGATATGGGTATCAAATGAAAGATGTTAATGAGTATTTTAAAAGGGATATATCCTTAGTTCCAAAGGTGGACGCCGTTTCGAGATACCGCCATAAAGCTGGACCAGGGGTGACCCTAGAATTTGTTTGTACAATATGGGTATCAAAAGAAAGGTGTTAATGAGTATTTTAAAAGGGAGTAATCCTTAGTTCCATAGGTGGACGCCGTTTCGAGATATCGCCATAAAGGTGGACCAGGGGCGACCCTAGCATTTGTTTGTACCATATGGGTATCAAATTAAAGGTATTAGGGAGGGTTTTAAAAGGGAGTGGTGGTAGTTGTATAGGTGGTCGCCTTTTCGGGATATCGCCATAAAGGTGGACCAGGGGTGACTCTAGAATGCGTTTGTACGATTTGGGTATCAAATGAAAGGTGCTAATGAGTATTTTAAAACGGAGTAATCCTTAGTTCCATAGGTGGACGCCGTTTCGAGATATCGCCATAAAGGTGGACCAGAGGTGACCCTAGAATTTGTTTGTACAATATGGGTATCAAAAGAAAGGTGTTAATGATTATTTTAAAAGGGAGTAATCCTTAGTTCCACAGGTAGACGCCGTTTCGGGATATCGCCACAAAGGTGGACCAGGTGTGACCCTAGAATTTGTTTGTACAATATTGGTATCAAAAGAAAGGTGTTAATGAGTATTTTAAAAGGGAGTGATGCTTAGTTCCACAGGTGGACGCCGTTTCGAGATATCGCCATAAAGGTCGACCAGGTGTGACCCTAGAATGCGTTTGTACAATATGGGTATCAAACGAAAGATGTTAATGAGTATTTTAAAAGGGAGTAATCCTTAGATCCATAGGTGGACGCCGTTTCGAGATATCGCCATAAAGGTGGACCAGGGGTGACCCTAGAATTTGTTTGTATAATATGGGTATCAAAAGAAAGGTGTTAATGAGTATTTTAAAAGGGAGTGATGCTTAGTTCCAGAGGTGGACACCGTTTCGAGATATCGCCATAAAGGTGTACCAGGTGTGACCCTGGAATTTGTTTGTACGATATGGGTATCAAATTAAAGGTATTAATGAGGGGTTTAAAAGGGAGTGGTGGTAGTTGTATAGGTGGTCGCCTTTTCGAGATATCGCCATAAAGGTGGACCAGGGGTGACTCTAGAATGCGTTTGTACGATATGGGTATCAAATGAAAGGTGTTAATGAGTATTTTAAAAGGGAGTAATCCTTAGTTCCATAGGTGGACGCAGTTTCGAGATATCACCATAAAGGTGGACCAGGGGTGACCCTAGAATTTGTTTGTACAATATGGGTATCAAATTAAAGGTATTAATGAGTATTTTAAAAGGGAGTAATCCTTAGTTCCATATGTGGACGCCATTTGGAGATATCGCCACAAAGGTGGACCAGGGGATACCCTAGAATTTGTTTGTACAATATGGGCATCAAACGAATGGTGTTAGTGAGTATTTTAAAAGGGAGTGGGCCTTAGTTCTATAGGTGGACGCCGTTTCGAAATATCGCCATAAAGGTGTACCAGGGGTGACTCTAGAATGCGTTTGTACGATATGGGTATTAAATGAAAGGTGTTAAAGAGTATTTTATGAGGGAGTGGGCCATAGTTCTATAGGTGGACGCCATTTAGGGATATAGCCATAAAGGTGGATCAGGGTTGACTCTAGAATGCGTTTGTACGATATGGGTATCAAATGAAAGGTGTTAATGAATATTTTAAAAGGGAGTAATCCTTAGTTCCATAGGTGGACGCCGTTTCGTGATACCGCCATAAAGGTGGACCAGTGGTGACCCTAGAATTTGTTTGTACAATATAGGTATTAAAAGAAAGGTGTTAATGAGTATTTTAAAAGGGAGTAATCCTTAGTTCCATAGGTGGACGCCGTTTCGAGATATCGCCATAAAGGTAGATTAGGGGTGACCCTAGAATTTGTTTGTACAATATGGGTATCAAACGAAAGGTGTTAATGAGTATTTTAAAAGGGATTGGGCCTTAGTTCTATAGGTGGACGCCGTTTCGAAATACCGCCATAAAGGTGGACCAGGGGTGACTCTAGAATGTGTTTGTACGATATGGGTATCAAATTAAAGGTATTAATGAGAGTTTTAAAAGGGAGTGGTGGTAGTTGTATATGTGAAGGCTTTTTCCAGATCGCGACCAAAATGTGGACCAGGGTGACCCAGAACATCGTCTGTTGGATACCGCTAATTTATTTATATTTGTAATACCTGCCAAGATGTTAAGGGTTTTTTATTTCGCCCTGCGGAACTTTTTCATTTTCTTCTACTTAATATGGTAGGTGTCACAACTATTTTATAAAGTTTTTTCTAAAGTTATATTTAGTGTCAATAAACCAATCCAATTACCTCACCATGTTTCATCCCTTTTTTCGTATTTGGTATAGAATTATGGCATTTTTTTCATTTTTCGTAATTTTCGATATCGAAAAAGTGAGCGTGGTCATTGTCGGATTTCGTTCATTTTTCATACCAAAATAAAGTGAGTTCAAGTAAGTACGTGAACTAAGTTCATTAAAGATATGCCGATTTTTGCTGAAGTTATCGTGTTAACGGCCATGCGGAAGGACAGACGAACGACAGTGTATGAAAACTGAGCGTGGCATCAACCGATTTCGCCCGTTTTCACAGAAAACAGTTAGCATCATAAAATCTTTGCCTCTACCAGATTTCAAAAGGATTGGTTAATTTTTGTTCGACTTATGGCGTTAAAAGTATCCTAGACAAATTAAATGAAAAAGGGCGGAGCCACGCCCATTTTGAAATTTTCTTTTATTTTTGTATTTTGTTGCACCATGTCATTACTGGAGTTGAATGTTGACATAATTTACTTATATACTGTAAAGATATTAAATTTTATGTTAAAATTTTACTTAAAAAAAAATTTTGTTTAAATGTGGGCGTGGTCCTTCTCCGATTTTGCTAATTTTTATTAGGCGTACATATAGTAATAGGAGTAACGTCCCTGCCAAATTTCATCACGATATCTTCAACAACTGACAAATTACAGCTTGCAAAATTTTTAAATTACCTTCTTTTAAAAGTGGGCGGTGCCACGCCCATTGTCCAAAATTTTACTAATTTTCTACTCTGCGTCATAAATTCAACTCATCTACCAAGTTTCGTCGCTTTATCTGTCTTTGGTAATGAATTATCGAACTTTTTCGGTTTTACGAAATTTTCGATATCGAAAAAGTGGGCGTGGTTATAGTCCGATATTGTTAATTTTAAATAGCGATCTGAGATGAGTGCTCAGGAACCTACATACCAAATTTCATCAAGATACCTCAAAATTTACTCAAGTTATCGTGTTAACGGCCATGCGGAAGGACAGACGGACGACTGTGTATAAAAACTGGGCGTGGCATCAACCGATTTCGCCCGTTTTCGCAGAAAACAGTTAACATCATAAAATCTATGCCCCTACCAAATTTCAAAATGATTGGTTAATTTTTGTTCGACTTATGGCGTTAAAAGTATCCTAGACAAATTAAATGAAAAAGGGCGGAGCCACGCCCATTTTGAAATTTTCTTTTATTTTTGTATTTTGTTGTACAATGTCATTACTGGAGTTGAATGTTGACATAATTTACTTATATACTGTAAAGATATTAAATTTTTTGTTAAAATTTTACTTTAAAAAAAAATTTTTTTTAAAAGTGGGCGTGGTCTTTCTCCGATTTTGCAAATTTTAATTAGGCGTACATATAGTAATAGGAGTAACGTCCCTGCCAAATTTCATCATGATATCTTCAATTACTGACAAATTACAGCTTGCAAAAATTTTAAATTACCTTCTTTTAAAAGTGGGCGGTGCCACGCCCATTGTCCAAAATTTTACTAATTTTCTATTCTGCGTAATAAGTTCAACTCATCTACCAAGTTTCGTCGCTTTATCTGTCTTTGGTAATGAATTATCGCACTTTTTCGGTTTTACGAAATTTTCGATATCGAAAAAGTGGGCGTGGTTATAGTCCGATATCGTTGATTTTAAATAGCGATCTGAGATGAGTGCTCAGGAACCTACATACCAAATTTCATCAAGTTACCTCAAAATTTACTCAAGTTATCGTGTTAACGGACGGACGGAAGGACGGACGGACGGACGGACGGACGGACGGACATGGCTCAATCAAATTTTTTTTCGATCCTGATTATTTTGATATATGGAAGTCTATATCTATCTCGATTCCTTTATATATGTACAACCAACCGTTATCCAATCAAACTTAATATACTCTGTGAGCTCTGCTCAACTGAGTATAAACAGAAAAAATTCAGAGGTCAAAACTCAGAAGTGAAATCTCAGAATTCAAATTTCAGAAGTCAAATCGTAGAAGTAAATTTTCAGAAGTGAAAATTCGGAAGTCAAATTTCAGAAGGCAAAATTCAGAAGTCAAAATTCAGAAACGTTCATTTATTTGGAAGGAATTATGTATATAGGACGAGGCGATACATGTGTACACCGATGGTTCCAAAATAGTGGAAGGAGTAGGGTCTGCGGTATACTGCGCTGATCCGGAATTAAGCAGATCCTACAGGCTGCCGGATTACTGTAGCGTTTTCCAAGCGGAAATATTAGCCGTAACCAAAGCAGTAGAAACCCTGGAAGAGAATAGCTTAAGCTGCAACCGTGTTAACTTTTATATTGACAGTCAAGCAGCAATTAAGGCAATAATCTCGCATAGCACAGCATCTAAATGCGTGTTAGAGTGTAAGCAGTCTCTGGAGAGAATCGGGACAGGGAGAAGAATACATCTATATTGGGTCCCAGGGCATATGGGAATAGATGGGAATGAAAAAGCGGACGAATTAGCTAAAAAGGGCGCATCCCTTGAAGCTTGCTCCGTAGACGTCCCAATTAGATTGGGCGAGATTAAGCGAAGGCGAGAGGTGCACATGATCGACCAAGCAGAAAAGGCGTGGGTTCAAGCGCGGGGCTGTAAAGTGTCGAAGATTATGTGTAGGTCTTACAACCTTAGACTAACACAGTTGCTTCTATCATTAAAAAGAGAGGACTGTAGACTCATGACGGGTATTCTGACTGGACACTGCCTTCTGGCGTCACATGCCTTTAAATTAGGCTTGGTCAGTGATAGCAGGTGTAGGAAGTGCGGGTTGGAGGAGGAAACGATCGAGCACGTTCTGTGCTCGTGCCCTGCACTTGCCAGGCTAAGACTCCAGCTATTAGGAGTGATACAGCTGTCAGATCTAGAAGCAGCAAGTGGCTTAAGTCCTAGGAAGCTTCTAGTATTTGCCAAGAGGACGGAGTTATTTTATAACATAGGTCCTGGTTTTTGATAGGGTTTTTCAGTTTGGTCGTTAAAACAAACTTCTGGTAACACTACGGACTCAATCAGTCTATGTGAGGTCCTCATGGACCGGCCAGTTCAACCTACCTACCTATGTATATAGGAAAAGTAGTAAAATCTAAAATGTTAAGTTGTATGCAATAGCAAGCATGTAATTAATGCGCAAAATTTTGTGTTTTTTGCTGTCTGATTACTTTCTGAATTTTGACTTATGAAACTTGACTTCTGAAATGTGTTCTGAAATTTGACTTCCGAATATTGATTTCTGAATTCTTGTTTCTGAATTTTGACTTCTGAATTATGGCTTTTTGAAAAAATGTTCTGACTAATGTTTTCTGAAAGAATGTGTTTCCGAATTTTTGTTTTATGAATTTATGGGGGTAACCAGATGCCGGACCTCAACAACTATGGTGGCGTCTCTGGCTTGGCGTACGACGTTTCTTTCATTAATGGTAGTCAGTATTTTGAATCAAATCGGGGACCGCAAGATACACTCGAACTTGCTGATGTACTTGAGAATGCCGGTAATATCTCCGTGTGCTTGTGCAGTCAAATTTAGCTTAAGTAATGCCTTTAGTGCTTGTGTTAATCCTGGAACATGGTTTGCGAATGGTCTGATTGGCTCAATTCTAGCCGACCACCTAGTGTCTGAAAGTCTGCGAAGAGAGCTCGGTACATTTTTTTGAGGATGTCCCATCGTTGTGAACTGCTGCCGAAAATAGTAAAACTTTTTTGTACAACTCCGAAGAAAGTAATTGCAGCCGTACAACATTCTGCAGCATCAACACCACATAAATTCAGACTGTGGGTTCCACAAGGCGAGTAATCAGCATTCGAGTTTTTGTCGAGAATGTGACGTTGTGCTCCGTTGCAAGCTCTTTTCATATTGGCGCCGTTATCGTACCCTTGTGCATGACAATCTTTAAATGGGATATCATGTTTACCTAGAGTATGGCAAATTAAAACAGCGATTTCCTGACCAGTTTTTTGTTACAATCCGCGAAAGCCAGAAACCGTTCTTGAATTGTAAAATTTTTTAGAGCAAAATGAACGTAGTCTGTTCAAAGTGACTACCATCATGCGTAGCATCAACGATAATAGCAAAATACTTGGCTTTCTTGCCTTGATCTTATATAGATTCCTTCACGTTCTTTGCACAAATTTCTATAAACTCGTTCTGAATGTCTGGGGAAAGATAGTGAATTTGTAAACGTTTGCGCTGCTTATGAGTTCTAAGATGCCGAAAAATATTCGATTGTTTCGTTCACCAAGATATATACTTTCGCCTCTGAAAGCTAGGCCTCTTTCACCCAAAATTAAAATAGTGTCCAAAATTCTATAAAAAATTTCTTTCCACTTTTGTGTTTCAGTGATTAGCTGTTGATAATTGTATCAATTCTATCCCCATTTTGAATTAGATTTTGTAGAGATCGCCACTGAATATAACTTTTAATGTGATCTTGAGTTTTTTGTGTGCTGGTAGTTTATCGTATAACTCCTCCACACCTGCAATTTCGAATATTCGCCAGGACAAAAAATTTTGGAGATTTAAAGTATTGGTGCTTAACACACGACATGGTAGACAATAAAAAGCATTGCTTTCTTTCTCTCCATTTGGCAAGATTCTGTTAAACAACGAGATAGGAAATGCCTCGTCATGGCGATCACGTGGAAAAATAACAGGACACTTCTTATGACCTCGACGAATTATTTCGTTGACCTCTTCAAATCGCAAAAACTCATTATTCACTGTGCCGATGTCGAAGCCGCTTAAATAATCTGGACTTTGATATAGAGTTGGTGTTATTTTTGGAAGACTTTTTGAAGATGAACCTTCATCAATGTCACCACGATACTTTACGATTTCGGATTCATGTAAATATATATTTTTGTTTGATATTTTTATTGTCTTCTCATTGTTCGAAGGCCCAGGCAAAAAGTAATTATCGATAGTCTAATAGGATGCGAAACCTGAATGGTTTTGTGCCAGCTGTGAAATGCAGTATTTATTCTTAAATTTGATAAAAATTAATAGCCTTTATATTAAATAATATATTGTTGAATTTTTGAGCTGAAGGCCAAATTAAATAAAAACACAACTTTTTGTATTATAGTTGTATAATTTATTCTTGTCGATATTTCGGCTTTATTCTAAAAAATCTAATGGCTTTAGATCGGCGATCACCGTGGTGTGATGATAGCGTGCTCCGCCTACCACACCGTATGCCCTGGGTTCACACCCCGGGCAGAGCAACATCAAAATTTTAGAAATAAGGTTTTTCAATTAGAAGAAAATTTTTGTAAGCGGGGTCGCCCCTCGGCAGTGTTTGGCAAGCGCTCCGGGTGTATTTCTGCCATGAAAGGCTCTCAGTGAAAACTTACCTGCCTTGCAGATGCCGTCCAGATATAAAACATGTAGGTCCCGTCCGACCAATTTGTAGGGAAAAGCAAGAGGAGCACGACGCAAATTGGAAGAGAAGCTCGGCCTTAGATCTCTTGGGAGGTTATCGCGCCTTACATTTATTTTTTTTTTAATACAAAAAGTTGTGTTTTTATTTAATTTGGCCTTCAGCTCTAAAATTCAACAATATATTATTAAATTTTATTATGTTTTTTTTATTTTTCACACTTCACTATGTAAAGTTATTTGGCAACCCTTTTAGCAGATGAGAAGTACGATCGAATGACAAAGCAAAGGGAGTTGAAAAGTATCAGCGAAAACGAACGGACGTCAATTCAGAACACTTAACTATTATTCATTTTTTTTACAACTAAATCCTTAATGTTTTATTAATTATTATTATTCAATAAATAAGCTTAAATTACAACTTAATCGTTGTGAAAGCATTACTCATTCTATCAAACGGCCATCCCGATAGAGTCAGAGTGGAATGTGAACTTCTGCAAAAATTGCAGAAACGCCTACGACGAAGTTACATTAAAATATCTACGTACAACAGTGTGTGCAGTCACAACGAGAGACAATTTTTGCAAAGCGCAAACGGCACGCATAGCGAACGGCGCGACGAAGCAATTTTTGCAGTCTCAACGGCGACGGTAAAACACACAACGTTACATACACACATTGAGGCGCAAACGGTACAACGAATAAATTTTTGGAGTCTCAACGGCGATGGTAAAACACACAACGTTACATACACACGTTGAGACAGCATATATGTAAACGTATACAACATATATGTAAAAACAATTGCCAGACGAAATAGGCAAACGTGCACGAACAAGCAATACGAAGAATTTGAATTTGGTGTAGCAACGGCTAACCGAACGATACTGGTAGGCAGCGCTACAACAACAAAGATTGCAACGAAAACCACCCTTATTGTGTGAGCAATAACGAAAGCAATTAAGCGCAAGCATACTGGCAAAGAAAAAACGAATAGTTGTCAACGTATAGACAGCGAAAAGCAAAAATTTAATACAATTAATTCAACGACAAGAAGTGATTGTATAAAGACGCAAAAAGTAAAATTCTAAGATGTTGAAGTTAACTGCGCTTAAAGTTGCTCAACTTAATGAATTATTAAATGCAAACGGTGCAACAACGACGGGCACAAAGGCCCATAAAGTTGCAAAGCTTCAGGAGTTGTTGGGAACGGACGAAATCGATCCAGACGAATTGGAGGAGAACAACACAACAAATGCAAGTGAGCTACAAAAACAAATTGATGGACTGAAGTCAATTATGGAAAAATTGACAACAGCGATCACGACAATGGCACCTATTGCAGGCAGTAGCATCGAAAAAACAAATGTAAGTACGGAAAATGGCGGTACTACACCAGCACCTGTAGGTGGAATTGAACATGCAACAAGTGTGCTATATGCACCACGGCAATCAACGATGACCATTCAAGATATGGTTGGAATTCTTCCCGATTTTGACCCAGTTAAAGGCACTATCACGTCAGGGCAATTCGTAACGAAAATTGAACAATTAAAGCAGAACTACAAATGGCCTGAGGTAATGGTATTAGTGGCGATACAACATAAATTGAAAGGCATAATACAGCGGAGGTGCACAAACTGATGGCCAACCGAAAACGTAAAAACAATGAAAACTATGTTGAGTTTTATTATGCGATGATATCTATTGGGCGTCAGGGTGCGCTTGAGGATTTGTCAATTATTACGCACATAATTAGCGGGTTAAATGATAATGCATTATCAAAGACATTAGCGGTAATGCGATTTAAATCTTGCAGCGAATTGCTGACAGCTTTAAAGAATTTAAAGGCAATGAGCAACCAAGTGACGATGAATACAGGTACAACACAGCAGCCAATAAAAGTAGAGGGCAAGTCCAACGTTAGGACTCCAGGGCAAGTAAAGTGCTACAATTGTAACGAGCTTGGACACATAGCGGCTAAGTGTTCACAGCCACAACGTAGGCCCAGGTGTACATCATGCTCAAAGACAGGTCACATCGCGAAAGATTGTACGAATAATAAGGCTACGGTGTTGGAGATTTCTAATGATAAGTACGTTAAGGAGGAGACTACTCCAGTAACAAAACAAATCGAAGTGGACGGCAAATCTGTAAATGCTTTTGTCGACACTGGCAGTGGATATTCGTTCATTAAGAAAACAGTAGCAGACCTTATGCATAACACAGTTAAGGTGCAAAAGCAATTTATTGGTTTCGGCGGGTGCAAGGTTGAAGCATCTGAAAAACTAGAGGCAAAGATAACGATGGAGAATATGCAACGACAGGCAACCTTGTATGTTGTAGAAGATAAGCTGTTACCTGATGACGTTTTATTGGTTCGCGATATATTACAAGAATATGGCTATCGTCTAGTTGTTGATGACGGAGTCTATCATATCAACGAAGGCGATTATAATTTTAATATATCGAACGATTTATGCATCAAAGAGCGTGGTAAGGTGCTAGATCTTTTACTAATGTTTAAGTCTTGTTTTGCAGAAGACATTTGTGACATTGGCCGAGTAAAGGGTACCGAGATGTCAATTCAGGTTACGACAGATAAACCGATTAAAGGAAAGCGATACCAGGTTCCGTTTTCGCAGCGTCCAATATTGTCGGGTATAGTTCGTAAACTACTGGATTGTGGTATCATACGGAAAAGCGATTCACCAAATGCTGCATCAGTATTGCTGGTAAAAAAGAGCAACGGGGAAAGTCGAATGTGTGTCGACTTCCGAAGTCTCAACGAAGTTACGGTCAAGAAAAATTATATCATGCCAATGGTAGAGGAACAACTCTCACGTTTAGCAGGAAATAAGTTTTTTACCACTGTTGACATGACGTCAGGCTATTATCAGGTTCCATTGGCGGAGGAATCTAAGAAGTATACGGCATTTTTGACACCAGAGGGTCTTTTTGAACATAATGTGATGCCCTTCGGGTTGGTCAATGTGCCAATGGTCTTCCAAGAAGTCATCGTTAACGTTATAAAGACGATGAAGCATTCAGATAAGGTCATCAATTACGTCGACGAGGTTATTATTGCAACAAAATCTGTCAATGAAGGTTTAGAGGTTTTGCACGATTTTTTGACAGCAGTTAAACGTCACGGCCTTACGCTGAGGCCAACAAAAAGTACAGTTCTGGCAGAGGAAGTCCAATTTCTTGGACATGTTATCAATCGTGAAGGTATACGACCAGGTGAATGTAAGACAAAAGTTATTGAGGAGTTTCCGGTTCCGTCTACGGCAACAGAGGTACGACAATTTTTGGGTATAACCGGATACTTTCGTAAATTTGTAAAGAACTATGGTGTTGTAGCACGACCGCTTACAGCATTATTACGTAAAGGTGCAATTTTCGAATGGACAAATTTGCAACGAGATGCTTTTGAGGCACTTAAGGGCGCTATTACCACAAAACCGGTTTTAGCCATGTATGATGAGACAAAAACGCATGAAGTGCATACAGATGCCAGTTCTAAGGGTCTGTCTGGTGTGCTTATGCAACGTGAAGAAGATGGGCTGAAGCCTGTATTTTACTTTAGCAGGCAATGTAATGATGCCGAACGTAATTATGCAAGCCATGAGTTGGAAGTTTTGGCGATTGTCGAAACATTGCAGCGATATAGAATGTATTTGATGGGAAAACATTTTAAAGTGCTAACGGATTGTAATGCGGTGGCAGCAACGAAAGCAACTACGGCGCTGTTACCACGCATAGCTAGATGGTGGCTCAAATTGCAAGAATTTGATTTTGAGTGTGAGCATCGTCCAGGAGCGAATAACGAAGTGGCGGACGGGTTGAGCCGATGTCCAACTCTTCCATCAACTGAACCGATGACGGTTGCCGATGCAGTGTATGCTGTTACTACCATTTCGGAAGATTGGGTAGCAACGATGCAACGGCAAGACGACAAGCTAAAGCAGATTATAAAAATCATCAACGGCAATGATGGGTTGAACGCAAAACAAATTAGAAGTGACTATGTTATACATGGGCATCGATTGTATCGTAAGATGGGTAATGACAAACGATTGGTTATTCCACAAGCTGTAAGGTGGCGATTAGCAAGGGCATGTCACGACGAAGCAGGGCATTTTAGTGTGGACAAAACTGTTGAACGCATATCAAAAGATTTTTGTTTTGCCCGAATGCAACCATATGTAAAGTCGTACATTGAATCTTGTCCAGACTGCTGTTTGAACAAGGTGCGCGGAGGGAAACGAGAGGCACAACTACATGTTGGGGAAGTGGTACCCATTCCGTTCAGAACTATACATCTTGATCATTTGGGACCATTTGTGCGAAGCAAGCATGGCAAGTACTATATTTTGGTTATCGTATGCGCGTTCACGAAATATGTTGTGTTGAAAGCGTTAAGCAACACGAAAACAAATCCAGTATTGAATGTTATGAAAGACTACATGACCGTGTATGGGCGTCCAAAATGCGTGGTCACTGACAGAGGGACAGCTTTTACGTCCAAAGAATTCGAAAAGTTTATGGCGGATCATGACATTCAACATGTGAAGACGGCAGTGCGAAGTCCTAGAGCCAATGGACAAGCCGAACGTATAAACCGTACAGTGCTAGCATCACTTAAGTGTAGCACTAAGAATGACAAAGAATGGGACGAGGCTTTGCCACAGCTGCAATGACAGTTGAATTCGCAAACTAACGCTACGACTAGGCAGAGTCCTAATAGCTTGGTATTCAACTATAAGCTGAAAGATGTTACAACAAATCGGTTAATACAAGCTGTGCAAGACGAAGATGAATCTGAAATTACGGGTGACGACTTTCGAACACAAGCAGTAGGGAAACGAATACAGCAAGAGCGGCTTAAATGGAAGCAGCGTTTTGATGCGCAACATCGTGCACCGAAGCCGTATAACGAAGGTGATTTGGTATTAATCACTCATGTCCCTTCTCCTACAGGTATGTCTCATAAATTAGAGCCAGCATATAAAGGACCATACATCGTTACCAAAGTCCTTCCACATGACCGTTATTTGGTGGAAGATTTATCAGACCTACAGAGGAGTCGCAAAAGGTATTCTGGGGTGTTTACCAATGACAATATGAAACCGTGGTGCACCTTAGGAGCAGAAGATTGCGACGAGACAAATTCAATTATCAACGATTCCGAAGAAGAGATAAATATAGAAAGTTCCAACAATGCAAAATCGTCCAGGGGAGACGATTCATCAGGAACGGCCGAGCTGTAAAGTTATTTGGCAACCCTTTTAGCAGATGAGAAGTACGATCGAATGACAAAGCAAAGGGAGTTGAAAAGTATCAGCGAAAACGAACGGACGTCAATTCAGAACACTTAACTCTTATTCATTTTTTTACAACTAAATCCTTAATGTTTTATTAATTATTATCATTCAATAAATAAACTTAAATTACAACTTAATCGTTGTGAAAGCATTACTCATTCTATCAAACGGCCATCCCGATAACTATAATATTAAAACGAAATGCAGATATTCGTTGCTTTTGAAATTCGGCTAAAAAATTGCCCATGGAACAACTAAAGACTTTTCTGAATTAAAAAAAATGTCTTAGTACCTCTAAATCTCGGGCACCTTCAAAAACCCAAGGCCCGGAGGAATCCCCCCCATTCCCCCTCCCCTCTCGTCGGGCCTGATACAAACACATTCCAGGGTTACTCTACGTTCATTTTCCTACATGCTGATTTTCCCTTATTTGACAAAGGATGAAAGAAAATCTTTCCAAAAACGCCACTCTTGGTCTACAATTTCGGATTCATAATTAGGCGCGCTTCGAAAATATTTCAGGGATGAAAATGATAAAGAAATGCTTTCAAATTTAACCAAATTTTCATATTTAAAAAAATATTCAAATAAAACGAATTGATGGCTGAAGAAAGAAAGCAAGGGCAAGTTGCTCTATGGCAGCTTCTTTGTATGTATCCGTGAAAAAGACAATTTTGTCTCCAAAGCTCTCAGCTGGTATGTAATGTTCGGTTACATCCGAACTTAGCCTTCCTTACTAGTTTATTTTATATTCATCTTAAAAGTCGCTCATATCTTATTCAACCGATTACTCGGATACATATTACGAATTGGATAAGACAATTGGTCAGCCCCATTTATGAAAGGTATGAAGTCTTTACTTGTTTCGTTTTTGGATATTAGGGGGACTCATGAAAGCATATAAACTTATAAGGTGTAAAATTATATCCATTTACACACGCGGTTATATGAACTTACCTAGTAATACTCTTGATAAACTTGATTGTTTATCAGCTGTATTATTGCCAAACAAAATTGTTGTGATTGTTATACAAATTAAAAAATGCCAAGATTAAGTGAAAAATCAAAACTAAAACGCCTTTACTTGCTGATGTTGGAGATTTCTGATGAAAATGCCTGCTGTAATGTCTGCAAGGTTGCATTCCTTTGAGTTTACCTCGTTTACACAATGAAATGTGCGCGTAAATTTATACAAATTGTGTAAATGATTTTTCATACAAAATTTGACAGCTCGTTTACGCACTAGATAAATTTATACGTTTACACACTTTATAAGGCATTTATACGGTTACATGAGCCCCCCTAGTGTTTGTTATACGTGTTAAACCAAGTTTTGCAGCATTAAAATATTACTCATACGCAGCGTAGTATCGGATCCTCGTTTAATGGAAACAAATATTTTTAAGAGCATACACTTTTAGCTATGCAAATACCCTGCAAAAATCGCGAGTACTCCATGCATGCATGTATGGAGTACTCGCTTTGGACCAACCGATTACTCCAAAATTAACCACAATTCATACAAAAAATATGGTCCGAATAACATTGCGATGTCCTAGGACTGGACCATATACTTCAGCTCCGCATTACATCAGATTAATCCATGGAGTACCCACAGTCCAATAAACATCGTGTAGTGTTTACAATCGTTAAAAACGAGCAATGATCGGCTTACAATGTGTTCGTGTAGAAACATGAGTTGGTCCATTGCTGCATTACAGTGGAGTATAATGGTAAGTACTCCAGTGGACCACATGATCCAACGATTTTTGCAGGATACTTACAATATCATAAATAATCTGTCATTTACACTTATCCTTTCAATTGTCGTTTAACTCCAAAATGTTTACATCTGACGAATTTCGTTCGTAGTATTTATGCAATTGCAAGAAAAAGTCAAATATTCACAAATTACTTTTTCACACAATGCAAGTTTTCAAAATATTTTCAAGAGTGTGCTTGAGCGAAATTTCTGAAGAAATTCATATATAAGTAAACATACATATGCACTTAGCCAAATACGTGTGTGTGTAGTACATATTAAATTTTATTTTTTCTCTATTTGTAGAACAAAAAATATTGAAGAGCATAATCAAACATTGATGAAGGAATTTGAAAGCGCAAATAACGAATTGGCAACATTGCGCGAAGAATGCAACAAACACAAATTTGAGAAGAAAACGTTAAAAGAGGAAATGGGCGCTGTAAATACGGTGCGTATGAATATCTACTCGTATGCAAAAGTTACAATATGGGCTAGGTAAGAAGAGGGAGGTGTATGGTAAACGTTTGTAAGCGGATTTCAAGTCAATTGTAAACTTGGAAATTGTTTGCTTTGTGTCTTTACACTTAAACATTTCCCAAATGCTATGCTTACTGGAAGAGGATATGAATGTGTTTGAATATCCCATAATGGTGTACTATGTAAAGAGGTATGATTGCATTGTGGTACATGCGTATGTATGTATGTACATATGAATGCATGTATGCATGTTTTAAGTTCATATAGATCCTAACTTAATACTTTGTAAGAAGTCTTGGTAAACCAGAATGACAGGAAACGTAGCTTCATTCATGCATTTACAGTCGAGTTTTGGTAGAAGTGTCGATATTTCACTTGAAAATGATTGAGTTGATTGAATTTGCTTAAAATCATATTTGAGTAGAGGGTGCATAAGTGTTTAGTTAGTTAGTCAATGTACATAGTAAGTGACAATTAAGAAATTTAGGGAAGGTATGTAATCTATAAAGAAATAATTAAACGTCAGCTGGTTCCATTATGTTTAGGTAAATACTTGCATTAGGAAACCCAACCCATTTGTTAAGAATGATCGAAAATCTAGTAATAAAGTTTATATCTCAATTATATACATACATTGGTAGAATATGTATAAACTTGTTCGCCTAATAGAAGAGTGTTATAGCTTAAAAATATTTTTAATGGAAAATGCAAGCGAATGATTCAAGTCCTTTGTGAAAGCTCTGAAAAATTAAATGCTTAGAAAGTAACTGGTTCCAAATTATTGACCAGTTCGAATGCAACCAGTCCATATTGATCACTTAAGATAAGCCCCATCCACTAAAAAATGTTAACTATTATATGTATCTTAGGTCCGATTTACTCAAATTTCAAAAGAAAGTTTGGTTTTCACTGTGTGTTAAATGCGTTGCGATATTTGACTAATTAATTTAATTAAAATGTAAATTTAACTTAGATTTGTTTATATTTAACTCTAAGGAGTCGTATTATTTTAAAATAAGTTTAAATAAATGAATATTTTTTGACTATCATTTTATTACATGATTGAAACCATAAAATCGCCGAAATATATGTCAAAAATCCCCATATTCAGATCTATTCATTTTTGTTTTGATTGGCATCATTGACAAAAATGTGATTTTTGACAGCGCCCTCTAGAAACAAAAAGTCGCAAATCCATTCATCTATAAAAAAACTCAAGGCTTTAAGTAACCGGTTTCAAAGAAGTAACCGGTTCGAAAAAGTCAAGGTTTTAAGAAATTAACCGGTTTCAAATAAGTAACCAGTTTCAAGAAAGTAACCGGTTTTAAATAAGCAAACGGTTTCAAAAAATTTACGGGTTCAATAAAAAGTAACCGCTCTCAAATAAGTATTGGGATTCAAATAAGTTACCGGTTCAATGAAAAGTAACCGCTTTCAAATAAGTATTCGGTTTCAAATAAGTTACCGTTTCAATGAAAAGTAGCCGGGTCAGTGAAAAGTTACCGGTTTCAAATAAGTAGCAGGTTCAAAAAAAGTAACCGGTTAAATGAAAAGTAACCGGTTTCAAATAAGTAACCAGCTCTATGAAAAGTAACTATGTACATATTTTAGCCCAAACAAGTAAGGAAGGCTAAGTTCGGGTGTAACGGAACATTACATACTCAGCTGAGAGCTTCGGGTGTAACCGAACATTACATACTCAGCTGAGAGCTTCAGAGACAAAATAAGGGAAAACCACAATGTAGGAAAATGAACCTAGGGTAAACCTGGAATGTGTTTGTGTGACAGGGGTAGCAAATATAAGGTATTAAAGAGTATTTTAGAAGGGAGTGGGCCATAGTTCTATAGGTGGAATCCATTTCGAAACGACTTTTCGAGATATCGCCATAAAAGTGGATCAGGGGTGACTCTAGAATGCGTTTGTAGGAAGTATTGGGTATAAAATGAAAGGTGTTAATGATTATTTAAAAGGAACTGGGCCTTAGTTCTATAGGTGGATGCCTTTTCGAGATATCGAGATATGGGTATCAAATGAAAGGTGTTTATGAGTATTGTCAAAGGGAGTGGGCCTTAGCTGTATAGGTGGACGCCTTTTCGAGATATGGCCATAAAGCTGGACCAGGGGTGACTGTAGAATGTGTTTGTACGATATGAGTATCAAATGAAAGGTGTTAATGAGTATTTAAAAGGGAGTGGGCCTTAATTCTATAGGTGGACGGCTTTTCGAGATATCGCCATAAAGGTGGACCAGAGGTGACTCTAGATTGTGTTTTTGTACGATATGGGTATCAAATTAAAGGTATTGTTCTATAACCAACCATAAATCTTAAAATTTCCTGTAGGGTATACATAATCTGTTATATGCCTGCATATGTAACGCTGCATTTTGATTTCTCATCAATACATAACTGCATATATATGTATGTCATTTATGTATTTGGTCTCTCTTAGTAAATAACCACAGTTATGAATAGAAATATCCGCACATAGAGGATCACCTGATGTCTCCATTTTTTCTTTGTTCACTCCAAATTTTATTTGCTTCAGCATAACATAATAAACCGTACATTAAAATAAAATACCGTTCGTAGAAAAAATCCATAATCAAGCTTTTAATATACAGTCCGCTGGTTTAGTACCATAAAAATTTTTGGTTCATCGTACCGGATTAGGCGCGAACGAAGAAATAATTAATTTCACTGTTTCGGTTTTGCACAAAGTTAGCAGAGTGAAAAGAAAAATGCAGAAGTTAAAGGCGAAACGATCCCTGCTAAAAGGAGCAGTCACACGCATCTTAAGTTTCATTAGCAGTCGAGGCGATTCTCCAGTTTCCGACTGGGAGTGCCGCTTGGAGCGCCTTGAGGAGGTATGGAGTGAGTACCAGGACATAGTTCGAGCTATGGTAGAAAAGAGCGATGGCGAGGAGGAGCCGATGGAGGAGATTCAGGCTGATGCGGAGGAATTTGAAGAGCGCGTACTCGTGGAGACTGTTAGGTTGCCGAAATTTTGCCATCGCAAACGGAAGTTTTGGGTAATTTGGCCAAGCAAGTCTCTGGGTCAAATTTAAGTTTCATGCCGAAATTGAAAATCAAATCTTTCCCTGGGGAGTTAACTGAGTGGAAATCTTTTCACGATTCGTATGTCACTTCGATTCATAACAACTCGGTATACTCATCGTATCAAAAGTTTCAGTTGCTGAAGAGTTACTTGACGGAAGCAGCATATGATTTAATTGGAAATATACCTGCGACCAACGATAACTACTCAGAGGCCTGGAGTAAATTATGTGCCCGCTATAATAAACTTGGTGTTATAGCCCATACGCAAATATCAAAGTTTCTTAATCTCACGGCTGTGAGCAACCAATCGGCTTCTTCCTTACGTAAACTATACGATGGAGCTGATGAGGTTGTTCGTGGATTACGCGCACTTGGCGATCAAGCAACGAAAAGGGACATTTGGCTAATTCACATTATACTAGGTAAGCTCGATTCGACTACTGCAAGGGAATGAACGAAGTTGCCGAAATCAGACGACGATTTTCCAACATTCGATGAGTTCTTGACATTTTTGGACAAAACTTGAATCATGCAACCGCATCGCGTACTGAAAGCCGTACAGTCGCAGTTAGGTCACACTAAATCACAATAGAAAAGAAATGAATATGAAATGCTCAAAATGTAGTGATTTACACGAGTTGCATCAGTGCACTGAATTTCTCAATATGGATGTTAAATCTGGCAGAGAATTTGTAACCTCTAAACGCATATGTTACAACTGCCTCATGTCGTAATTGTCGAAAACGACACCACAGCCTCTTACAGGAAGAGGACCAACACACTGACAATTATAGTCATTCGTGGACTCTGCAGTTAGTGTCCACTTTCACGAGTTGCCTGCAATAAACACTCTTCTGCCGACAGCGGTTTGTCAGGTGCGTGAAAATTATGGGTGTAAACAGAAATGTCGATTGTTGTTAGACTGCGGCTCTGAGAAGACTATTATATCAGAGAGTGCCGTCAGTCGCTTAGGGTTACATCGCAAGCATGCCAGAATATCGGTACATGGTTTGGACAACTCAGCTACTGGAATCTCGCGCGGCTGGGTTTCACTCCAAATAACTTCCAGTGACAACAATAATACGTTCACAGTTGATGCCCTAATTATGCCAACAATCGCATCGTTTATGCCAGCGAACGAACTAAATAAAGAGCAATACACTTCATTTTTGTCTTTAGACTTGGCGGATCCATTGTTCTATACGCCTGCGCCAATAGACGTTCTTTTGGGGAACGACAAATTTTTTGATATTTTGAGTGGCGAAAAGATTAACGTAAAGCAACAAAATTTATGTGCGCTTTCAACATCATTGGGGTGGGTCGTAGGTGGTGATTTAAACATAAATTCTAGCGATAGAAGCGTGGGAGTATTTCTTAGTAACGTAGATATCGACCAAACACTTACACGCTTTTGGGAGACCGAAGAAGTCGAATAAAACAACCAATTTACAGACGACGAGTTGAAGGCGGAACAATCATTTTCACGTACTTATACGAGATAAAACGACGGCAAGTTTAACGTTAAACTTCCGTTTAAAACTAACATTAACAATTTCGGAAATTCTTTCGAGTGCGCACTCAAACGACTGCAAGCAACAGAACGCAGGTTGACAGGTAACCCGGATATAAAATTGCAATATTTGAACTTTATGGCAGATTACCTAACGCTAGATCATATGGAAAAGATTTTTAAAACTGATAGCACAACAACGAAGCTGCGCGTTGTGTTCGATGAACGATACACTTCTCATTGGGCCACCACTTTTAAGAAAGATTTCCGATATTATACTGCGGTTCCGTCGGCATCACTATATAATATCTGGTGATGTCGAAAAGATGTATCGCATGATATGGGTGCACGATTACCATCGAGGTTTCCAACGAATTTTGTGGCGAAGTTCACCAGAGCAGCCCGTATATCACTACAGGTTAAAAACTGTAACTTACGGCACTGCCTGTGCACCATTTATTGCAGTGATAGTATTGGAGGAGCTTGCACAAAAAAATCAACACATGCACCCTTTGGCTTCCCAGGTAATTCATAATGACTTTTATATGGACGATGTAATGATAGGCGCAGAGACGTCAGATGAACTACTTAAAATCCATAGAGAGCTAGCTGCTCTTCTAGAAAGTGCAGGTATGAATTTGCGTAAGTGGAGTAGCAAATGTAATGAGTTACTTACTTCGCTTCCTGATAGTATGCGGGAGATGCCGCCTATTAACATAGAACCAACTAAAACCCTAAAATTACTTGGAATGAAATGGAATCCACTTAATGACGTTTTCTCATTTTGCCTTTCATACTCTTCCTCAACAGTTGTAACAAAGCAGTCAATATTGTCAGAAGCGTCACGTATATATAACCCTTTAGGTTTTCTGACACCATGCACAATTTTGATAAAAATATTTTTCCAAGAACTGTGGCTTCTCAAAATAGGTTGGAAAGATGAAGTTCCAACTAACGTTTCTGCACATTGGTTACGGCTCAGAGACACACTCCCAATATTAAACTCATTAAGAGTTGAGAGCGTTGTTCGCACTAGGGCATAATGAATTGCACAGCTTTTGCGATGCTTCGCAAAATGCTTACGCAGCCGTAATCTATTGTCGCTCTGAGTATCAAGTTAAAATAACAACTCACCTGGTAGCTGCAAAGAGTCGGGTCGCTCCGCTCAAGCAAATATACTTACCTCGTCTTGAGTTATGCGGTGCTGTTCTCCTCTGTCGACTGATGAATCGTGTCGTGAAAACTTTGCGGTTTGATAGAATGAAAGCTCAAATGAGGCTGGACTCATCGATCGTTATTCATTGGTTATCGGCAGTGCCGCGGCGCTGGTCCGTTTACATAGCAAAGCGGACATCCAAAATGTTGAATAGTTATAAGACCACTCAATAGCGGCATATTCGCTCGTCATATAATCCAGCTGATCCCAAGTCTAGGGGTGTGTGGCCTGCGGAATTACACACATTAAACATATGGTGGTATGGCCCCCCTTGGCTTAACAAACAAAAGGAGTTCTGGCCACAGTTAAGCGCGCCATCAGATATTCGTCATAGTGATCTAGAAGAACGTAAGACTCAACCAAAATATCACATTAAGCTGTTCTTTCTATCTACAGACAATCACGCAATCCTTAGTCCACTGTCATTGCGCATTTCCTACTGGGCTAGGCTGGTGCTTTCGGTGTCATATTGTCTACGTTTTATTGGTTCCTTATGCAAACAAAAATAAAGTTTTTGTCATCAAGGGAAATCAAAGATGCTAAAATTTTTATCATTCGCGCAGTTCAGGAAGAACTGTTCTCAGCTAACATTGCTGCCTTAAAGAAACAAAGCGCCGTTGCAAATAAAAGCCAGCTTTTGTCACTATCGCAATTCTTAGACGGTAATGGAGTGCTTAGGGCAGGAGGAAGAATAAGTAATTCATCAGCGTCATTCGACATCAGACACTCATTCATTTTAGCTTCGAAACATAAGATGGTCGAAATGATAGTTAAATATACACATATTTCACATCTGCACGTTGGAGTAACACAGCTTATATTTATTTTGAGGCAGCAGTGCTGGATTTTGCGCTCACGTAACCTAGCGAGGAAACTAGTCCATAAATGCTTAACGTGCTTCAAGCTACGGAAAACCACTCAGACGCAAATAATGAGCGACCTGCCTTTAGAGAGGGTGAGACTCCAGCGACTGTTTTCAAAGGTTGGCTGCGATTATGCTGGTCCTTTTTTACTAAAGGTTGAGATAGGAAAACTGCCACATAAGGTAAAATTCTACATTTCTCTCTTTGTGTGCTTTGTAACAAAGGCTATACATCTAGAATTAGTTGGTGATTTAACTACCGAAGCAAATATTGGTGCGTTGGACAGATTCATTTCAAGGCGTGGAAACCCTGAAGAAATTTGGTCCGATAATGCGACAAATTTTGTTGGGGCCAGACGTAAACTTCACGAAATGCAACTCGGAAGTAGTACATTTTCTTTCAGTGCATGGCATCACTTGGCGTTTAATACTCCACTCTTCTCCACATTTCGGGGGTCTGTGGGAAAGCGGTGTGAAATCGGTAAAAACGCATTTAAAACGAATAATCGGCGAAACAACTTTAACGTACGAACGCTTTTATACGCTTTTGACTCGTATAGAGGCGCTGCTAAATTCCCAACTACTGTGCCCTAGCTGCACTTACGCCTGCTCATTTTTTGATTGGACAACCACTTACTGCACGAGCAGAACCTACCGTCGACCAGACTGTAAATATACATCCGTTAAAGCAATGGGAAAAGGTAAAACATATGGCACAAGGTTTCTGGAATAGATATCTCACAAGCCTTCAATACCGTAAGAAGTGGCAAAACCAGAAAAGGAATATACAACTAAATTACATTGTCATCGTTCGCGAGTCAAATGTACCTCAGTTGCGGTGGATGCTTGCAAAGGTTGCGAAATTTTTTCCAAGCGCTGATGGCAAAGTAAGAGTAGTCGGAATAAAAACCGCAAAGGGCGAGTACGTACGAACGGTAACCAAGCTCACATTACTGCCTTCTTCTGCAGGACTTGTATCCTTCAGCGGCACGGAGGATGTTCTATAACCAACCATAAATCTTAAAATTTCCTGTAGGGTATACATAATCTGTTAAATGCCTGCATATGTAACGCTGCATTTTGATTTCTCATCAATACATAGCTGCATATATATATATGTAATTTATGTATTTAGTCTCTCTTAGCAAATAACCACAGTTATGAATAGAAATATCCGCACATAGAGGATCACCTGATGTCTTCATTTTTTCTTTGTTCACTCCAAATTTGATTCGCTTCAGCATAACATGTAAAATAATAAACCGTACATAAAAATAAAATACCGTTCGTAGAAAAAATCCATAATCAACTAAATATAGAGTCCGCTGGTTTAGTATCATACAGGTATTAATGAGGGTTTTAAAAGGGGGTGGCCCTTAGTTGTATATGTGAAGGCGTTTTCGAGATATTGACCAAAATGTGAACCAGGGTGACCCAGAACATCATCTGTCGGGTACCGCTAATTTATTTATATATCTCATACCACGGACAGTGTTTCTGCCAAAATTCCAAGGGCTTTTGATTTCGCCCTGCAGAACTTTTTCATTTCTTCTACTTAATATGGTAGGTGTCACAACCATTTTACAAAGTTTTTTCTAAAGTTATATTTTGCGTCAATAAACCAATACAATTACAATGTTTCATCTCTTTTTTTCATATTTTGTACAGAATTATGGCATTTTTTTAATTTTTCGTAATTTTAGATATCGAAAAATTGGGCGTGGTCATAGTCGGATTTCGGCCAATTTTTATACCAAGATAAAGTGAGTTCAGATAAGTACGTGAACTAAGTTTAGTAAAGATATATCGATTTTTGCTCAAGTTATCGGCCGAGCGTGAGGACGAACTGTGTATAAAAACTGGGCGTGGCTTCAACCGATTTCGCCTATTTTCACAGAAAACAGTTATCGTCATAGAATCTATGCACCTACCAAATTTCACAGAGATACGTAAATTTTTATTCGACTTATGGCCTTAAAAGTATTCTAGACGAATTAACCCTCATTTGTACTGATGGGTCCAGCCGGACCTTTTTGAACTTTAACTCACTCTTTCTACGCCAGGAGATGAGTTTATGTTTCAACGCTTCTTGATATCCTTCTTCATTTATTTTAGCATAATTTTTTTTATGCATACATTTATAAACATATGTAAATAGTTATTGAATTGAATTTTTCAGTGTCAAAGCCATAGTGAGTACTGATGGGTCTGGCCAGACCCTTAAGTAAATAGCGTAATTACTAAATTCGTTCGTATGCATCGGCCTAATTTATTTTCGGATTGTGCATGGCTTTCTTTGCTATTTTGTGTTTGAAATCCCGTTTTCCAAAATATTTGTGTTTTGTCACTTTGCACGTGACATTAGAATTCGGTGTTATCCGTGAAAAGTGTATCTATTTAGTAAAAATGAGTAAAATATATTTTATTTATGATAATGTGCCACGTAGTGATTCCACATTTCATGAGTTGGTTGCAAATGCTTTGACCGAGGAAGTTGAAAACGATAATGACAATGACCAGAAAGATTGTGTCTCAGAAGTGGAAAATGAGTCGGAATTTGAAGCTTCAGATATTGAAGCTGAACATGAAAGTGAGGACGCAGCAGATATATGTAACAGTTCAGATAGCGACGATGATTTGAATACTGATGCAAGTAACGATTTTTTTTGGTAAGGATGCGACCGTTTGGAGCAAGACAGTGCCGCAATGTGGTCGTATTCGCTAGCATAATGTACTACGTGCTCCTGGTGGATCGACTATCAAATCGAGTTCTCCTGTTGAAGTTTCTGATCAGTTTTTACACCAAACATATCATACATTATAATAAGTGAAACAAACAAATACGGTATGGAAAACACAAATCAATGGAACTTGAAAAATCCTACCAATTTGAAAGAATCGTATAAAAGCAGAGCTGAGTGGTTTTCTTGGTATTCTTATTACAGCAGGAGTCAGCAATATCAATAACCAAGCGGCGTCGGTTCTATGGTAACCGATTCAAATGCCGATTTTCAGAGCAACAATGTCTTACCATAGTTTTTTGAAAATATCCCGTTATATGCGATTCGATGACGGGCGCACTAGATCCTTTCGCTCAGAAAATGCAACTACATGAGATATTTGGAACTTTTTAAATGGAAGTTTTCACAGGAATTTTCGTCCATATAGTGAGATAACTTTTGACGAGCAACTCTTTCCTTATCGAGGAAAAACAAAAATTGACTCAATACATACCTTCAAAACCAGCTAAGTACGGTATAAAAGTATAGTGGGCATGTGACGCAAAAGCTCATAATAATTTGATTGGAGCTATTTATACTCTAAAAGTAACCAATGAAGAGAGAGCAGAAAAACCAAGGAGAAAATGAACAGATACGCTTGGTTTCAAAATATGGAAACTCGGGGCACATAGTAGTTGCCGATAACTTTTCCAGTTTTAATTTATGTAAGCGCCTAATAAGCTTGGGGCTGTCCCACGTTGGCAGTCTTCGAAGCAATAAAGCATGGATCCCACCCGAAATTAAAAAACACAAGAATAGGGCAGTTGTTTCCTCTGAGTAAAAAAACAAGATTATTTTGCCATGAGTGTGAAGAATCTCTTTGCCAGCAACACTCAAAATGCTATTACATGCATATGTTTTAAGTGCACAAAAACAAGCTTATTTTAGTTTAATTATTTTGTTTTATTAATAGAATTTCTTATTTAAATTTTCAAGATGGTATTAAAAAAAATAAAGTGCAGTTTCGATAAATTGAAGTTAAGTTTTCTTTGGGGTCCAGCCAGAACCATGGGTACTCAATATGACAATACAGGTATCCATCAAAATGAGGGTTAAATGAAAAACGGCAGAGCCATGCCCATTTTGAGATTTTCCTTATTTTTGTATTTTTTTGCACCATATCATTACTGGAGTTGAATGCTGACATAATTTACTTATATACCGTAAAGGTGTTAAATTTTTTGTTAAAATTTTACTTTAAACATTTTTTTTTTAAAAGGGGGCGTGGTCCGTCTCCGATTTTGCTAATTTTTATTAAGCGTACATATAGTAATAGGACGAACGTGCCTTCCAAATTGTATCATGATATCTTCAACGACTGCGAAATTACAGCTTGCAAAACTTTTAAATTACCTTCTTTTAAAAGTGGGCGGTGCCACGCCTATTGTCCAAAATTTTACTAATTTTCTATTCTGCGTCATAAGGTCAACACACCTACAAAGTTTCATCGCTATATCCGTTTTTGGTAATGGATTACCGCAATTTTCCGGTTTTTCGAAATATTCGATATCGAAAAGTGGGCGTGGTTGTAGTCCGATTTAGTTCATTTTAAAAAGCGATCTGAGATGAGCACCCAGGAACCTGCGTACTATATTTCATCAAGATACCTCAAAATTTACTCAAGTTATCATGTTTGCGGACGGACGGACGGACGGACATGGCTAAATGAATTTTTTTTTTCGCCCAGAACATTTTGATATATAGAAGTCTATATCTATCTCAATTAGTTTATGCCGTTACGGATTACCGTTATGCGAACAAAGTTAATATACTCTGTGAGCTCTGCTTAGCTGAGCATAAAAAAATTCATGATTTTTTGCGAAGGAAAGAGGAAACGTTCGACGATCAAAGGTGTCGCAATGCAATTATTGAAATTCAATTATATTATATGCTGCAGTAAAATCGCGTCCAAGTTATGGTAGTTTGGTCGCAAATATTTAACGCTATCCGAAAGTACCAGAGGTAGTCTTGAAAGCGGGGATCTTATATCCCCACATGAATCCTAGATGACCCTGCAAAACATCGGGCAGAGCGTCCGACAACTAACCCAGGGAAATGATTTCAGGTCAATGGCGCAATGAATCACTCGGAAGCTATTGGCTTGTAGCTACACCACAAGATCGTTTACAACCACAACCCAGAGAGGAGCAGATAAAACGCCCCCATGCAATATGCCTCTGTACACCATTCTCGATTTAAGTACTATCGACTTCGCCGCAAAAGTTCTGTTACACACAAGTTTGCTAATGAATTCAATCAGAGATCCCTCGAGTGCTAATCCAGTAAGGGAGCTTTCGATAACGCCAGGCATAACAAAGATAAACGTTTCTTTGATGTCTAGAAAGGCATCCAGGACCAATTTCTTTAGTCCCTATTCTGTTTGCTTTACAATCGAGTGTAGAATAGTTTCTATTACACTGTACTTGCAATAGGCATGCTGCGCTACTGATAATAACTTCCGAGGAATTCTATCCCATGTATATAGGTCAATCAGGTGATCCAACATATCTACGAGAGACGGCGAGAGATAGATTGGTCTGAAATATTAAGCTAATACGTGCGAAGTTTTATCGGTCATTGTAATACTGACTATGTTTCAAGGCCTCAATATGTATCCCCGCTTAAGGCAATAAGTGTAAATAATAGCCAGCCAGAGGAACGAAAAAGTTTTGAAGTTGGGCGGAAATAATGAAATTCGGACCCGTATACTGTGGGTTCGAAAGATTTAATAACTCACACAAGTAGGTTGCCTCACATGGCATGACAATCATTATCGCCGCCGATGCAGTTTTCGATGCAACCGGAAAGATTGCCATGTGAATGTCCAAGAAAAGCTTGCACCCTGTACTGCATTATAAGGTATTGCTTATGTTGAAGTGAAAATAGCTGTGTTTTATGATAAGAGGCCTACACACTTTCCCACTATTACGTGCTCGTGCCTCTATATTAGACTAACTCTCTAGAGCTTCTTCAGCTCTCCAATTACATGTGTATTGTAATGCTGCTCCTACTTTGGCTTTCTATGCAAATACATTTACTGTTGCAACTAATTAATCACAAATTTCACATTCACATATATTTGCAGCTCCTTAGCCAGATGGTGATGGGTTTTAATGGTGAAAATAACTTGGATATTGATCGACTCACAATGATGTTAGAGGAGAACCGCGGTCTACTTAACGATATGGCAACTAAAGAAGTAAATTGCACCGATGGAGCAAGGTTGTAGGCATTTGAGGATAATAAGCGTAGTCCAACACCTACTACAACAACTAATGACTTCCGTGCAAGTGAGGAGGAAGAGGACTCTGCAATGCAACGAACTACTCCCGATAGAGTTGAAAATGCAAGTGCGGCAATAAAACAAAATCAAGTTGATGAGGAAGAAGCAACAGCCTCAGCCTCGATCTCCCACAGCGAACTGGCCGACACAGATGACAACAACACATACAATAAAATTATGCAACCATCTGCTTCAGTTGCTAACGCTACCAATCCTTGCGGTAGTAGAAAACATCATCGTAAAAGTGCTAGTAATCGGATAAAATTACCAGTAACCACTGCCGCAGTAGACTGCAACAACAGCTACCACAACGTTGGTGGAGCGACCGCAACTTCATCTTCCGCATTGAAAACCGGCGAAGCAGAAGTTATGAGTAAAGTTGCAACGACACAATAAATTATTGGTAAGTTGCCGAAAGTTTGGAAAGTGCTAATGGAGCTCTTAAGTCACCACAAAATTGAGCGGGTGCAATTTGAAGAGCATGGCGCTGGTGAAGACTGCTACAAATCCATAGAAACGGCGAATGGACCAAAGACAGAGTTCAGTGTCAGCAAAACATTCATCAGGTAAAAGGTGAGTGCTAAGGGTTGTATAAAGTAATGCTGATGTTTTGGTATGCACTGCTGATGCTTTGGTATGCAATGCTTGCTGCCTGACGTAGGTACATATATGGCCAGCAGTAAAGAGGTGTGCAATAAAATGGAATAAAATACAGATAGTTTTGGAGTATTTAAAGAATATACTTTGTGACCTTGATTAGTATTATTATTCTATTATTATTATGCCACGGTGTCTGAGAACTTTAATAAGATCTATTGCACTTGATCTTTCAGCCTATTACTATACGTGGAGGCCTTAAATATATCCATGTACCTCTCAGGATTTTAATTTTAAATCTCAAGGGGATTGAGAATTTCTTCCCTGCCACAGCGACATATTCCCGGGAAATGTGAACCGAAGTTTAAACCTCCAGCTCACAAAAGGGGCAGATTTATATATCCGATTTATTTAACTTTCTTAGCTTATATCGTAAATTATATAGTCCCGTATAGTATCCAGTGAGAGTTCAGTTAGCTAAACTGCTTATGGTTTCCCTACAGTGTGCCTTAGTAGTTCGGCTAAACTTTTGGCAGCAACAATCGGCTAGAAGGATTTTGTAAAGATCCTGATGTCAGCCCATGCTTTGCTACGTGAACCTACGGCCAGCATTTCCTGCAAGTAAAGAACGGTGTTCCAAAGTCCCTGTTGGTATTCATCCCTAATTCGCATGGACAATCTAGACGTTGAAGCTTATGAATGCTGAAGTGGCCATAGTCAGTGTCCACTTGATGTTGTACGAAGGGCCCGCTGATTCCAATCAGGGTCATTCATTGCATAGTTTCTAGGCTTTTGACATTAGAAACATTGTCTAGTGAGTTCCACCGAAACAGATATCCCTGCAAAAACTATAACATGGTGTCCGAGAATGTCTCAGTGAGGAGAAATGAAAAGTCGTCAGCATAGGCCACAATTTGTCAGCCTCCTCGTTCGAGGTGTTGTAATATTTCGGTTATTTTCACGACTCAAAGAAGAGGAGACGGAGCACCCCTTATAATTAATGCTGCTTCCCACTTCGCTGTGGCTGCCCTGCCGCCATTAAGCTTTTTGATAAATAAAACGTGATAAAGCTGCCGCACCAATTCCGTTAAAGCCTCCGAAAAAGTAGTCTGCTGGACATTAGCGGTTTTTAGAACCTGTGATCTCAGCAGTTTCTTTTGGTTCCCCGATTTAGACTGCTATCTGCACAAGACGTATAGTCGCCGTCGTCAGTTCCCTTGTTTGTACACTTCTATGCATAGATGCTTACAGAACCACAAAGCAGAATTTGTATGGTGTTGTCTGAACTGGTTCTGCAATACCAGCTAAAATGCTTTAATAGGAAGGATCTATCGTCATCGTCAGCCCAGCATAGGTAAGATGAATGGTTGAATAGTAGCTAGCACAGTATACATTGTGACACCACATCATTAGGGGGATCGTGTTTCGCAGAACTGTGGTTTCTAATATGACTGATCTCGAACTCGAATAAATCCTTCATTCGAAAAAATCACTTTCGCCTGGATCTGTAAATATCTGGATTCACTCGATTACTCCATTTAAAATGAAAGAAATGATTTCTGTCGGTCGCCGGCAATCCACTTCCTTCCAAAATGTTTTCGCCACCCATTAAAATCTTAGTTATCTGCCCAACGTTTGCCTGCATGACTCAATGCCCATGTATTGTACTACACCAGATTACCGGTGGCCATTGGAACTATCTACAACAAGCCACACCCTGTTTCCTCGTAACAGTTGCTGAGTGCCGAATCCGCGAGGTCAGACACCCCAGTCGAACTCAGAGCCTTGACTGCCGCTTGATCATTTGAGAAGGTGTTAACTTTTCTAGCTACTTCCGCTTACATTAATGTTATGCTATGCCAGAACGTCGCGGAGTTTCGTGCAGAGTTTTGCAAAGTGGCCGATGCACTTGACGACGTGTTGCGCAAGTTTTAACATTTTTCACTTAAACAGTTTTATGAACCCATCAAAAAGTTCCATTTCACTTTTAAGGTTGATTATTTTTGCAAGACTTGAGTAAATTTGTATGTTCTGGTCGTTCGTCTAACGTTTTATTTGTTTACTTAATTCATTGCTGCTTGAGTGTTTGTTCTACACTGCTCTGCACCAACAACACATAAATAAATTAGCGTTAACAATGCGGATAAATAAAAAACTAAAGGACACTTTATAAAAGTTGATAAAGTTGTTAGGAAGACATTTAGTGCTTTTTAATAGATCAATTTCGGTTTAAATGCAGCATAAATGAGGTAGTAAAATGTCCTTAAAAAGGATATGCGATTCGAATTATAAATAATACTATGAAAACTTTAATTTTGCAGGAAAACCAAGAGCAAGTAAATGACATTTGGGGTTCATTTTGCTTTTTTTAGTTTAGTTAGTTTTATGAGGATTTCTGGCTAGCATAAACACAAAATGATGAATTTGCCACCGCTAAATAATCTATATATATAAAAATGAAATTCTGCGTGTGTGTGTGTGAGTTGTGTTCCCTATAGAAACGTATTTCCCACGCTTCAATCATCACCAAATTCAAGCTATAGCTTCCTTCGGTCAAGACAAAGGTTTTTCATATTTCATAACTAAGAATTTTAAACTAAAATTGTTTTTCATTTTCACGTGCGCCACTGGGTGGTGCGACAAATTTTGTATGTCAGCAAAAGTTATGCATACGCCATGTATGTACTTAAGTGCAGAACTTTTGTTTGGTCATAGCATTGAATTCACAAAAAGTTAAAGCGATTGCTTTGAGTGATTTAAAAGTTTTTATTAAATTTAAGCATGTCATTGTAAAAATGAGATGATAGATAAAAATTGTGCGGGTAAAATATATTGATTAAGTTATGAGATTTTGAGTATGAATTGTGCATGACAAAATAAAATTTGAAAAATAAAGCAAAGATTAATAAAGTATAGGAATGAGGGATCTAAGAAAAAAGAAGGAGAGAAGTAGAGGGTGTTAAAATAGCAGAGGGAGAAATAAGGAAATTATAAATGGTAAGAATGAGAAAAATTGGGAGATACATTTTGAAGATCAATAAAATCTTATATACTGATTGCTTGACTTTAAGTAACGGGAAGGGATGCGTTAAAATATACCTTCTTATCTAGATTAGCATCTACCCAACCCGAGCAACGCCGGTTACCCTGCTAGTAATAATATTAAAAGCTAGAAAATAATTAAGTAGGTCCTAGGTACTCGTCATCACACTCCTAATCAATCTAGGGCGTTGATCAGACAAATAAATAAAAGCGTTGGGCGCGTGAGCACGCTTCCTCCAGAAATTCTGCTAATTTCTTCACTGCTTCAAATTACGCTTGGAAGATACTTGAGAGATCTGGCAGATCTGGAACAGCAGACCCGACCCCCTCAAGCTAATTTGTAACCATCGGTATACACGTGTATAGTACTTCTGCCCTTTACGCGCTCCTGCGTTAACGCTCCGACTCAATTGAGGCTCCAAGATCTCATTCGTAGAACGGCACCACGTAGACCGTTTTATATAAGTTGAACCCACATTGCTCTGGTAAATTTTGAACCTTCGGTGTGGTAGTCACCACAAACCCACAGTGGTCGCCATGTGTAACTCTTCACTAAACAAGGACTCCAAAGTAAAGTAGAGGCTTGACAGTTGTCGTAAATACCCAGTTAAGTCCTAGTTTAACTCGGGAACTAGGTAAATATTAGGTTAGGTTAAGTTGAAGAATACCCGTCTTGAGTTTGTAGTCCCTTAATTTTAATGATAGAAGCAACTTTGTTAGTCTAAAGTAATCTTTGGGTAAGCATGTATTAATCTCTCAGTATTTTACGCGTTGGCGTTAACGCGACTACAGGGCGTTAATCCGACTCCCAAAGTTCCAGGTCTATTAGAGAGCTTATTGTTGGCAGTCATCTTTTAAAAAGGTCATCGAGTCAATTGACCTTATGGCCACTTGAAGTATTCACCAGGCCATTTGACTTCATGACCGTTGACCTTATCATCAATGAGTGATGGCGTTTCTGTACCATAACTGCAACTCTCTCCTCTCTGTCTTTTTCTGGTAGTAAACGCGCTCAGCCCACAAACATTCCCTTCAAATAAGCGGAATGACGAATTATCGTCAAAAGTTAGTAAGCGTTCGCTTCTTTATTTATAGCACCTGGACCATCTTTATGCTTTTTGTCTGCCCTCACAAAATTTGTCATTACATCTACGACATGTTCTTTTCCCCCTCATTTCAGATTCATGGAGTCTCTTTCTATTTCAGCTGCTTCTAGTCTTTAGAATTGCTCTTTCTGAGGCCCAGAAAACCTCAAAATTTTTACAAGTACAGTGTACAACATATCTTCCGCCTTCTAATTGATCTGAATGATGTAGCTCTTACCATCTTCCGTAGGCCTAATAATGCGATGCATCTTTAAACATTGTGCCGGCTTGTTTGGGTTCTTTAGGTTCTAACGTAGCACAAGGAGCCTAGTATTCTCGTCAATAAACCGGGCATTTTTACCTTGCCATTGCAGGTTTAAAACCCCTATCTCTCATGTAACTACTTACCTACCCAACTAAAGGTCGCGATATTGTTGTTATTCTAATAACTCAGCTCCATTTTGCATACTACGCTGACTCTTAGAATGTAAGCGGTTTGCAAGGCACGTCCCGTAAAATCTTGATTATGATATAATAAGATTTCTCCCTAAAAAGTTACCTTCTTTGACTTCTCAAAAAAACCGATTTCTTACCTTACCTTCCTTACATTCCTCAGCCACATCTTCCGTCGTGCCCTCTATTCCTGGCATACCAACAAATTTCCCATTTTTTTCTGACTTATGGATTTCGAGGGATTGCCTACTGCTATTGCGGTGACCCTGTACTACTGCTTTACCTAAATGTATTGCCTCTGCGACTGAAGTTCGCTGCTTCTTCATACCACGTCTTTCCTCCTCATACCGGTTGCAGTAGCGAGGGTTACACGTGGCAGAGTTCCTGCCGGCGAATTGTCTTATCACAATGGAGTAGGTAGTAATTATAGATTGATGAACTTTTTTTCACTATACCCAAATTATAATATTCATTAATTAAAATTTTTTTTAAATATTTTATTAAAATGTGTTTACTTTCTCTTTCCACTTTTTACTTTCATATTCGCCATACGCCAACGATGACGATAGGACTTGATATTGGAGAAAAGATCGTTAGTCAATGAAACTAGTCGATTGAAAACGTTAAATTGCCATCTTGAATATTGACTGAATGAACAAGAGAAGCGAGTAAGTGCCGTTAGTTTGGAGCTGACAAAAACTTGGCATTTGGTTGGCATAATTCAACGTCAACATCGTCAATTGCACAAACAAGAGCAAATATTACGCTGTCAATTGCAACAGAAGCAACGCTTACGCAGCGAACTCAAAGATGAATTGGAATATTGTCGGCGCAAATGGGCGGCAGCACGTGCCAAAAACGACGAGAGTCAAGAGCAATGCAATGATTTACGGCATGAATTTGCATTGAGAAAACTAGAAAATGCCAGCAACTCAGCCGAAAGTAGCTACAGTGACTCCAAACAGGCATCAGATGAGGAAGTAGGTATAGCAGCAAGTAAGGATGTATCCAGCAGCGGTATAGAGACAAACATTTAGGATGGGACTGTGAGTGATGTGAGTGGACGCACTGGTTGCGTTGGAGCTGTAGGTGGTGCAGGTGCTGCTTGTAAGCGCAAACGTACCAAGGAGATGTTCGAACATACACGCAAGATAAAACGTATGCAAAGCACTTCGCTTGGACGTGCTGGGGATGATACGAACGAGATTGTGTTGCGTTGGAATAGCGCACCGCCAACTTGTGGTTGGAGGCATATTAGCCGTGGCGGTGGTGCTGCAGTGGGAATTGACTTATATGACGATGACGTGACAGGCGCTAGCGGCTTTACTGGTTTAACTGACGTAGCCGATGGAGTTGATTTAAGAGGTGAGACCACAAACGGACGTGGCGCAATACCAAAAACTGCTACTGCGCACAGTAGCCACCGCAGTCGAAGAGGAGCAAACGTAGAAGGGCAGTAGTTAGTTGAAACAGTGCTAGATGTGAATGCTGTGAGAAGTGAACGTGTTGAACGCATACAAAGGCCCGAAGAACAATGCAAATCGCTAATACAACAAGTATTTGAAACCTCCGATAATCGCGAAAAACTCGAAGTGCAATTGCGTAGTTTTCAAACCGAGATGGCACCAGTATGGCATGCAGTACCTTTAAATGATTTTTTTTAAAAAAGAAATGTACCGATCGTATGACGCGTGCCAGTTCGGTTCCTGTAACGGGTACGTTGACGCCACGCGAAGAAGAGTATACGCACAAGCGCTCGGAACGTTTAGAGGAGAGCCGTTGGCTTATGTCACGTATCAAGCGCACCTCTAACCGTGGTCATTATCTGCGCTGTTCACTGAATCACTTACGACATGGACTTAGCCGTGAGGGAAGCTTCGAGAGCAACCTTGAAGAGGAGTACAGCAAGACAGAGGAGAAGATGATTAAGCGTTGCAATGCAGAAATGCGCACAAGTTGATGAGGAAAAAGGTGTGGAGATATGCGCCAATGCAGATGAGGAAGAGGAGTTCGCAAGCTTCACGGCTATAATAAATTTAAACGCACCAACTTTAAGAGGAGAGACCTACACAGTAAGGCGTTCTGTTCTCGAACGTGAAGATACAACTTACGAAATTGAAGCGGAAGTCACTGCTACTAGAGCTAATACGCTGACGCTAAATGAAGACGCATCAGCAGCATGCAGTTCTCTGCAAGATTGTGAACAAACCACTTACGGAAAGGACGCTGAAGACGCCGTGGTCACAGTAAATACAAATCCACTAACGCAAAATGAAGAGGTCTATACAGCGAGCCGTGCAGCACACCTACAGCGTCTTGAGACGGAGAGTAGAGCACTATTAAATACACTTTCGTGCAATAATGAGCGAGGTCAGCGTTTAGGCAATAAATTGGATGCGTTACATGAAGAATATGGCGTTGACCTAGCTACCGAAGAAGATCGGGCTGTACCAGCACTTAATCCAGCAAATAGTTCTGCTTTGGCAGAGTCCGCACCCGGAACGCCTGTAGTCAGCATTGAACAGCGTTTAGAAAATACCGAACAAATATCATCTAATCGCATGAAACGTTTGCGCATACTCGAGGAAGAAGGCAAAGAATTGCTCAACAGATTAGCCGGTACATCGGCGCGTCGTACACAAATGGTTCAACGAATAGCTGAACGTTAACAAAATCATCAAACAGCTACAGCAAAAACTACATCCGAAAGCGACGCTAAAACATCCGAACGCACAACAGACTGAACCGTAGCCCGTAATGTGAATAATAAGAATACAGAAGATGATGCGGAGGCATCTACTGTGCGCTCACTTATGCCAACTCTAAACAATGTTGCTTGTTCCAGTATTGTTTCGGAAGAATTGACCGATCGTTTTATAGTTACAACAATACCTAGTCAAATTGCCGCACAAAAACGTGGTGTCATATCAAAACAATCACAAATGCGGTCTTCCGGTTTAGTATTGAATGCTGCAATACGTGCAGAGGCTGCGCATCATAAGGAACTGAAGCCGGTAGGAGATGCAAATGGTGAAAGTTTGGAAGATATGGTTAGACGTTCAAGAGAAACAACTTTTCCCGAGGAGAATACAAAAAAGATAGTCAAATTGCTGTAGATACTGCAACTGTTGTTGTTGAAATTGAAAAGGAAAAACACAAAGAAGAAGAACAAACAGAATTGGAAGAAGAACAGGTTCAGGTTGGAGAAATACACTGCGAAGATAATACCATAGACTAGATATCTAATGTAGGTCCGCTAAAGCAATACTATATAATCCATATATGCATATACGTAATATATACCTTCATACATTATATTATTCATATTCTGATCTATGTGCTTAATATTTCCTTTATAAAAAATTTGTTGTTGTACTTGATAATAATAATAAGAAAATATCCTCTAGTCGTGTTCACTCTGATTTATCTTTCTAACTTAATAAATGGACTTGAATAACTATCTAAATTATTATATATTACGAAATCAATAATACGAATTAATTGTTTAGGCAGGTGGCAACCTTCTTCAATGAAAATTTTGGTATTTACGCTGTTTAATTCATCGTTAAATTCCTATATTCAAAATTTAACTAAGGTTAGAATTATAATTGTATTTAAAAGTCTGGAATGCAACATTTCCAGTTGTACTTGAGAAAGCGTCACTTGAAAATAAGTATGGGTTATTGTAAATATGAAACCTTCAAATGTAAATGGGGATAGTCAGTTAGAAATCAGAAAGCTTTGAATTCAAATGGCGCTCTTTTATTTACAGTTTACTAATTTCATTTAGAGTTGATTATTTTTACATCAAAATAACTCTTTCGCATTTAAAATTAACTGTTCTCAATTCCATATGACGTTAACGCTTTAAAATTGACTATTTTTATTTACGCCTAAACTTCTCAATTAAAAATAACGCTTTCGCAATGTTATTTACTGCTTTCTTATTTACAATAAACTCTTCTCATTTTCACATGACGCTTTACATCTGACACTTTCTCAATTACAGCTAGAAATGGTGTAGAAGTTTACGACTCAACGGAGAAGACGATGCCGGTGAAAATCTACGCCACCCATTATTTTTGCCTCTTTGCGCCGTCGCCGCTGCTGTATTTTATTTTATTGTATTGTACTATACTGTACTGTACTATTCGTTTCTGTACTACTGAACTTCAATGCTCTGTAAAAACGGTACTGTACTTTACTGCACTGTACTATGTCGTACTGTACGGTGCTAAGCTGTAATAACCTGTATTGTACTACATTACATTGGATTAAACTGTATTTTACTGTACTTAACTGCACTCAACTGCACTCAACTTCAATGTACGGTATATGTACAATACTGAATTATACTGTACTAGCGGACCCCGTTGCGCTTCGTAGCAACCAACCAAAAAAAGAAATGAAAGATTATACATTTTTTTTATGAAATGAATGCGGTTTATTTCAAAATTATTAATGTCAATCCAAAACATTTGGATATACAATATTTTTAGTTTGCCCATTGGAAGCGAGCACAAACAAGCAATTTGGAGTTCCAACTCTTGAGCAGGCCACGTATAACTGTCCATGTGAAAAGCACGGCTCCTCCAAATTTAATCCGCATATTTGAAGCTTGTGTCCTTGTGCCTTATTGATGGACATGACAAATGACAGACGCACTGGGAATTGCAAACGCTTAAATTAAAATGGCATGTCTGTTGGAATCAGTGGAATACGTGGTATGAGTATAATTTCATTTTTCGCTGTTCCGGTCAATATTGTCGCTTCAATTAAATTCGGCATCAATTTTTTTACTACTAATCTTGTGCCATTGCACAGTTTTGGTGCATTTAAATTCCGCAGTAAAATAATTGATGAGCCGACCTTTAAATTCAAATAATGCGGTGGCATACCATGTGGTTCCAATGAATTCAAAAATTCGAATGGATAATTCACTGCATCATCTGCATTCATTGCGCTATCAACAGATTTATATGATGTCACTGCACCTGGCAATTTTTCTTGAATCTGATAATTGATTGCATTGAAGTGTAAATTTTTTGGTGCCAGTATTGCGCGTTCTCTCAACCAATTGTGATTCCTGTAATTTTGAACAATATTTGGAAACACAATTTCAATCAACTCTTCTGTGGATTGGAGAATGGTACAGAAATTGTTCTGCAATGTAATCAATCCATTTGTATTATCGACTCGAACTTTTCCATTGCCAATATCTAACAATTGCTTCGAGAACCGATCTGCAGATTTGTCGTTGTGGAATTGAACGCGCATGTTTATGTTCAATGTCAATTTTTGCACATGTCGCCACAGAAGAGAAGACATGCGTTGATCTCATCCGCCGGTGTTGATCGTGGAACCACAGGCAATATTTGTCGAAAAACCCCTGACAATAATATTAGTGCACCACCAAAAATTTCTTGATTCTGACGTAGATCTTGCATTGTACGGCGTAATGCTTCCAGCGCTTTTTTATGCATCATTGTACATTCATCCAATAGAATAATTGCTGCTTGTTGCAAAACTTTTGCCATCGCAGAATTTCTTGAAATATTGGACGTGGGATGTCCAATCACCTGTTAATTTGAAAATAATTACATTTTAATTAATATCGATTAAATTTTAAAGTGATCAATCAATAAATATAAGCATACCTGCACATTCAACGGCAATTTTAATGCAGAGTGCACTGTTCGTCCACCATCCAATAGAGTAGCAGCGATTCTCGACGAAGCAAGTGCCAATGCAATTTTTCGTTGCGATCGAATGGCTGGCAAAATGAGTGATATCACAAATGTTTTTCCCGTACCACCAGGCGCATCCAAAAAATATAATTCACCGACTTCATTTTGTACCGCTTGGATGATGGTATCATAGACATGTTTTGATGGTCATTTAATTTAGGAACATTCAAATTCACAAATGTTTGCAATTCATTGGGATCATACTGTTGTCCACGTTGCAATTCTCGATCAAATAAATTATGCATTGGACGATTGGATGGTGACAAACCTAATTGCCCTAATCCTTTATTTGCAATTGTATGGCACATATCCTCAATCGCTATCAATGCCTCATTATACGTTTCCAATGAAATCAGCAAATCAGTGTTTCTTGTGTGATGAAGCATTCGAATCAAATAGTCCTCTGTCACAAAATCTTTGTATTTATTCCACAATTCAAGAGAATTTGATGGAAAACATATTGACACAATTATGGCATATAAGATACGTATTTGGTGTGGAGAAGAAGCAATTTCCAAAAAAAAATCATAACTCAAGAATGGCTAAACCGATTTGGGATTTCAAAATCAACTAACCATCATCTCTCCTTCCTGTATCTTTTCTAAAAATTTCATGGTAATCTTTCTATCCGTTCTCGAGTTATGGAGTGACAATCAAAATGTACACTTCTTTTTATATATATAGATTGTCCTATACCGCTTCGTACAGTACTTAGTAGCACTTTTACTATACTGTAATGTACTGTTCATTACTATACTGTTCTGTACTATATTGTACAATATTTTACTTTACTGTAATATATAGATAACGCTTTTTTAAAAAGATTCAAGAATGGTTATTAATAATCGATTACAACGCAATAAAAGTATTTGTTGTCGATAGGAGATACAAGATTTTTGCTTTATTAGACTTTACAAATTAAGGTATTTTCCGCTAGCGAATTTCCTGTTTACCTGCACCTCGACGCCCCTCCCTCAAGCTTCTGCAAATAAGGAGACTTTAAATATACCCATGGTAAGCCGTAGCTGCTGTAATTCCTTAACAGGTTGTGTGCTTGGCTTCGAACTTCTTCCAATGAAAAAAGTAGTAATCCCCATACGGAGAACTTAGCTACAATGATATAACACCTCCCAATGGACCGAGGTGGATTGATTTTGCCTGTATACTGCAAAGAATGTGCTTGCAGTGACTCAAGGATGATATCGGATAATTGGTCGACTCGAATCTCACACAGATGACTAAGTTACCGCTTCAAGGTAACTTGAGAAGCGGGCGGATAGTGGGTCGTTAATGATGAGCGATTGACTGGTAGGTTGTTAAATATGAATGGATGGGTGGTGAATGATAAACAATTATGATTAATCGGTTATCAGTAGATGCAGACCTGCAGAGCTAGTGAGCGAACCGTGGTGGTGAAACCGGTAGGGACCGACCTACTCAAAAAGTGCATTATGCCAACAGGTAGCATGTGGCCTTGGGTTATATTTAGGATCTTTTAGGAAGTGAGCCCGAAATCGGGGAGGTGAGAAAGAGTGAAAGAAGGCTAAGCAGAAAAAGATGGAAAGCAAGAGGAGAGCCATGGTAATAGTAGATATGGTAAAAGGATAGCTTAAAAGAAACTGTAAAAGAGAAGAAGTGCGAGGAACGCGGAAACAGAAGGCGAGAGACAGAAAGAGAGATAAAACTTAGCGCCACACCATATTTCTTATGTCTGGACCTCAGCCGTAGGCCGAGATATGCGAAATATGTCCCTTTTCTGGTATAATCAAGTTCTGGCGCTGCATTGAAACATGGGATTCATATTTTAGTCATAAGTATCGTGTCGACCAGCGCAACATTTACCGCCTGAAACCGTGCGATCCTACTATGCCTCTAGATAAAATAACAACTCCCTTAAGGTCGATTTATAGTAGCACGCCAACGACTTACTCCCATTATATCACCTCGCCGAGCCGAAGGATAGATGCGGTTTACACGGTCCATCCAGCAACTTATTGATCATAAAGCTTAAAATCTCCGTCCCCAGGGATTACTACGATAAAAAAGCGCTTCACTATGTAATTCGTGCTCTCACAAACAGACGAACAACCCACAGCATTACTTCTTCTTAGCCTTAACTAGAAAACGGGAACCTTGATGTTACTTCTTTGGCTCATCAACGACTTCAACATTCGCGCTCTAATGTTGCGACATATATACACTAATAACCTTCTCTTCTTTACCTGAAGCGTTCAAGGCAGTTATTTTCTAGTCCTCCGTACAATAGTTTAAATCTACATATCCTGTTGTTGCCGCTGGCCTACCTCATGTACCTGAGCTTGAGTTTTTTCCGTCTCTCTAAAGCATACTAAAAAGCCGGTCGTAACCTCTTCAATTTGAAGTACCTTCAGGGGGTTTCTCTCAGAAAAACTCTTGTCAGCGAGCTGCCTGCAACCGCGTAATCTCACGGTTAATTAGATCGACCGCAGTTCTCAAGCGCTGGGCAATTCTTAATACTGCATGCTATGTGAGGCCTATCTTACTATCCCTGCTTCGTACCCTTCTGCACTTCAGTTCGGAAATCACCTGTCACTCCTTCATGGAGTTCTTTAATTTTGCGCTCGCCAAGTTCAACTCATCGCTTGTAGACCTATTTTCTTCCCTGTCCGGCATCGGTAAGGTTCCATTGAAATGCAGTTGAGTATACCCTCTTGCTGAAAGTCAATCACCTCTTTGTTAGGGACTGGTAGTTCCTGTTTACTTACAGCCTGCTACCCTGCGATGAGGCAAGCCCTTAAACCGCTGACATATATGTATATATGGGTGCTTAGGTGCTCTAATAAGCCCTCACTCCATGGAAACGATGCTTAACCTAGTGAGAAGATAGTGGTTTATTAAAAATTTAAGTTTTGTCTTTTTGTAACATTTATTGCCGTGCTTTGTTTACCTTTCTAGATCGGACCAAATGATATGTTGCACATTTTATGTTAATCTTCTATGAAATTGCTGTATGTTGCTAATTGCTTTTTTGTTTTCCTAAATTTCAAGGCTGTAGATATGATAGGAATATTAATTACGATGAGCGTTTGTGGCACCACACGCTTTTTATGCAGCTCACGGCATACAATTTTTTTAGATTTGGTTTTTAGTAGACCCAAAGGACATGCAAATTAAAATAATAGCGGATAAAATGCTGGCAGAATGTAGATATGTCTTTCGATGTTTGTATTTTTAGTTGGTTGAACGTGCAGCTCATTAGCGGGCGGTTATGAGTGCTACAGTTTTGAGAAATTAGTAGCTTTTTATGTTTTTGCTACTTTTTTGTGGAAAAAAGTATATGTTCACATGAAGGTACATAAATATATACACGCATACATATGTAGCTGTTTAGTGGTAAATATTATAAAAATGATTTACTTTTTGTTTAAATTACATTTTAGATCTTGGAAAAGTTAACTCGTTATAGTTTGGTGCCCATTTGCTGTAGCCCGCAGCATCGGAGAGATATACCACTAAAAAGGCACGCCCTAGATGAGTTTATTAAAAACGCACAAATCTGCCATGAGGGCAATTTGAGGACACGTTAATATGGTTGCTGTAAAACTACGAGAGAGCTGTAATGATAAATTGGTTAAATTTTTGACTTCAAATGCTAAGGATGTTTTCAGAAGAAGATAATATTTTCACATACATTCGGTTCAGCAGCCCAACAATTTTGATTAAAGAGGATGTAATTGGTTTACTAAATATGGTAATATACAACATAGAGCTCCCGATATTAAGTCCCCAGGTCCCGATGAAGTGCGAGGGCAGATCACAAGAATACGCTTAAAACTACAAACAAATTAGCCTTACCTCTTTCATGCTGAAGTTTCTGGAAAGGGCCCTAGATTTACACATTAGGTCGGTCGTAGATATAGCTTTCTGTGGCACAGCATGCGTACATGAAAGGCAGTCTATTGAACCTGCCTGCAATGAGCTCATAGGTACCATGGAGAGATCCCTACTCTACAAAGAATACACTCTGGCTGCCTCTTTAGATATAGAGGGAGCCTTTAACAATATAAGAATCAGTGCGGTTACCAACATCCTGGACAGAGCGCACATAAGTAGCCATACCTGCCAATGGACGAAATCAATACCTGCGTTGGGAGCAGAGGAAGTGCCGAGGGATTAGTTCTCTTACTACTTCTGTGGGTAGTGGTGCTGAACGAGATTCCAGCGGAGCTCAATAAAAGTGCAGACGACGTTGTAATTTCTGTATCAAGTCCATTCCCCCCGACTTTAAGTGAAATATTAGAAGGAGCGCTTCGAAGGCTTTACGTCTGGGCAGCTAAAAGCGGCCTTAACGTAAACTCTAGTAAAGCAGAGCTGACGCTGTTTATAAACAAGAGCAAAATACCAAAGTTTCGACTGCTCTCTCTAAATGGTGCTTCCATTCCGCTGAGTCAAGTATTTGGACGTCGAGATACACATCATGCTGGAAATCCTAACGTAATATGGAAAATCCTTGCATAGCCTACGTGTAAAAGAACTGTCATCAGAAACTGTGTCTAAAACCCAAACTCGTTATGTGGCTACATAAGGCTGTCGTCTGATCCATATTAACAGATGGAGGTATAGCATGGTGGCCGATTGTGGACAAACATTAAAGTATTAAAAAAAAATATAAATAGAATACAGCGGGAAGCCCTCGAAGGGATGCACTATGGTTTTGTCCAACTGAGGTTTGGTCCAACTGAGGTTTTGTCCCTCTGAACCTCCACATACGGAAACTTTTTCGGCAGGGAAAACTGTTGGAGCTCGAGGCGATATGGCCACAGTAGTATCCTCATAAGGCTTACTGGTGTGGCTAAGATTTTAACACAGCCTTACTAAGTTTTGACAGGTGTCATGGGGTTGAGTTCCTTTCAAGGGGGGAATGGAGGGGTGTCTGGCTGCAAAGAAGGATACAATTTTTGTCCAAGCCGACGGTTGTAAAATGGACTGTAGTGAGGAAACTGGTGTCTTCTGTGAATATCTTAACAACTTCCCTGTCCCCATAAAAAGCGCTTTGAGAATGCCCCACGCCCTTTATTTTTTGTGTTGCTTAATTGAATAATATGAATATATATTACAAAATATTATTTTTATACTCAGTTGAGCAGAGCTCACAGATGCCACGCCCAGATTTTATACACAGTCGTCCGTCCGTCCGTCCGTCTGTCCGTTAACACGATAACTTGAGTAAATTTTGAGGTATCTTCATGAAATTTGGTATATATGTTCCTGGGCACTCATCTCAGATCGCTATTTAAAATGAACGATATCGGACAATAACCACGCCCAATTTTTCGATATCGAAAATTTCGAAAAATCAAAAAAGTGCGATAATTTATTACCAAATATGCATTAAGCGATGAAACTTGGTAGGTGAGTTGAGCTTATGACGCAGAATAGAAAACTAGTAAAATTTTGGCCATTGGGCGTGGCACCGCCCACTTTTAAATGAAGGTAATTTAGAAGTTTTGCAAGCTGTAATTTGGCAGTCGTTAAAGATATCATGATGAAATTTGGCAGGAACATTACCCTTATTACTTTATGTCTGCTTAATAAAAATTAGCAAAATCGGAGAACGACCACGCCCACTTTTTAAAAAAATTTTTTTTTAAATTCAAATTTTAAAAGAAGAGTTAATATCTTTACAGCATATAAGTAAATTATGCCAACATTCAACTTCAGTAATGATGTGGTGCAACAAATTACAAAAATAAAAGAAAATTTCAAAATGGGCGTGGCTCCGCCCTTTTTCATTTAATTTGTCTAGGATGCTTTTAATGCCATAAGTCGAACAAAAATTAACCAATCCTTGTGAAATTCGGTAGAGGCTTGGCTCCTAGGACGATAACTGTTTTCTGTGAAAAAGGCCAAATCGGTTGAAGCCACGCCCAGTTTTTATACACAGTCCACCGTCTGTCCTTCCGCTCGGCCGTTAACACAATAACTTGAGCAAAAATCGATATATCTTTACTAAACTTAGCACACGTACTTATCTGAACTCACTTTATCTCGATATAAAAAATGGCCGAAATCCGACCACAACCACGCCCACTTTATAGATATCGAAAATTACGAAAAATAAAAAAATGCCATAATTCTATAACAAATACGAAAAAAGGGATGAAACATTGTAACTGGATTGGTTTATTGACGCAAAATATAACTTTGGAAAAAACTTTGTAAAATGGGTGTGACACCTACCATATTAAGTAGAAGAAAATGAAAAAGTTCTACAAGGCGAAATCAACAGCCCTTGGAATCTTGGCAGGAATACTGTTAGTGGTATTCCATATATAAATAAATTAGCAATACCCGACAGATGATTTTCTGGATCACCTGGTCCACATTTTGGTCGATATCCCGAGAACGCCTTCACATATACATCTAAGGGCCACTCGCTTTTAAAATCCTCATTAATACCTTTAATTTGATATCCATATCGTGCAAACACATTCTAGAGTCACCCCTGGCCCACCCTAATGGCGATATCTCGAAAAGGCGTCCACCTATAGACCTAATGTTCACTCCCTCTTAAAATGCTCAGTAACACCTTTCGTTTGATAGCCATATCGTACAAACATTCTAGAGTCACCCCTGGCCCACCCTAATGGCGATTTCTTGAAGAGGCATCCACCTATAGACCTGATGCCCACTCCCTCTTAAAATGCTCAGTAACACCTTTCGTTTGATACCCATATCGTACAAACACATTCTAGAGTCACCCCTGCCCACCCTAATGACGATATCTCGAAAAGGCGTTCACCTATAGACCTCATGCCCACTCCCTCTTAAAATGCTCAGTAACACCTTTCGTTTGATACCCATATCGTACACACATTCTAGAGTCACCCTTGGTCCACCTTTATGGCGATATCTCGAAAAGGCGTCCACCTATAGAACTAAGGATTACTCCCTTTTAAAATACTCATTACCATCTTTCATTTGATACCCATATCATACAAACACATTCTAGAGTCACCCCTGGCCCACCCTAATGCCGATATCTCGAAAAGGCGTCCACCTATAGACCTAATGCCCACTCCCTCTTAAAATGCTCAGTAACACCTTTCATTTTATTCCCATATCGTACAAACAAATTCTAGAGTCAGCCCTGGTCCACCTTTATGGCGATATCCCTAAATGGCGTCCATCAATAGAACTATGGCCTACTCTCTCTTAAAATACTCTTTAATACCTTCCATTTGATACACATGTCATACAACCACATTCCAGGGTTACCCTAGGTCCATTTTCCTACATGGTGATTTCCCTTATTTTGTCTCCATAGCTCTCAGCTGAGTATGTAATGTTCGGTTACACCCGAACTTAGCCTTCCTTACTTGTTATAAATAATTTGACATATATTTACCTTATTTTGGCTATTTTATTTTGTGAATCAAATGTGACTCCTGAACGTAGCAAAAACAATTTTGTTTACCACGTTCAATGAGTCACATGTGAACATATAGGACCATAAGAAATAATTTAAGTTTTCGAATCACAATAACGGTAAATTGATATATAAATGTCAAAAGCGTGTATTAGTGTGCTTTTTTGAAGTTAGAAGTATATACAAAAATTGAAGAAAATGAGAAAAAGGTATCAGAAAAAAAAATTTCGAAATTTTCTTTCATTTTCCTAAAGTTTAGGTCTTTTGATATATGCTCACATATAATTCACATATATATAACGCGAGGTTCATCCAAGAAAGCGTCTTTAAGTTGTATAAAGAAATGAGTCACATGTGACTCATGAACTTATTTCAAGACGCTATTGTGAGTCACATATGACTCATTGGACAGGGAAGTTGTTAAGGTGTTGCTGTAAATCCGTGCAACCAATTTCGCTAGTAACTTCCAATCGAAATTCCGGGTATGGAGAGGGCATTTACGATTAATTCGGAGGAATCAGTGGGGGGCAAGAGGTTTAAGGAAATCAAGCAGCGCTGCATTAGCTAACTTCGCATAACTCTCATGTGGGTAGCTGGTCAAAGCAACATCGAAAGAAACGATAAGGCAGACGAACTTGCAAGGGCAGAGCATTGCTGGAAGCAGCTGAGGCGGACGAGACGCATCATCTGCTTACTTCTAAAAAAAAACATACATAAGAGATTCAAGGAGTATCCAACTGGTACTCCTATTAAATAGGTCAAGGAAAGAAATATTTAGGATCACTGCCACAACAACGTGATACAGACCACTTGGACTGTATGCTGAGAGTATTTCCAGAAGATATGGCGAGGAGGGCAGCAAAGAAACAGTAGCCTACTACGTGTATGAATGCCCAGCTCTAGCAAACTAAGTTTATAACTATACAGACGGAACTTAAAGAAGTAGCCAAAAACTCTGTAAAAACTATCAGCACCAAAAGATTCGAACGGAATACCGAATATCATGATGATTCCCTGACTCCCTATCTGCGCTTCGAGGGCGACCTTAAGACCACAATAGAGGTGGACGGTTGGCGCAACGGTGCTCAAATGGAGGACGAGGCGATACATGTGTGTGTACACAGATGGTTCCAAAGTAGTGGAGGGAGTAGGGTCTGCGGTATACTGTGCTGATCCGGAAATAAACAGATCCGACAGGCTGCCTGATTACTGTAGCGTTTTCCAAGCGGAAATAGTAGCCATAACCAAAGCAGTACAAACCCTGGAAGAATATAGCCCAAGCAGCAATCGTGCTATCTTTTATGTTGACAGTCAAGCAGCAGCTAAGGCAATAATCTCGCATACCGCAGCATCTAAATGCGTGTGAGAGTGTAATCCGTCCCTGGATAGAATCGGGACAGGGAGAAACGTACCTCTATATTGGGTCGCAGGGCATATGGGAATAGATGAGAATGAAAGAGCGGACGAACTAGCTAAAAAGGGGGCATCCCTTGAAGCTTGCTCGGTAAAAGTCCGAATTAGACTGGGCGAGATTAAGCGAAGGCGAGAGGTGCACATGATCGACCAAGCACGAAAGCGTGGGTTCAAGCGCGGGGCTGTAAAGTGTCGAAGATTATGTGCAGGTCTTACAACCTTAGACTAAAAAAGTGGCTTCTATCATTAAAAAGAGAGGACTGTAGACTCATAATGGGTATTCTGACTGGACACTGCCTTCCGGCGTCACATGCCATTAATATAGGCTTGGTCAGTGATTGCCGATGTAGGAGGTGCGGGCTGGAGGAGGAAACGTTTTTTGCTCTTGCCCTGCGCTTTCCAGGCTAAGACTCCAGCTAATAGGAGTGATACAGCTGTCAGATCTAGAAGCAGAAAGTGGTTTAAATCCTAGAAAGCGTCTAGTATTTGCCAGGAGGACGAGGTTACTTTATAACATAGGTTCTGATTTCTGATAGGGTTTTTCAATTTGGTCGTTAAAACAAACTTCTCGTAACACTGCGGACTTATTCAGTCTATGTGAGGTCCTCGTGGACCGGCCAGTTCAACCTAACCTAACCTAACCGAATAGCAACACTAAAACTGCAGCAATTGGTTCCGTGAGAAATGTGCATCAAAATGGCACCCCGTCCGCTACTTGGGCTCGAATTCTCTATATCCGGGCGACACAGGAACAAACCAACTAACATATCTTACTTTCTGTGATCTTTGTAATAAGATAAATAAAATTTTCTAGAATTCTCATAAGATAAATATATTCCAAAAGTGTGCTCAATTTTCTTTCAAACTAAAAGTCAGCTAGAAAGGTTTTAGTAGATACTTCATACTGCATGCATACATAAGTGTTTCGATCCAGATAGTTTTTAACATAAATTCATATTAAATTTATGTCGCCTTTATATGAAAAACTCAAACGCTTAAAAGTGTAGTGAAACTTTTCTCACAATTTGTTGATTTTTCTTATTTTGTGTGAAAAATTTTAGCGAGTTACGGCAATATGCTCCCGCTCTCCCTTCGTGTACAAAAAGGAGAAAATAAAGATGCTGCTCCTGATTCTATCTGCAGGCATACATACATACATACATACATACCTCCAAAACAAGTAGAAGGAGCAAACCCAGCTGATGATGTTAATGGTGAATATCTAGTGAACATTTTGTGGTGCAATCATATTTACATAATTTTTGTTAGTTCGTTGATTTTGAGCCAGAAATTTTGTAAAAGTTTTTGATTTCACTTCTCTGCCTGCCTGCATTTGTTGGTCTTGCCGTTGTTGTTGCTGCTGTTGCTATCATTTGTTACCTTGTGATGCGCTGGGTCGTTGTTATTGCAGCTGGTTGATCTTTTCCAACAACAAACATAAAAATTATTCTGAAAAATTGCATTTGCATATAATTTATACATTTCATATGCATCAGCAAAGCGCGCTTGAAAATTAATTTACTGATCTTATGCGTTTTATATAAAATCAAATATTAACACTTGTTTATTAGTCATGTGGTATATGTGATTATCATTAGCGTAACTTATTGCTATCATATGAACATTGTACAAACATGTTTTATGCATAAAAAAAGTACACAAACCCCAATTTTGTAAAAAAAGATTACATATCGACCTATCGTAACAGAAAGGTCGTAACTTAAAAGTTTTTCCAACAAGGTCATATCTCAAACATTCGCTGAATTGAGGATAAACGTGCAATCCGTTTGGGACGAATTCAAATAGAGACAGGAGGAGTTGCGCGGAGCTGCAATATTTCTGAGATCATGTGCAAAGACCCACAAGGGATTCATATCTCTGAAGAGAAAGAATTAAGGCTCAAGATGGGCAAATTAACTGGACATTGCCTTCATCACATCACATCGTCAAAAAAAAAACAACGAAATACGACAAAAATATATAAAAACAAGTAACACGTGGCTTCGCCTGTTTAAAAACAACGTCTCCCCATTTCGTCTTACAATACAACTTGATAAGTGAAATATCATTGATTCAAAACTATTTTTTGCTAAGTTATAGCTTATTATTCAAGTCTACGACCCTTTTAAACTTGTTTTATATCTAAGTTGCCGTGGTCTTTAACCGATCCCTTATGTTAATTTTTCTTCTAGTTATGGCTCCCGAAACATAGAAAATTGCTTAGTCATAAAAGAGGCGGTGCCACACCCATTTTCAAAAATTTTAGTTTTTCCAATTTAATGCTATAATTTAATTTAGAAAGTAAAATTCTATTGATACAAAGCTTTTTCGATAAGATATAGCTTATCATTTTCGTCTACGACCCTTTTAAAATTCTTTTATATAAAAGTGGGCGTGGTCTTTAACCGATCTCGTCCATTTTTTCTAGAAATATTTCACGCTATGTGGATAATTTGTGTGCCAAATTTTATTACGATCCGATGATTTTTCTTCTAGTTATGGCTCCCGAAACATAGAAAATTGCTTAGGCATAAAAGGGGCGCTACCACGCCCATTTTTTAAAATTTGAAGTTTTTCCTATTTACTGTTATAAATATACTTGGGCAATGAAATATCATTGATATAAAGCTGTTTTTTTGCAAAGATAAAGCTTACTTTATTCGTCCACGACCCTTTTAAAAATCTTTTATATAAAAGTGGGCATGCTCCTTAAACGATTTCGTTAATTTTTCTTCAAAGCATTCCTTATAGTAAGGGCAACCTCGCTGCCGAATTTTGTTATGATATGTTTAACGATTTTTGATTTATGATTAATAATATTTGTAAAATCGATTTTATCACAAGTGGGCGGTGCCACGCCCATTTTAAACATTTTTTTCAAACTTTTGTCAAGAGTTTCCATATCAGTCCACACGTCAAATTTCAACATTCTAGATGTATTATTTACTAAATAATGAGGTTTTTTTGTGTTTTCCAAAATGTTATATATATAAAAGTGGGCGTGGTTATCATCCGATTTCACTCATTTTCAATACCAATCTATTCTGGATCCAGATAAGCTCATGTACCAAACTTGGTTAATATATCTCAATATTTACTTAAGTTATCGTGTTAACGGACAGACGGACCGACGGACGGACATGGCTCAATCAAATTTTTTTTCGAGACTGATGATTTATGGAAGTCTATATCTATCTCGATTCCTTTATACCTGTACAACCAACCGTTATCCAATCAAAGTTGATATACTCTGTGTGCAAAGCACTCTGAGTATAACAATTGCTCAATCATTGCGTGAGCGAAATAAGAGGATTGAGAGTAATACCGTTGAAGAAGGATTGATTTTCATTTCCTATCATTCATTGCACGAAAATATGCAGAGGTTTGAGCATACTATAAATTACACGGATTGCATAAACATGTGTAAGTAATTTGTTGTGTTGACTTTGCAATCCATGTAGTCCATGCATTCCGTGCACCACTTACAAGACAAAGCGAATCTCCCTTATGTTTTGGAAATTTTTCATTTCTTATGAGGCATTTTTATTCAACTATCGCCATTTAGAGAACAAATGTTTACAGAACTGTTAAAAAGTTTTAGCTGATTTAAATACAAATTAAATTTAAAAGTAGTACTGCTTCATATCCCTTAAGCGGAAAAACTACCCAGCAAACCATTGCGAAGCAGTTAGTTTGTCCTCCTTTAACATTTTGAGCATTGCGACTACGTCTTATTTTTGCTACGGCTACAACATCTACTCTATCTCTTTGCTTATTAGAAGGAGCGTGAATAAATACGAAATATATTTCTATCCGGTGTCGGTATGTTAAAACTCTGATTAAACTAAAGGTTCGGCGCGTCCTCGGAATTCGCCATGAATCATGTTTTGCGTTTGGAAGATTGGAAAAACTCCCTTAAGCTCCCTGCATTCAAACCAACTAGTTGTATGGTAGAATAATACTAGTTTAGAGAAAATCCCAGTTGGAGTGCTATCTTTTCTCCATATTAGCAACTTGTCTTTTTAACACGACGGTGCCCTGCGAAATATCAATTGTCAGTCTCTGCATCAGCATGATACCCGTTGGCAAACTGGTATTTATACACACCATAATCATACAAATGCAAAACTAGTCAGTATGTACATCAGGGCCATACCAATTAACACACTAGACAGCCTCTGCGCCTGCATTATACCAGATGGAATACCGGTTATTGTATGCACCAATATTACACCATTTGACATACTAGTTAGATTATGAAACAGGGTGTTGGTAACAGCGTTTTCGCGCGTAACCTAGCGAAGCTATTTACCGACTCATTGTGGATTAGGCTTAGAGTCTCCCTATGTTTATCTAGAAAAACCGGTACGTATCTAGTGCTTAGGGAGAGGATTCCTTATATTTCTGGAAGGTGTGGATAGATCAAACAATTTTTTTATGGGATGCCCCGCTTTGTGCCAATACGTGTACAACTGTCTGTTCGAAATTTCACTATGCCCCTTTAGGTTCGGCTATTTTGCCTCACTATGTAGGTGGTGGTCAGGGATCATAAGAATACATCCAGTTCAAGTTCTGAGTGTAATATTTTAGGACGCCTGTAGCCTGTCGGGCAACCAAAGCGGCGAATTGCTTTGCAATTTTTCTTGCGGCTTTGTACTTAAGATACAACTTCGGAGGTATGTGCCTTAAAGGTAAACGTTCTGTTGAGCGTTACACCTAAGATCTTCGGGTGACTAACAGTTGATTATGTAACGCAATCGACGTCCTTGCACGTCTTATACAGAGTGACCGTGAACTTGGTCGGATCGCCCGAGGTAAAAAAAATTAAGACTGGGTAGATAGCTATTGATTTTCGAAAGAAAATCGTTTTTGAGGGACCAGGGCCTGTTGTCACATTCGTGCAGTCATCGGCATAGGATATCTCAGTATTTCGTTCTGGTGATGAAGGGAACTTTAATATGTATTAATAGAATCGGGGATAGGAAGCCACGCTGAGCCACCTTTTGTTTAAATCTCCAAGGTTTAAAGGATATCCTCTTGCAAGTATATCTTGATTGACTTAGCCAAGGAATTTTAACAGGTCAAGTGTGACGACCATCGTCCTTTTATGGTGTTTTGGGTGGTTCAGTTCGCAATTTATAATGGCGTTTAGCACTATGTTAGCGATATGAATTTAACGGAAGCCATGCTGATGGCTGGCTAACAATAAAGGAGAACGTTGCTGACTGAGATTAGATATGGACCTATTCTAGTAGAAAGGTCATTGAATAAAAGTTTTTCCAACAAGGACATATCTCAGAAATTCAGTTCATAAGTCATATCTCCGTAGTCTGGTATAAAAGGTTGTAATTGAAGAAATAAATTTTCTATCGAAATATATAAAGTAGTCACCCTAGTGACTGGCAAGCTAAATTAGGGTAAATGATTACGCTGGGATACGAGCTTATAAAAAAGAATGCCAGAGATACGTCGTTGTTAGCAAAATCTTCAAGTTACGACCTTTCTATTAGTATAGGTCAATATACCCAAGAGATCTTATAAGCCCAAATGAAATTTGAATGCGTAACTTATTCTCAATTTATATTCGGGCTTTTCTTGGTGAGGTGGATAACCGCCAAGGTGATTTATGTCATTGCGATAAAATACACAAATTTGGAGCACCCAGTGAGATCATGTCTTCCTCCACCTATTCTTTCCAACTCAGTGGAAGCCTTCCCTGACACTCCACTCTAACTCTGCTACCGAAATTTTGGGGCTGGAGCGTCTCCATTCATTCGCTTAACATGATCTAGTCCGTGTCTTTGAGCATCTCTCCTTTCCGCTTCCCGTTTTTAACGTCGAAAGTTCATGTATTGCTATACCAAATATTCAGAAAAAAAAAAAAAATTACATTTACCTACATTTCTAGTTGTATCTAGTTGTGAGGAACTGTTACCAAGAGCTGATTGATGGAAGGGATGACAGTCGTAGGATCTATGAGCAGCTTCCTACTGCCAGTGGAGAATTGGGTTTGCAGCGGATTAATGTACTATCGACCAGTATAGCGGGCTAAGATGGTTTAACAAGCAAGGAAGAGTATATATCTTGGGATTCAAGGGGTTGTGTAGCGCAATATATAGCTTCTCCAACCCAATTGTCAACCTCACCTTCGAGCGGCGAATCCCGTTTCACTAAAAGACGAGTCTCTGGCGACCCCAAGCTCATCATGGAACTTGGGGGTGGGGAGGGAGGGATGGCCTGAAGGTTCAATGTGGCCATATAAATCGTTCCCGAGATGGTCGGGCCAGCACCTTAATGGTGCTGTGTTACCGGAGCGTATCGGATCTGTATCCGACAAAGGACCATCACATCGATAACACTCCCCAAAGCCTTCGGGGAGTAACCTAATCGCTACAACAACAACAACAACAACAACAGTATATATCTTGTGATTGTGATGGCCTCATCCGATCAAGCCAAGAAGTGGTTGGTGAAATCGATACCCGGTGAGTCGTTGGTGACGAATCGATAGACTGGTGGATGACGGTGTACAGTACTACTGAATCGGCGATGTGTATATGATATCCCGATTGATCCAATTCCAGCCATTCCATCGGTGTCCGGCGAGTACCAGTCGATCGATTTTCGAGGAACTGAAGTTTTGTGAAATCGATAACTGGGCAGTTCCTATGTCGCTTAGTGGATCGATTTCCAAGTAACCGATGGTTGGTGAAATCGTTGACACGGTGATTTGTATGGCCCCATAGATAAGATGGCAGTGGCGGCAGCTGTATATGAGAGAGGGGAGGAGGCAGAAATTAGGTTCCTTTACATCCCATCGGACACTAAAACTTATTGGGCGAGCGGGCTCCCCAACTGGCCAAAAGTGTGCAGGCCTGTGAAAGATAAGGGAATTTCTAAAAACCTACGCGTAAACGTACATAGATGTAAAAAAACACAGATAAGGTTAAGATATGTTTAAAACAAGTAAGGAAGGTTAAGTTCGGGTGTAACCGAACATTACATACTCAGTTGAGAGCTATGGTGACAACATAAGGGAAAACAACCATGTAGGAAAATGAACCGAGAGAAACCCTGGAATGTGTTTATATGACATGTGTATCAAATGAAAGGCACTAACGAGTATTTTATGAGGGAGTGGGCCATAGTTCTATAGGTGGACACCATTTAGGGATATATCCATAAAGGTGGATTACGGTTGGCTCTAGAATGTATTTGTACGATATGGGTATCAAATTAAAGGTATTAATAAGGGTTTTAAAAGGGAGTGGTGGTTGTTGTATAGGTGGTCGCCTTTTCGAGATATCGCCATAAAGGTGGACCAGGGGTGACCCTAGAATTTGTTTGTACAATATGGGTATCAAATTAAAGGTATTAATGAGGGTTTTAAAAGGGAGTGGTGGTTGTTGTATAGGTGGTCGCCTTTTCGAGATATCGCCGTAAAGGTGGACAAGGGGTGACCCTAGAATTTGTTTGTACAATATGGGTATCAAAAGAAAGGTGTTAATGAGTATTCTAAAAGGGAGTAGTCATTAGTTCCATAGGTGGACACTGTTTCGAGATATCGCCATAAAGGTGAACCAGGGGTGACCCTAGAATTTGTTTGTACAATATGGGTATCAAAAGAAAGGTGTTAATGAGTATTTTAAATGGGAGTAATCCTTAGTTCCATAGGTGGACGCCGTTTCGAGATATCGCCATAAAGGTGGGCCAGGGGTGACTCTAGAATTCGTTTGTGCAATATGGGTATTAACCGAAAGGAGTTAATGAGTATTTTAAAAGGGAGTGGGCCTTAGTTCTATAGGTGGACGCCTTTTCGAGGTATCGCAATAAAGGTGGACCAGGGGTGACTCTATACTTCGTTTGTACGATATGGGTATCAAATGAAAGGTGCTAATGAGTATTTTTAAAAGGGAGTGGGCCTTCGTTCTATAGGTTTTCGCCTTTTCGAGATATCGCCATAAAAGTGGACCAGGGGTGACTTTAGAATATGTTTGTACGATATGGGTATCAAATGAAAGGTGTTAATGAGTATTTTAAAAGGGCGTGGAGCTTAGTTCTATAGGTGGACGCCTTTTCGAGATATCGCCATAAAGGTGGACCAGGGGTGACTCTAGAATGAGTTTGTACGATATGGGTATCAAATTAAAGGTATTAATGAGGGTTTTAAAAGGGAGTGGTGGTTGTTGTATAGGTGGTCGCCTTTTCGAGATATCGCCATAAAGGTGGACCAGGGGTGACCCTAGAATTTGTTTGTACAATATGGGTATCAAATTAAAGGTATTAATGAGAGTTTTTAAAGTGAGTGGTGGTAGTTGTATATGTGAAGGCATTTTCCAGATATCGACCAAAATGTGGACCAGGGTGACCCAGAACATCATATGTTGGATACCGCTAATTTATTTATATATGTAGTACCTGCCAAGATTTTAAGGGTTTTTTATTTCGCCCTGCAGAACTTTTTCATTTTCTTTTACTTAATATGGTAGGGGTTACAACCATTTTATAAAGTTTTTTCTAAAGTTATATTTCGCGTCAATAAAACAATCCATTTACCTTACCATGTTTCATCCCTTTTTTTTTTTAAAGTGTGCGTGGTCCTTCTCCGATTTTGCTAATTTTTATTAAGCGTACATATAGTAATAGGAGTAACGTTCCTGCCAAATTTCATCATGATATCTTCAACAACTGCCAAATTACAGCTTGCAAAATTTTTAAATTACCTTCTTTTAAAAGTGGGCGGTGCCACGCCCATTGCCCAAAATTTTACTAATTTTGTATTCTGCGTCATAAGTTCAATCCAACTACCAAGTTTCGTCGCTTTATCTGTCTTTTGTAATGAATTATCGCACTTTTTCGGTTTTTCGAAATTTTCGATATCGAAAAATGGGCGTGGTTATAGTCTGATATCGTTCATTTTAAATAGCGATCTGAGATGAGTGCTCAGGAACCTATATACCAAATTTCATCAAGATATCTCAAAATTTATTCAAGTTATCGTGTTAACGGACGGACGGACGGACGGACATGGCTCAATCAAATTTTTTTTCGATCCTGATTATTTTGATATATGGAAGTCGATATCTATCTCGATTCCTTTATATATGTACAACCAACCGTTATCCAATCAAACTTAATATACTCTGTGAGCTCTGCTCAACTGAGTAAAAAAATTGTTCGCTTCAAACGTTATTCGCGCCTATCCCTCATACTTACATATATACAAAAAACCTGTACAATAACTTGTCTACCTTTTTCACTGCGATTGTCTTTTTATCTACCCTTATTATTGTGGCAATAAAATTCTTTGCTTACAAAATAAAATCCTTGTTAAATCTTTTGCTGACAGACAAAGTTATTTATTGCGTATATAAATATTTACGCACAACCAAATATTTACTACGAATGCGTATGTACGTTTGTACAAATGTCAGATTTTACATCAAGTTTTACAAAATGAATAGCAATTGGCAAAGCTCCTGTAGTGTTTTTTAGCAATATTAAAGTCATGCGAAAATCCTTCGGAAAATCTACATTAGGGACGCTAAAACTGGGATGCTTGCCTTCCTCAAAATCTTATTTTAATCTTTGAAAACTTATTCGGCAGGAATGGATCATATTTCAAAAAGGTTTTTGTCTAATTAATGATAATTCAATATTTACATCGAAACCAGTTTTGACTTCAATGGCAGCGCCTATTTCAGCACCACCCACACTACTGAACTTGTTAGGAACGTAACCAAAAGGTTTGCAAAGCGGTGCAATTGCTATTTCGTGGAATATTACAATGTTAAAAGTATCAGTCGAAAGCACTGCAAGGGGGCAGCATTAGAACTAGTACCGCTCGCTTTAGGGTTAAGTTAAACTCTTTTATGTTCAGCTATCATGCTGAAAAGTTTCCTAACGTTTCTTTCAATTCCATGAAATGAAATAATCTAACCGCAGTGAAATTCTTTACATAGATTATTGAGACAGCGATGTACATATCAGGGATGATGAACCCGAACCCGTATTCAATTATGATGGAGAAAATGTCCCCCCACCCGATTACGAAGAAGTCAAAGTAGCAATAGTCAGATTAAAAACCAACGAGGCCGAGGCCACTGATGGATTACCTGTGGAGCAATTCAAACACGACGACGAGGACTTCGTAAGGCGCATGCATAATCTCTTTGTAAAATACACAAGAAGGGAGATGTTGCAAACATTGCCAACTATTGCGGAAAAAGTATTCTTAGTATCGCAAATAAGGCACTGTCAAGAGTATTCTGCGAATGATTGGATCCCACCGTGAATGCTGATTGGAAATTATGTGTGCAGCAATTCTAACATCGATCAGAGACTCATTACTCGCCAAATCTTGAAAAAAAGAATTGACACACATGAGCTCTTCGTCGATTTAAAAGCTGCCTTCGACAGCATGACAAGGTGTTGCCTATATGCCGATATGTCTGAATTTGGTTCCCCGCAAACCTTATATGGATGTGCAAAATGACATTAAGCAACACCATCATCTCGGTCAGAATGGAGAAGGACCTCTTCGGTCAGTTCGGAACTAAACGAGGGTCACCTCCTATCGTGCCGTTTTTTGATTTATTTCTGGATAAACTAGTACAAGCTGTTGAGCTTAGGCGCTTTGGAACATTATTCGAGGAGAGCGGAAAACCGCTGGCTTAAGCTGATGACATTAATGGAGAATGAGGACAAAACGAAGTACCTGCTGTCATTAAGTAAAGTGTCAGCGCACTTGCGCCGTGGCATCCACGACACTGTTATCTAGTAGCAATAATTTCGTAACGTAGTAAACGACTTCAGTTTTGGAACCATATCAATAACATAAACAATAACATCAGCTTTGAAATCCAGCAAAGAATCAAAATTACCATAAAATGATAATTTGGACTACCGGAAAACCAAATTGAAGTCCTTTAAGTCACTTATCGTCGCTGGGAGGACTCGAGAGAAAAGCCCTTCGAAAAATTCACGGATTTTTACGCTCTCGTGACGGCGTGTACCGAAGGAAACTTAATGATAAGCTGGACGAGCATCAACATAGCACAGCGAAATAAAACATAGTGCTTGCGATGGGTAGGCCAAGTTATGCGAATGGAAATTTATGCTCTGACTAAGAAAGTATTTTTATCGGAACCCGCTCATGGAAGCAGAAGAAGAGGACGGAGCTTACTCCGATGAAACGACCAGGTGGAAAACGATTTAAATTCCTTTGATGTGACCAATTGGCGCAATTTAGCACAGCGAAGAAGCTAAACGGTTAGGCGCCAAATAAATGGGTGTAATTGTGGTTCGAACTACTTGAAAAGTCATGAATTTAAAGATGACTGTTTTATAATTTGTATGACCAAACGACCGTAGTATGTGAGCTGCCTGTGATAAGAGAGGAATAAAATACCAAAATGATTGAAGGGGCTGTGTAGCGCAACCCATTAAAGGAGTTTCTAGGGCAATTTATAGCTCCACTAACTCAATTGTAAACCTCACCTACCCGTTGCGAATCATGGAACTAGGGGTCGTAGGCGAGATGGACTAGAAGGTTCAATATCAGTCGAGGCTAAAATTAAAATTTCATATCTTCAACTAGTATGGTACTTACGATTTTGAATAATATGTCTAAAAATATGAAAATACTAGCAGACCCGGCCGACGTTGTTCTGCCCTAAATTTGGTATATCTGCATACATTTTAATAAGTTTTACCCTCCCCCCTCTTCACTTTTCTTTAATCCTTTTATTCACTCCTCCCTCCGTCTTTTTCAGTTCATCTATCTCTATCTTCGTCTCACTCTATCTCTTTCTCAGTCTCCTTCTCCTTCCCTCTTTTCTGTTCTCTCAAGTTCTTATCATTCTTCTTCATCCCTTATTGCCAGTCCCAGAGGGTGGTATGTATTTTGTTCCAGTCCCATTCCGAGTCTCAGTCCTAGTCCTAATCCCATCCCAAGTCCGTCTCTGGCCTACTTCCCGGAAAAAGGGATCATAAATACTTATATAGGCAAATTTGTATACCAAATTTCAATAGCCTTGTAGCATTATGCATCATGCTCTCCTACGCCAGAGCACTTTTTATGCAGACCTCATACAGCCATATTGCATTCATATTACAATATCTCTCCTAAATATGTTATGATAACCCCAACACAGTGGGAGTTCAACATCACATACAAATGCCGACTACAAGACATATACCCGATTACATTTAACCGGCGCATTGACCAATTTGTTAAAGCGTGACCGAATGCCAATGACAGTTTGTCAATGCGGCTGCCAAAATATCTACACAACAACAAATTTCTAAAACTAGGTCAAATAATATGCTGACACGAAATATATGTATCAAGAATGTATATACTTTTAGCTTGTAAGTATCTTATATATAAATAGACAAGATGAAAAAATTTGGAACCGTTTTCTCCTAAACTATAATTCTAAGGTATACAAATTATACATGTATTGATAGAAAATTTTGAGCTGCACTGTTATCCATAAATAAAAAAATTTGAAAAATAGTTTTAATATAAAAAATTTAACATAAAGGTCACACCACTGCACATGCATTTATTCGTACTATAGACACGCTGTGTTGTGTTCTTGCTTTTTGTGTACTATGCTGAATCGTGAGAGGAGTTGCTTTGTACACAATGAAACAAAAATACATAGCTGATCATGCATCAAGTCTATTTCTTTTCTTTCCTTTGCTTTCCTTTTTTTTCCATTCTATTCTTTTATTTTCCTTTCCTTTGTTTTCTTTTCTTTACTTTCCTTTCCCTTCCTTTCTTTTCTTTTCCTTTCCTTTCCTTTCCTTTCCTTTCCATTCCTTTCCTTCCCATCCCTTCCTTTCCTGTCCTTCCTTTCCTGTCCTTTCCATTCCTTTCCTTCCCATCCCTTCCTTTCCTGTCCTTTCCTTTCCTTTCCTTTCCTTTTCTTTATTTTCCTTTCCTGTATTTTAATTTTCTTTTTATTTCCTTTCTTTTACTTTCATTTCTCTCTCATTCATAGTCCTTCCTTTCCTTTCCTTTCCTTCCTTTCTTTTCCTTTCCTTTCCTTCCTTTTCCTTTCCATTCCTCTACTTTTCTTTTTCCTTTCTTTTCCTTTCCGTTCCTTTCCTTTCCTTTCCTTTCCCTTCTTTTCCTTTCCATTTCTTTCCTTTCCTTTCCTTTCCTTTCCTTTCCTTTCCTTACCTTTCCTTTCCTTTTCTTTCCTTTCTGCTCATTTCCTTTACTTTCCTTTCCTTTCCTTTCCATTTCTTTCCTTTCCTTTTCTTTCCTTTCTTTTACTTTCCTTTCCTTTCTTTTGCTTTCCTTTCCTTTCCTTTCCATTCCTTTTCTCTATTTTTCTTTCCTTTCCTTTCTTTTAATTTTCTTTTTATTTCCTTTCTTTACTTTCTTTTCTCTTCCACTCATATTCCTTCCTTTCTTTCCATCCTTTCTTTTCCTTTCCTTTCTTTCCTTTCCTTTCTTTTACTTACCTTTCCTTGCCTTTCTTTCCATTCCTATACTTTTCTTTTCTATCATTGCTTTTATTTTCATTTCCCTCCCATTGATTTTCCTTCCTTTCCCTTCCTTTCCTTTGTTTTCCTTTCCTTTCCTTTCCTTTCCTTTCCTTTCCTTTCATTTCCTTTCCTTTCCTTTCCTTTCCCTTCCTTTCCTTTTCCTACCTTTTGTTTACGAGAAGCAGATTGATTAAATCATACCCTTCCTGCCAGAGCAATATAAAATTTCCCTATTTTGAGCTTACTTATTCATTATAATACCCATCGGATGTTCCTATTATCTTATATATAAATAGACAAGATGAAAAAATGTGGAACAAATGAATGTTTTCAATAATAAATGTGATGTTTAATTAATTTTAAGCATTTGGCATTGATCGCCTTGTATGCTGATATATAAAGCAACAATATATGGCGAAAAAAAGTTTAATATTCAAAAATTCTCATTCCGAAAACAACGAGTTTTGGCTAATAAATATTTACCCAAGTTGAAATATAAACTGTTCACTCGATACAGAAAGAGCTTAAAGAAAAAAAAACAAAACAACGGTTTCTTGAAAATTAATTTTTGAAAAAAAAAGTCATAAATTTTTACTAAATATTAAAAAAAATATTTTTTTGTAACTATATGCCATTTTTTATAAATTTATATAAAATTAAAAGCAATAGCGAACATTTCAAAGAAAAAATTATGAAAATCGGTTAATTTTTGACAAAGTTATTGCATTTTTTTTTTTTTTTTTTATTGCATGCTGTAATGCATTGTATCAATAAATGGGGGAAAAAATGTTAAATATTCAAAAATCCATATCTCAAAAACAATAAGCTTCGGCTAATAGAAATTTAGCCAAGTTGAAACACGAACTGTTCACTCAACATAGAAAAAGTTTAAACCAAAAAAACATAACGTTTTATGAGAAATTAATTTTTGAAAAAAGTCATAAATTTTTACTAAATACTAAACAAACATTTTTTTTTAAACTATATGCTATTGTTTATAAAATTATATAAAAGTAAATATAATAAAGAACATTTCAAAGAAAATATTATGAGAATCGGCTAATTTTTGACAAAGTTATTGACAGTTGAAAAAATAGGTAAATAAAATACCGACTGCATTTTATGGAATTCAAAAATACACGTATTTCATTATTTTGACCAGAGAACAACATACTAAAATTTCATCGAAATCAAAAATCATGTCCTGACCGGACCGGGTGTCTTGAAATGGAATGAGCCATATAGATATGTCCGATATTGAAAATTTTTTCAGACAACCATCTATGGCCAAAACGTAAGCATGTGGTAAAACTTGATGTTGCTAGCTGTTAAAATTAGGCAGAAATGGGACAGAAATAGCGAAAACCCTCTTATTGAACAATCTATTGTATGGGAGGTATATGCTATAGTGGTCCGATCCGGTCGATTCCGACAAATGTTAAATCCCCCATCAAAATATGCCTGCTTACCAAATTTCATCAAGATATCTCAAAATGATTGAAGCCTTGAAAATGAAAAAAAATCGATTTCGACCAAAACAAGTCCCAAAAAGCAAAAAAAAAAAAAAATTTGTTTTTAAAAACTGTTAATGCCAACGTTTTTATACTCAGTTGAGCAGAGCTCAAAGAGTATATTAATTTTGATTGGATAACGGTTGGTTGTAAAGGTATAAAGGAATCGCGATAGATATAGACTTCCATATATCAAAATCATCAGTATCGAAAACAAATCTGATTGAGCCATGGCCGTCCGTCCGTCTGCCCGTTAACGCGATAACTTGAGTAAATTTTGCGGTATCGTGATGAAATTTGGTATGTATGTTCCTAGGCACTCATCTCAGATCGCTATTTAAAATGAACGATATCGGACTATAACCACGCCCAATTTTCGATATCGAAAATTTCGAAAAACCGAAAAAGTGCGATAATTCATTACCAAAGACGGATAAAGGGATGAAACTTGGTAGGTGAGTTGAACTTATGACATAGAATAGAAAATTAGTAAAATTTTGGACAATGGACGTGGCACCGCCCACTTTTAAAAGAAAGAAATTTAAAAGTTTTGCAAGCTGAAATTTGGCAGTGGTTGAAGGTATCATGATGAAATTTGGCAGGATTGTTACTCCTATTAATATATGTATGCTTAATAAAAATTAGCAAAATCAGAGAAGGACCACGCCCACTTTTAAAAAACAAATTTCTAGTCAAATTTTAACAAAAAATTTAATATCTTTACAGTATATAAGTAAATTATGTTAACATTCAACTCCAGTAATGATATGATGCAACAAAATAAAAAAATAAAAAAAATTTCAAAATGGGCGTGGCTCCGCCCTTTTTCATTTAATTTATCTAGGGTACTTTTAATGCCATAAATCGAACAAAAATTTACCAATCCTTGTGAAATTTGGTAGGGCATAGATTCTAGGACGATAACTGTTTTTTGTGAAAATGGGCGAAATCGGTTGAAGCCACGCCCAGTTTTCATACACAGTCGACCGTCTGTCCTTCCGCTCGGCCTTTAACACGATAACTTGAGCAAAAATCGATATATCTCTACTAAACTCAGTTCATGTACATATCTGAACTCACTTTGTATTGGTATAAAAATGGCCGAAATCCGAATATGACCACGCCCAATTTTTCGATATCAAAAATTACGAAAAATGAAAAAAATTGCCACAATTCTATACCAAATACGAAAAAAGGGATGCATCGTGGTAATTGGATTAGTTTGTTGACGTAAAATATAACTTTAGAAAAAAACTTTGTAAAGTGGGTGTGAAATGAAAAAGTTCTGCGGGGCGAAATCAAAAGCATATGGAATCTTGGCAGGAATACTGTTCGTGGTATTACATATAAAAATAAATTAGCGGTACCCGACAGATGATGTTCTGGGTCACCCTGATCCACATTTTGGTCGATATCTCGAAAACGCCTTCACATATACAACTACCACCACTCCTTTTTAAACGCTTCATTAATACCTTTAGTTTGATACCCATATCGTACAAACACATTATAGAGTTACCCCTGGTCTACCTTTATGGCGATATCCCTAAAAGGCGTCCACCTATAGAACTAAGGCCCACTCCCTTTTAAAATACTCACTAACACCTTTGGTTTGATATCCATATTGTACAAACACATTCTATAGTCACCCCTGGTCCACTTTTATGGCGATATCTTGAAAAGGCGTCCACCTATAGAACTAAGGCCCACTCCCTTTTAAAATACTCATTAACACCTTCCATTTGATACCCATATCGTACAAACAAATTCTAGAGTCACCCTTGGTCCACCTTTATGGCGATATCTCGAAAAGGCGTCCACCTATAGAACTAAGGTCCACTCTCTTTTAAAATACTCATAAGCACCTTTCATTTGATACCCATATCGTACAAACAAATTCCAGAGTCAGTCCTGGTCCACCTCTATGACGATATCCGTAAATGGCGTTCACCTATAGAACTATGGCCCACTCCCTCTTAAAATACTCTTTAATACCTTGCATTTGATACACATGTCATACAAACACATTCCAGGGTTACCCTAGGTTCATTTTCCTACATGCTGATTTACCCTTATTTTGTCTCCATAGCTCTCAGCTGAGTATGTAATGTTCGGTTACACCCGAAATTAGCCTTCCTTACTTGATATCGCATAATTTTAAGTGGGATAAGAACTATGAGACAAATTCGTTTTCATCGGCAACACTTTTGCACGTTTCTGAAGAAACCCTTAAAATAATGGCGAAAAATAAATTTTTTCACCAAAAGAAAAACTCCTCAAAACCCAAAAAATATTTTTTTTTTTTAAAACTGTTATCTCCAAAGTCTTTAGTGGACAATTTTGAGTCGGAAAGGGTGAAAATTTTAAAATCAAATGAAAATTTTTAAGTAGGTCATGAAAAAAACCTTAAAAATCAAAGAAAAAAAGTCAAAAAACTCAAATTTTGCAGGCTCGAAAATTATTTTTTTGGGTATGTTAGTGGAACTTTTTTTTTTGCTTAGCCCAAAACCTATCGAAAAATCGATGGCGCGATATGGGTTAACTTTCGTCCATGCAAATCAACCCAGCTTAATGTACATTCTCATGTCTCTTACTTGACGTATCAAGTTGTGTATGTAAATTCGTAAGAATCAGAGCATGAGCGACAAGTATCATAGATTCAGAGAGAAAACCAGTCAAGCAAGCTATCGATTTTTCGTGTCTTTCGCGGACGGCATAGATCGAAATCGTATTACCTAGTAAAGGTTTGTCAATTTTAGTCTGGATTTTTCCTTCGAAGAACATCTAGTCTTGAAACTAGAAAAGTATAAGTAAAACACGACTGTTATGCTCTGAAAGTCGGGTGGGATGTATCTTTAGTCGAATTTATGAATATTTGAATGATGGGTTTTTCAATCACTTACGCAATTCTGTTGGCTCCAGTGACTGCTATTCTGGAGTTATAATTTTTGCTGCTACTTCGGCGATGAACAAGAATAGAGCATAGAGGACAGTAAAGGCAGTGCTCTGGCTCTGCTATCAGCTGCGTTATGTTTCAAAGCGGAGCAAATAGCAGAAACAACTACGAACGATATGCTTTGTTAAACGGAGCGTGAGCAACAAGTTGAGAAAAAGTGGATCTTGCGGTGAATTAGGACAAGGCGAAATACTTACTGTCATCCAAGAAAGAACCAGCGCTTCGAGCGTTGGCAGCCACATCACTGTTGATGGATACAAATTCGATACCGTAAAGGATTTCATTTATTTAGGAACCAACATTAACAGCAAAAACAATGTCACCTTAAAAATCAAAAAACAATTGCTACTTTGGACTGTGTAGGTAAGTGAAAAGTAAAGTGCTCTCCCGACGAACAGAGAGAGTCCCTCATAATATTTGTCCTGATGTATGGCTCGTAATCATAGACGGTGTCGAGAGAAGCTGAGATGGCTCTTGGAGTGTTCGAGAGAAAAATTGTACTGAATATTGCGGGTTTTGTCCATGATACCGACTGCGAGTATCGCGAAAGATATAATGATGAGCTGTATGAGCTTTACACAGATATGATAATAGTTCAGCGAGTACAAATGCAAAGGCTTCGCTGGCTAAGTCGTGTTATGCGAATGGACGAAGATGCTCCGGCCGAAAAAGTGTTTCAGTCTATACAGCAGCAAAATCAACTAGCCGTTCGGTTCAGTGCCTGAAAAGATGATGGTTGGGTCGGAGAAAGCGGTTTGCGCCCCTGCATTTAGCTCATAATGTGCTTAGTTATGTAGGTAGGTATGTCATTGAGCATATGTAAATGTGTAGACATATGATTTTACTGTTTACTTGTTAACCGACAAATCTACTTAGCTCGCAGCTCCTCTTTTTATTATACTTCAACGTGTGACGCTGATTTCATTACTAAATCTGACGAAGGCAATAAAGAAGTACGTAGATAGAAAGAAGCTCAAGAGGCGGATAATTGTTTGTGTATGAGTATATATTAAGCTGCACGTGCAGGATATTCGCAGTAAAATTTTACTGAAATAAATTATGTTGTATTAGCGTACCTGAAATGAGTTAAATGTTAAAAATAAATTGAATATAAAATTTGCATACGTAATTTAATTACTTAACCAACCAATCAAAATTACGTTATAATCCTAAACAGTTTTATATGACAAGCGCAAAGATGTTTAGGACTAAATTTCGAGTGGATAACTTACGAAGTCATACTCTTTTCAGTTGTCTACTCAGTGAAGATAGCCAAAGAACTTCACTGTCCCGAATTTATACCATTCAACATGGCTGGCAAGGCGCAAATGGATTCGTTCTTTTGAGAAAGTACTCCGTTTTCCCCTCAATCACGGTTAGACCAAGGTTTGTCTATCTCTTTAGCCACTCCAGAGAACGCAGAACTTATAAGCTTTATAAAAAATAAAAAATAAATAAATGTAAGGCGCGATAACCTCCGAAGAGATCTATGGCCGAGCTTCTCTTCCAATTTGCGTCGTGCTCCTCTTGATTTTCCCTACAAATTGGCCGGACGGGGCTTACATGTTTTATGCCGACTCCGAACGGCATCTGCAAGGCAGATGAGTTTTCACTGAGAGCTTTTCATGGCAGAAATACACCCGGAGCGCTTGCCAAACACTGCCGAGGGGCGACCCCGCTTAGAAAAATTTTCTTCTAATTTAAAAACCTTATTTCTAAAATGTTGATGTTGCTTTGCCCGGGTTGCGAACACAGGGCATACGGTGTGATAGGCGGAGGACGCTACCATCACACCACGGTGGCCGCCTAGCTTTATAGAGAACTTATATTCAGGCATGGCAGCATTCAGACAACTCCTTGCTGTAAAATCTCTTATTGTATTTGAACTTTGTATAGCACGCCATATACAGACGATTTGATCGATCTCGTATAGTGCTCTTCGATCAGGAGACAGTAAGTAACTTGGTGCTTATTTGCTTGCTGAAATTTGCTACTTCACTGCAGAGGACGCGAATCATACGAGCGTACAATTTCTGGCTTATGGTGAAAATATGGATTTTATTGGCCAGGACAAACGTGCTGTGAGGTCTGCCTTCTCTGGATTAGATCAAGAGATCAAGAAGCAAAATAAGTGGGTCTTGTTGTGAATAAGGACAAGGCGATGTGCTATCATCCAAGAAAGATACGGCGCATTTACGCGTTGGCAGCCACTTCAATTTTGATGGATATAATTTTGAGACTATACAATATTTCGTCTGTTGGGGAGCTAGCATTAACAGAAAACCAACGTCAGCTTAGAATGAAATGGGGAATAACTCTTGCCTACAAGAGGTACTTTGGACTGGGTAGGCAGATGAAAAGAAAAGTCCTCTCTCGACGAACAAAAATAACGCTCATAATAAGTCGTTCGTGATACCTGTCTTTCTCGATCGAGAGAAAAGTTCGCCGGAAGAATTGCGGTTCTGTTCGTGGTGCCGACGGTGAGTACCGAATTAGGAATATTTATAAGCTTTATGCAGATATGACGATAGTGCAGCGAATAAAATCCCAAAGGATTGGCTGGCTAAGTCCTGTAATGCGAATATACAACGACGATTCTGCCAGGAAAGTACTTAAGTTGACACCGCAGTTTGGAAGCAGAGTAAGCGCGAAACCTCCACTGAATTGAAAGAGGCAGGTGGAGACCTCCCTTGGTGCTCCCATTTGACGTCAGTTATCGCGAAACAGGGGTAGCTGGCGTAACTTCTTTCGAAACAGTAAAAATCGCCAAGGCGTTAAGCACCATTTAACGATGATGATGATCACGAAGGGATTAAGAGGATCTCCATCTACATAGGAGAACATTTGCCTTGCCAGGAGGATTAATTGGCAAATAATGTGAACCGGCGTTTCGTTCTCTAATTTACAATAGCGACAGATTTGTGAATCGGATTAATTTAACTTACTCAGGTAATATTGTAAGCTATAGTGTCTTATATAGCACCCAGTGAGTGTTCGTAGGTCGTATCTGTTTAGATTTTTGAGTATATATGATATTATCATTGCTGGGAGTATAACTAATCAGGCTTGCCTATGCCATGGACGTTCAATCCAGTGTTGTTTGAACTTCTTTGTTTCCAAGTTACTTATAGCACCCTGCTTGATCGGGTAGTCTGCTTGTACATTATCTTCATGTCTCTGATGCCCGCGAACCCATTCTAACAAAACCTTGTTTTTGGCTTCCAAATCCTCTAGGACTCCGATAAATTAATCCAATAGCCTAGAAATAATTAAGTAAGACTGCAAAGCGTGTTAGGCTCCCTGGCTGCCTAACATACTAACATAATGAGAATTCCTTGTGTACACTAGTAGACGATTTCTACAGCAAATTTCTATTGCATAGATTTCGCCTTGGAAAATGGTAGGCTAGCATGCGGTTGGTATCGATTTTTGTCTATATTGGACACCTCACAATTCTTCACTTGCTGCTTTCAGATCTGACAGCCTTATCACTCACTAGCAACCCGTGCGCGACGTTGCTCGCAAAACGGATGTTTATTGTTGTACAAAATAATCACAAATTATACGTGAGATATGTTATTGATATTAGAAAAGAGAATTACTCTAAATATACATATATGGAATTTATTTAATTCTATAACTTAAATTACTTCCGAATACACAACATTTTTAGTTTTATTATCTGATGGTAGCAGTATAGTTTGATTCTGAGGGTTCCCAGTTCTCGATATTGCAACGTAAAATTGCCCATGGGTTAAACATTCTGCACGCAAGTCAATACCAACATTGTGGAAAGTTTGGCCTCGTGATTTTTTGATTGTGACTACAAAGGAAACCTTCACAGGAAATTGCAACCGTTTATATTGGAAAGGCATATCCGTTGGAATAACAGGTATGCGGGGTATGAATGATATCTCTCCGGCCGCAGGACCCCTGAGGATCATTGCCTCGAGGATTTTGTTATGCATTCGTTTTATTTGTAATCTGGTTCCATTGCATAGAATTGGTGGTTTGAGGATACGTAGCAAAATAATTGGAATATCGTTTTTATACTCAGTTGAGCAGAGCCACAGAGTATATTAACTTTGATTGGATAACGGTTGGTTGTACATATATAAAGGAATCGAGATAGATATAGACTTCCATATATCAAAATCATCAGTATCGAAAAAAAATTCGATTGAGCTATGTCCGTCCGTCCGTCCGTCTGTCCGTTAACACGATAACTTGAGTAAATTTTGAGGTATCTTGATGAAATTTGGTATGTAGGCTCCTGGGCACTCATCTCAGATCGCTATTTAAAATGAACAATATCGGACAATAACCACGCCCACTTTTTCGATATTGGAAATTTCGAAAAATCGAAAAAGTCCGATAATTCATTACCAAATACGGGTTAACCGATAAAACTTGGTAGGTGAGTTGAACTTATGACGCAGAATAGAAAACTAGTAAAATTTTGGACAATGGGCATGGCACCGCCCACTTTTAAAAGAAGGTAATTTAGAAGTTTTGCAAGCTTTAATTTGGCAGTCGTTGAAGATATCATGATACAATTTGTCAGGCACGTTTCTCTTAATACTATATGTCTGCTTAATAAAAATTAGCAAAATCGGAGAACGACCACGCGCACTTTTTAAAAAAAATTTTTTTTAAATTCAAATTTTAAAAGAAAAGTTAATATCTTTACAGTATATAAGTAAATTATGTCAACATTCAACTCCAGTAATGATATGTTGCAACAAAATACAAAAATAAAAGAAAATTTCAAAATGGGCGTGGCTCCGTCCTTTTTCATTTAATTTGTCTAGGATACTTTTATTGCCATAAGTCGAACAAAAATTTCCCAATCCTTCTTAAATTTGGTAGGGGCATAGACTCTACTACGCTAACTCTTGTCTGTGAAAAAGGGCGAAATCGGTTGAAGCCACGCCCAGTTTTTATGCACAGTCGACCGTCTGTACTTCCGCTCGGCCGTTAGCACGATAACTTGAGCAAAAATCGATATATCGTTACTAAACGCAGTTCACGTAATTATCTGAACTCACTTTGTATTGGTGTAAAAAATGGCCGAAATCCGACAATGACCACGCCCACTTTTTCGATATCGAATGTTAAGAAAAATGAAAAAGATTCCGTAATTCTCTACCAAATACGAGAAAAGGGATGAAACATGGTAATTGGATTGGTTTATTGACGCAAAATATACTTTAGAAAAAAACTTTACAAAATGGGTGTGACACGTACCATATTAAGTAGAAGAAAATGAAAAAGTTCTGCAGAGCGAAATCAAAAGCCCTTAAAATCTTGGCAGGAATACTGTTCGTGGTATTACATATATAAATAACTTAGCGGTAACCGACAGATGACGTTCTGGGTCACCCTGATCCACATTTTGTTCAATATCTCAAAAACGCCTTCACATAAACAACTACCACCATGCCCTTTTAAAGTATTCATTAACACCTTTCATTTGATACCCCTATAGTACAAACAAATTCTAGAGTCACCCCTGGTCCACGTTTATGGCGATATCCCGAAAAGGCGTCCACATATAGAACTAAGGCCCACTCCTTTTTAAAATACCTATTAACACCTTTCATTTGATACCCATATCGTACAAAAAAATTCTAGAGTCACCCCTGGCCCACCTTTATGGCGATATCTCGAAAAGGCAAGCACCTGTAGAAATAAAGCCCACTCCCTTTTAAAATACTCATTAACACCTTTCATTTGATACCCATATCATACACACAAATACTAGGAGTCACGCCTGGTCCACCTTAATGGCCATATCTCGAAAAGGCGTCCACCTATAGAACTAAGGCCCACGCCCTTTTAAAACACTCATTAACACCTTTCATTTGATACCCATATCGCACAAACAAATACTAGGAGTCACCCCTGGTCCACCTTAATGGCCATATCTCGAAAAGGCGTCCACCTATAGAACTAAGGCCCACGCCCTTTTAAAATACTCATTAACACCTTTCATTTGATACCCACATCATACAAACAAATACTAGGAGTCACCCCTGGTCCACCTTAATGGCCATATCTCGAAAAGGCGTCCACCTATAGAACTAAGGCCCACGCCCTTTTAAAATACTCATTAAAACCTTTCATTTGATACCCATATCGTACAAACAAATTCTAGAGTCACCCCTGGTCCACCTTTATGGCGATATCTCGAAAAGGCGTCCATCTATAGAACTTAGGCCCACGCCCTTTTAAAACACTCATTAACACCTTTCATTTGATACCCATATCATACAAACAAATTCTAGAGTCACCCCTGGTCCACCTTTATTGCGATATCGTGAAAAGGTGTCCACCTATAGAACTAAGGCCCACGCCCTTTTAAAATACCCATTAGCACCTTTCATTTGATACCCATATCGTACAAACAAATTCTAGAGTCACCCCTGGTCCATCTTTATGGCGATATCTCGAAAAGGCGTCCATCTATAGAACTTAGGCCCACGCCCTTTTAAAATACTCATTAACACCTTTCATTTGATACCCATATCATACAAACAAATTCTAGAGTCACCCCTGGTCCATCTTTATGGCGATATCTCGAAAAGGCGTCCATCTATAGAACTTAGGCCCACGCCCTTTTAAAATACTCATTAACACCTTTCATTTGATACCCATATCATACAAACACATTCTAGAGTCACCCCTGGTCCACCTTTCTTGCGATATCGTGAAAAGGTGTCCACCTATAGAACTAAGGCCCACGTCCTTTTAAAATACTCATTAACACCTTTCATTTGATACCCATATCGTACAAACAAATTCTAGAGTCACCCCTGGTCCATCTTTATGGCGATATCTCGAAAAGGCGTCCATCTATAGAACTTAGGCCCACGCCCTTTTAAAATACTCATTAGCACCTTTCATTTGATACCCATATCATACAAACAAATTCTAGAGTCACCCCTGGTCCATCTTTATGGCGATATCTCGAAAAGGCGTCCATCTATAGAACTTAGGCCCACGCCCTTCTAAAATACTCATTAACACCTTTCATTTGATACCCATATCGTACAAACAAATTCTAGAGTCACCCCTGGGCCACCATTATGGCGATATCTCGAAAAGGCGTCCACATATAGAACTTAGGCCCACGCCCTCTTAAAATACTCATTAACACCTTTCATTTGATACCCATATCGTACAAACAAATTCTAGAGTCACCTCTGGTCCATCTTTATGGCGATATCTCGAAAAGGCGTCCATCTATAGAACTTAGGCCCACGCCCTTTTAAAATACCCATTAACACCTTTCATTTGATACCCATATAGTACAAACAAATTCTAGAGTCACCCCTGGTCCACCTTTATTGCGATATCGTGAAAAGGCGTCCACCTATAGCACTAATGCCCACGCCCTCTTAAAATACTCATTAGCACCTTTCATTTGATACCCATATCGTACAAACAAATTCTAGAGTCACCCCTGGTCCACCTTAATGGCCATATCTCGAAAAGGTGTCCACCTATATAACTAAGGCCCACGCCCTTTTAAAATACCCATTAACACCTTTCATTTGATACCCATATAGTACAAACAAATTCTAGAGTCACCCCTGGGCCACCTTTATGGCCATATCTCGAAAAGGCGTCCACATATAGAACTAAGGCCCACTCCCTCTTAAAATACTCATTAACACCTTTCGTTTGATACTCATATCGTACAAACAAATTCTAGAGTCACCCCTGGTCCATCTTTATGGCGATATCTCGAAAAGGCGTCCATCTATAGAACTTAGGCCCACGCCCTTTTAAAATACTCATTAACACCTTTCATTTGATACCCATATAGTACAAACAAATTCTAGAGTCACCCCTGGGCCGCCTTTATGGCGATTTCTCGAAAAGGCGTCCACATATAGAACTAAGGCCCACGCCCTCTTAAAATACTCATTAACACCTTTCATTTGATACCCATATCGTACAAAATAAATTCTAGAGTCACCCCTGGTCCACCGTTATGGCGATATCTCGAAAAGGCGTCAACCCATAGAACTAAAGCCCACTCCCTTTTAAAATACTCATTAACACCTTTCATTTGATACCCACATCGTACAAACTCATTCTAGAGCCACCCCTGGTCCACGTTTATGGCGATATCCAGAAAAGGCGTCCACCCATAGAACTAAGGCCTCTCCCTTTTAAAATACTCATTAACACCTTTCATTTGATACCCATATAGTACAAACAAATTCTAGAGTCACCCCTGGGCCACCTTTATGTCGATATCTCGAAAAGGCGTCCACATATAGAACTAAGGCCCACGCCCTCTTAAAATACTCATTAACACCTTTCATTTGATACCCATATCGTACAAAATAAATCCTAGAGTCACCCCTGGTCCACCGTTATGGCGATATCTCGAAAAGGCGTCCACCCATAGAACTAAGGCCCACTCCCTTTTAAAATACTCATTAACACCTTTCATTTGATACCCTTATAGTACAAACAAATTCTAGAGTCACCCCTGGGCCACTTTATGGCGATATCTCGAAAAGGCGTCCACATATAGAACTAAGGCCCACGCCCTCTTAAAATACTCATTAACACCTTTCATTTGATACCCATATCGTACAAAATAAATTCTAGAGTCACCCCTGGTCCACCGTTATGGCGATATCTCGAAAAGGCGTCAACCCATAGAACTAAAGCCCACTCCCTTTTAAAATACTCATTAACACCTTTCATTTGATACCCATATAGTACAAACAAATTCTAGAGTCACCCCTGGGCCACCTTTATGTCGATATCTCGAAAAGGCGTCCACATATAGAACTAAGGCCCACGCCCTCTTAAAATACTCATTAACACCTTTCATTTGATACTCATATCGTACAAACAAATTCTAGAGTCACCCCTGGTCCATCTTTATGGCGATATCTCGAAAAGGCGTCCATCTATAGAACTTAGGCCCACGCCCTTTTAAAATACTCATTAATACCTTCCATTTGATACACATGTCATACAAACACATTCCAGGGTTACCCTAGTTTCTTTTTACAACATGGAGATTTTCCCCTACTTTGTCTCCACAGCTCTAAACTGAGTATGTAATGTTCGGTTACACCCGAACTTAGCCTTCCTTACTTGTTTAACTTTAATTGTGGGACGGTATGCCGGAGGGATACGCGAATTTAAAAAATTTATTTGAGAGTGCACGGCATTTTCATTATTAAGAACAGTGTCATTTGGTATATACTCTTTAACTTCGCCAGGACCTCTATCTAGAATTATGTTACTTATTTCGTCCACAGTCTTATTCTTAGGTGAAATGATAGCCCGTTCGCATAGCCAAGTATATAGCTTGCTGGATAGCTCTTCAATATTTGGTAAACTTCTGATATTAATTCGCTCACGTTATGTACCACATTCCCAAGCTTTGAATCTACTAGCCGTTCTCAGTGAAAATTTTACCATCTCCAATATCTAATAAATCTTGTGGAAATGTACTTATAGTTCGGTTAAGATGCGCTTTCATGTTTGTTCGCAGACACAATTTTTCGAGGTGAATCCATAATAATGATGACTTGAAGCATGATTTAACAATATCAGCTCGAGTTCCTTTCGCCACTACTGGCAAAGTATGATGAAAATCCCCTGCACAAAGGACTGTTATTCCATCATAAGTTTGTCGTTTGATCTTCAGTATGTGCTCGTTTAGTCATTGTACACTCATCCTACACTATAAGAATTGCCTCTTATATTATCTTAGCCAGTGACACGTTATTTTGAATGGAGCAAACTTTTCCTCTTGGAGGAACACTTTTAAGGATAATTTAAAAGTGGAGTGCGCTGTTCGATCACCAAACAAAAAAGGCGCTACAATTCCCGGTGATGATACAGTCAGTGCGACGTGACCTTTACATCTGGCTTATGCGAGAAGAAGATTAAGTAAAAAAGTTTTCCACAATATCAGGAGCATCTAAGAAAAATGATTGACATCTTTTGTTTTCAATGCTGTCAACGACTTTATCATATATCAGCTACTAATCCGAAACAATTTTCGATATATTAGCTTGAAGGTAGTCATTTAAATAATCTATGTCACATGGGCGTCTCAGGATTGTCTCAAAACAGCATTCCGGTCATTGAATATCACGATTTGGGGAAGGCCACCCAAAGCTGGATAAATCTTTTTCATTTATTATGATAATAGTCGTAAAATTTTTTCAAACTTTGATTTATTAAATCTTTAGAAATTTGTAGATCGGAATCGTTACGCCTTCTGCGTTCATTGAAAAGGAAGTCTTCACAGAAGTCGTCCTTGAAGGTGTTCCGTAATAACTCAGCATTTGACGGCTGACAAAAAACTATTAATATGCCGTCCTAGCCTTGACGGCAAATGCAAAAGAGTTGCCTCAGCTATGGAATTTTTCCAATGGTCGTCGTTTTCCAAAAGTTGTAGTTCTCTGCAAGAGGCTTGAAAACTACACCATCCAAACCCGACTGTAAAGGGTTAAGCGGAGGTAGTGATTGCCGTGATTTTTGGTGAGAACTTTTTTCTTAGTGCTGCTGTCTATAAAAAGGGAAGTTGGTTGCGGAAATTGCACCGATAAGCCTGCATCTGACGTTTTTCATTTTCCGACATGGCGCGGACATGAGGTTGCCAGATTTTATGTCCCGATACATCGCACGGGGTGACCGCAACAAACCAAATTCATATTTTTTATATAACAGCTGATAAATTGACATTATAGTCAATGACATAACTATTAGACAGCCCAAAAAATTGCAATCCCCATCGCAAGTAAATAAATGCGGGTGTGCGATTTATCATCCCCTTTCCCGGCGCTTTTGATTCCTCTCCCCTCTGCTGCTTCCCCTAACTCCCATTCTCATTCTACTCCACCCTCAATCTCAACTTCTCCCTTATATTTGGAGTAATATCCCCAAAAATAAGAAATATTCAAATAAAAATGGTTTTGTATAGATGTAACCATCAATACCTTTTCTTTGATACCCATAATATATGTATATAAACTTTCTGAGGATACCTTGGACAATATTGCCGAATCTCTCAAACCAACTAAGATAAAAAATTAAAACTACATTGCATTAATATACTCGTCAATGCCTATCGTTTGATACCCATATCGTACGAACCCTTTATAGAGTTATCCTGGTCCACAGTTTGGTTGATATCTCGCAAACTAAGTTGGATATTGAAATGAAGTAAACTCTACATTAAAACCCCCGTCGATACCTATGGTTTGATACCCATATCGCATGACCACATTTTTGGGTTACCCTGGTCCACATTTTGGTCGATATCTCAAAAACGTTTCTAAATCTTTGTATTTCTTTTAGCCTATAACATTGTCGAGCCACCACCAAATCTATGCTCAAAATTTAATCTCAACCGGTTTAGCCGCTCTCGAGCTTTGCGATCCAGGAAAAAACGGCTTTCAAAATATATATTAGTATAGATAATAGCTGGAGTCTTAGCCTGGAAAGCGCAGGACACAACCAAAAAAACGTTCTCGATCCTCCAATCCGTATTTGCTACATCTGATTTCAGACGTCAGAAAGCAGTGCCCATCAGTATACCCGTTACGAGTCTACAGTCCTCTTTTTTTAGCAACAGGAGTAACTTCGTTAGTCTAAGGGTGTAAGACCTACACACGATTTTCGACATTTTACAGCCCCGCGCTTCGGTTCACGCCTCTACCGCTTGGTCGATCATGTGCAATTTTCGCCTTCCCTTAATCTCGATTATCCCAATCCCAATCCCGATTCATTCCATTCTTATTGATGCTGGCTCGACCACGGCCCCCTTAGCTACCGACTTTTCCTCCTTGGAATCAACCTGGTAAATCCTAAGGACCCCCTAATGACATGTCATTAGAATTGCACAATTTGTCTTATAATACTAAATTTTTATACTCAGCTGAGCAGAGCTCACAGAGTATATTAACTTTGTTCGCATAACGGTAATCCGTAACGGCATAAACTAATCGAAATATATTTAGACTTCAAAATGATCTGGGCGAAAAAAGAAATTCATTTAGCCATGTCCGTCCGTCCGTCCATCCGTCCGTCTGTCCGTAAACACGATAACTTGAGTAAATTTTGATCAAATTTGGTATGTAGGTTCCTGGGCGCTCATCTCAGATCGCTATTTAAAATGAACGAAATCGGACAACAACCACGCCTACTTTTTCGATATCGGATCGATAATACATTACCAAAGACGGACAAAGCGATGAAGCTTGGTAGCTGCATTGACCTTATGACTCAAAATAGAAAATTAGTAAAATTTTGGACAATGGGCGTGGCACAGCCCACTTTTAAAAGAAGGTAATTTAAAAGTTTTGCAAGCTGTAATTTGGCAGTCGTTGAAGATATCATGATGAAATTTGGCATGCACGTTACTGCTATTACCGTATGTGCGCTAAATAAAATTAGCAAAATCGGATGACGAACACGCCAGCTTTAAAAAAAAAAAAATTTTGTTAAGTCAAATTTTAACAAAAATTTAATATCTTTACAGTATATAAGTAAAATATGTCAACATTCAACTCCAGTAATGATATGGGGCAATAAAATACAAAAATAAAAGAAAATTTCAAAATGGGGGTGGTTCCGCCCAGCTTTAAAAAAAAATTTTTTTGTTAAGTCAAATTTTAACAAAAAATTTTATATCTTTACAGTATATAAGTAAAATATTCAACTGCACTAATGATATGGGGCAATAAAATACAAAAATAAAAGAAAATTTCAAAATGGGGGTGGCTCCGCCCTTTTTCATTTAATTCACCTAGAATACTTTTAATGCCAAAAATTTACCAATCCTTGTGAAATTTGGTAGGGACATATATTCTATGACGATAACTTTTTTATGTGAAAATGGGCGAAATCGCTTGAAGCCACGCCCAGTTTTTATACACAATCGACCTTATGTCCTTCCGCTCAGCCGTTAACACGATAACTTGAGCAAAAATCGATATATCTTTACTAAACTTAGTTCACGTACTTATCTGAACTCACTTTATTTTGGTACAAAAATGGCCGAAATTCGCCTATGACCACGCCCACTTTTTCGATATCGAAAGTTACAAAAACTGAAATGGGATTAAACATGGTAATTGGATTGGTTTATTGACGCAAAATATAACTTTAGAAAAAACTTTGTGAAATGGGTGTGAAACCTACCATATTAAATAGAAGAAAAAGAAAAGTTCTGCAGGGCGAAATCAAAAGCCCTTGGAATCTTGGCCGGAACATTGTTCGTGGTATTTACATTTATAAATAAATTAGCGGGTACCCGTCAGATGATGTTCTGGGTCACCCTGGTCCACATTTTCATCGATATCTCGAAAACGCCTTCACATATACAACTAAGGGCCACTCCCTTTTAAAACCCTCATTAATACCTTTAATTTTATACCCGTGTCATACAAACGCATTCTAGAGTCACCTCTAGTCCACCTTTATGGCTATATCTCGAAAAGGCGTCCACCTATAGAACTATGGCCCACTATCTTTTAAAATACTCTTTAATACCTTCCATTTGAAACCCATGTCATACAAACACATTCTAGGGTTACCCTAGGTTCATTTTGCTAAATGGTGATTTTCCCTTATTTTGTCTCCAAAGCTCTCAGCTGAGTATGTCATGTTCTGTTACACCCGAACTTAGCCTTCCTTACTTGTTTCTTTTATGTTTATTTGAAAATGGTCAACTAAATGACTTTACGTTAATCATACGCCCTGTTGAACGGCCAATTAGGAAACACGCCTATTAGGTGCTTTTAAGTTTTACCTACGCATGTAATTATGTATGTGTACTTAAATATTCACAAATTTTCTAAAGTTTTTCAAACAGAAATGCATTGACCGTGAAGTTAACACAAATAAAGTTCCACAGGTACACTCAAAGTAAATAACAGACGTACATATATTTTGTCGATTATTTGTCGGCATTTAAGTCACATAAATGCGTATGCCATTCAATTTTGTTGGCTTGTTTGTTTCTTTTATTTTGCACTAGACTTGTTAAAAAGTTGAATGTTTGAACTGTTGGCATTTAAATGCTTTTATTCATATGAAATTTGCACTCCACCCTAAACAAATTCTGTATTTCGAAGATTTACATACTGCAACCCAATGTCTTATTTTACTGGTTCTAGCGAGCACTATGAAATTTTGTTCATATCATATGAAAGTGGGTGTGGTTTTTGTCGACCGATTTACTTACTTTTTGGCAGGAATATGTTTGATTGTAAAGTAACATACTTCCAGCGGGATAGGGGGCTTAGAATATACCCGCGGAAGGTATGTCTGTTGTTGGAGGTGACTAAAGTAGCCAATTGATTCAAGGATTTATGTAGCGCATCCCATCACTATTTATAGCTCCCCTAACCTAATTGTCAACCTCACCTACCCGTGGCGAACCCTGTTTCTATAGCAGCCGAGGCGCTGGTTACCCCATGTTTCTCATGGAACTAGAAGTGGGGGCGGGATGCCATAGAAGGTTTAGTGTGGTCATATTATATCAAACCCTTGGCGAACGTCTTGATAGCTACAACAACACAAAAAAATTGTAAAATAAGCATTTTATCTATTACTGTTATGTTCCTTTATAAAGATACGAGTAATCACGTTCGAAAATAACAGAGCTTGTGGGTGGCACCTAGCAATTTTTAAGGAATACCTATCGTGTTAAGAATTTAAAAAAAAAAATAAACCCTCGTAACGTGTTGGTTCGAGCAACATGATATGCATACTTGGTCCTCACGTATTTAGAAAAAGTATGCCATTACTTCTAAGGTTCTGTGTGGAATCAGGCAGTTATTCCGTGCGAATGGAAAGGGAACATCTATTAACCCTCGAACACAAACCAAAAGATAGTATGGTTGTTCTACTGTAAAACATTTTTAAGTTAATAAAAAGGTACCTTAAATTATATGGAGGGAAAGGAAAGATTTTTGCATCCGTTCTAGTCTCTTAATATGGCAATCGTTATATGCCTTTTTAAACCTAGCTTAGTTCTCTGCTGATTATAAGTTTTTTAAGTTACTTTTAAAACCACTTAGTTGCTTAAAGCAATTTTTAAGATATCTTGGTTTTAATTTCGGTCCAGACATTTGAAAAGTATAATTTTCGATGAAAAGTTTAAAATTAAAACAAAAAAGTTCTAACCGTGTCCAATTTTTAATCGTTTTGATCTATATTATATATTCTAAAGTGATAAACTTAAGTTTTAATATATCTCAGTTCAAATTTTAGTTCAAAAGTTTGAAATATGGAACATTTAAACCAGAGTGTTTCAATTCAAAACCAGTCATATGAGTTTATTTCGTTTTAAAATTCCCCTGCTTTCATATGCGGGTCCCGATAAAAATATTTTCTTAAAACATAGCATAGCCAGCGTAGCCGCTGCATTTTAATTTGCTGGACTATGTTGATGGCTGCGTAAAGCTCGTAAAAATATTAATTAAGGGCCAGATTATGTACGACGCCGTAACACTTTGCGTCGCAGTCACTCACATTCACTGCCACCACTATATAATATCAAAATTTTCATAAAAGCATTCAACGTACTCGAAACATGGAAATCTACAAACAGAAATGATTTGACGGTAGAATAATAAACGAACAGATAAACACAATTTCTGACACAATATTTGAGCCTTTAAAACTTGTTTACAAGAAACAAAAAAATAACACAGGTACAACAGACAAACACACAATAACAATTAAACACAAAACAATAAATGCACTAAAACAACAAACACACAAACACAATGAAGGTCAAACGACTAGAATTACTGACCTTTACCTACCTCAGTCAGCCACACAAATTGATCAGTAAACACCACTCACGGTTCTGAATGAACACACAACACATACACAGAAATATACACAAGCATCAATTTTGACAATATCGGCTAATGTACCTACGAAATATAAAGACAAACGACAACAACAGTTCGGAATGAAAATCGACACTGATGATGGCACAATGCCGAAACCGGTTTGCCGCGAAACCAAATGTGACAAGGGATGTCTGAAAATCGTTCCAATATACATAATTTTTCCACCCTGTCGGAAAATCAAGAAAACAAAATAAGGCATTCAGGTTTACTGTCACTCACTGAAGTGAATGATTGCTCTTATATCATAGTAATTTTAGTTCACATGAGAAAATATAATACATAATTTGCCCCTAAATCTTCTTCCGTACTGGCCATTGCTAACACGAAGAAGTCTGTAAACATTTCGAAGAACTCTTCTCTCGAACACTCCCAGAGCCGCTTCATCTGATGTTGTCATTGTACATGTTTCTGCTCCATATAGCAGGACGGGTACGTTAAGTGACTTATAGAGAATGGCTTTCGTTTGCCGAAAGGGGACATTACTTTTCAATTACCTACCTAGTCTAAAGTAGCATTTATTGGCAAGAGTGATTCATCGCTGCATTTCAGAGTTGATGTTGTTGTTTTTGTTAATGCTGGTTCCCAAATAAACGAAGTTTTTTACTATTTCGAATTATGGCTGCCAACATTAGCAAGGTGGCCGAGGCGCACTAAATATTGACATAAGCATTGGGTATGAAACGAGTGGCTTAACAAGAATTAATAAAACTCATTTAATTTATTTTATTTGGGATTTACCATTTGTTTATATGCTTGGATTTCGCTTTTGAATAATATTTAGTACGTAGTCTCTCCCCATACACAGCCACACGTATTTATGCACCCAGTTTAAGTGAAAAATATTTGCAAAACGTTTTGTTTATACATATGAATGTGTGCATACGTGCATTTGAAATGCATTTCAATGCCAAAACTTATATAAGATAAATGGATGAATGCTGCTCGCAAAACTGAAAATAAAACATAAAAAACCCAAAAGATTGCTTTTCAATTAACAAATATATATATTTGTATGAATACCTAGCAAAAATTGTGTAAGCGATTATATGCAATATAAGCATTTGTTATTAATTCCATGAAATGTCCAAGTGTTTGGAGAGCGTACTATAAAGCTTTACACCTCAAAGCTAACCCCACCCAAGTATTGCGACGTGAATAAATCCAAGTTGCACACGTTAAGCCTGCGAGGCTTTTGTTGACCTCAACTTGCTTACAAAACCTCGAGACTGTTGGGCTCCTACCTTAACGTGTAGAGATTTCTACATGATCTTGGTGTATATTCATTTGTTGGGCTTTATGCAACCAGCATATTAGCGCTACAGAAATTAAACTACAATGTAAGCAAATGAACACAATATAACAACAAGAACTAAACACTGTCACAACAGCAACGACAGTACAGCAAGAGTCATATGGTCCACTATCCACAACAGAAAGTATAACGGATATGACGTACAAAAAATAAGGTAAAACAAGTAAGGAAGGTTAAGTTCGGGTGTAACCGAATATTACATACTCAGTTGAGAGCTATGGTGACAACATAAGGGAAAATAACCATGTAGGAAAATGAACCGAGGGAAACCCTGGAAAGTGTTTGTATGACAATGTGTATCAAATGAAAGGCATTAAAGAGTATTTTATGAGGGAGTGGGCCATATTTCTATAGGTGGACGTCATTTAGGGATATCGCCATAAAGGTGGATCAGGGTTGACTCTAGAATTTGTTTGTACGACATGGGTATCAAAAGAAAGGTTTTAATGAGTATTTTAAAAGGAGTGATCCTTAGTTCCATAGGTGGACGCCGTTTCGAAATATTGCTCTAAAGGTGGACCAGGGGTGACACTAGAATTTGTGTGTACGATATGGGTATCAAATTAAAGGTATTAATGAGGGTTTTAAAAGGGAGTGGTGGTAGTTGTATAGGTGGTCGCCTTTTCGAGATACCGCCATGAAGGTGGACCAGGGGTGAATCTAAAATGCGTTTGTACAATATGGGTATCAATCGAAAGGTGTTAATGAGTATTTTAAAAGGGAGTGAGCCTTAGTTCTATAGGTGGACGCCGTTTCGAAATATCGCCATAAAGGTGGATCAGGGGTGACTCTAGAATGTGTTTGTACAATATGGGTATCAAATGAAAGGTGTTAATGAGTATTTTTAAAAGCGAGTGGGGCTTAGTTCCATAGGTGGACGCCTTTTCGATATATCGCCATAAAGGGGGACCAGGGGTGACCCAGGACATCATCTGTTGGATATCGCTAATTTATTTATGTATGTAATACCTGCCAAGATTTCAAGGGTTTTTATTTCGTCCTGCAGAACTTTTTCATTTCATTCTACTTAATATGGTAGGTGTCACAACCATTTTACAGAGTTTTTCTAAAGTTATATTTCGCGTCAATAAACCAATCCAATTACCATATTTCATCCCTTTTTTCGTATTTGGTATAGAATTATGGCATTATTTTCATTTTTCGTAATTTTCGATATCGAAAAAGTGGGCGTGGTCATAGGCGGACTTCGTTCATTTTTTATACCAAGATAAAGTGAGTTCAGATAAGTACGTGAACTAAGTTGATTAAAAATATGTCGATTATTGCTCAAGTTATCGTGTTAACCGCCATATGGAAGGACAGACGGACGACTGTGTATAAAAACAGGGCGTGGCTTCAACCGATTTTGCCCATTTTCCCAGAAAACAGTTAGCGTCATAAAATCTATGCCCCTACCAAATGTCAAAAGAATTGGTAAATTTTTGTTCGACTTATGGCATTAAAAGTACATATAGTAATAGGAGTAACGTTCCTGCCAAATTTCATCATGATATCTTCAACAGCTGCCAAATTAAAGCTTGAAAAACTTTTAAATTACCTTCTTTTAAAAGTGGGCGGTGCCACGCCCATTGTCCAAAATTTTACTAATTTTCTATTCTGCGTCATAAGTTCAATGCACCTACCAAGTTTCATCGCTTTTATATGACGAATGAGTAAAACAGCATGAGGCTACTCACAGTAGAGGTGTGGAACATCGAAGAAACCATTCAACAATGCTCTTCCATCGAAAATGCTCTGTTTGGATTAGGAGTCGAGGGGACTCAAGCTGAATGCATTAAAAAACTGCAACAGGACTGCCGTAGAGTTGTTGGGACGGGCACAATAAGGAGAAAGGTGGCCTGCGCGTGATTTTTCATCTGATCCACTATGGATAAAGCAAGAAGGAAATGGCTGCCAAATGCTTGCCATGACGGGTAATATGGACAACTTTGTCAGGATTAAATAGGGAAGAAATTTTCGGAATGTTTTACTACCCGGGCTACCCGGATACGATGACCAGATGAGCTGACACATGGAAACTGGAAAATAAACCCTAAACCAAAGAACAATGTGCTTTTTACGAGGAGATGTAGGATCTCCGCTTTGAGAATAGCCTCGAATGTAAGAGTACTGTTGGTGCTTTTTGATATAGTTGTGTATTTATGGATTATATTGGAATGCTGCAGTGTGCCATCGGTAATAGCACGGCACGCTCTTCCAGGGTATTACGCCGCTTTTGTGCGACATCTACTTTGGCATTGAATGTCTTGCTGAACATACATCCGATGGATATTGCGACAAGGTGACTACGGCCGTGTGTTGATCTGGCTTCATGATTTGGACTAGGGGCTTTTCACCTTAGGCCCATCTCAGAAAAGATAGATTAATGTGCTCCTTTGGCAAATTTCACATCAGCCATCCCCTCGAGAGAGGAGTGAAAAAACCAAAAAATCTGGTACGGTGAACTAGTCACGAATGATCGAAGTTGGAATGGAAGGTTACAGGGTGGTTTTCTGTCAGGAGCTCGATGTAAACTGAAAGTTTATGGCTGAGTTAACCGATGCATGGGATGCAAAACAGTTATGCGCTAAGAAATTCCACTTCCAATTAGATGGTCAAGCCTCTATTAAAGCAGCTTTGAGCTCAACCTTGGTGGATCGAGAGTTTTATAATGTTGCTGATCTAATTTCAGATTAAGTTCATCTGGGTCCCCGATCATATCAGTATCCTAGGCACTTGGCCAACCAGCGCCTACAGGCACAACTGAGCAGAATCACGGCCACTATTACAGGGCACTGGCCGTGTGGTCCGCACGCGAGTAGAATGGGTGTCCCCTACAATGAGAGGCGTATATAGGAGGGTGCCGAGGAATCGGTTACCCCAGCCCTCGCGAACTTTCCGTCCCGAACTCTAGGCAACTATGTGTTTCCCGACTTAAGGTCGGTGCCAAACTGCCGCATCAAGGACATCAGTAAGTTTATAGTTTTAACCAACTGGTTTGAGTAAATCAATACGCAGCGTACATCAGCCAACATATAATTGGTTCCAGGAGAAAGTGCATCAAAATGGCGCCTGGAGTGCTACTTTGGCCCGGCTTCATAGTAGAGCAGCACAGCAACCAACCAACCAACAACAACTGAGCAAGAAGAATATTGCTGTGAAGTATCTAGAGGTCCCCTGGGCATCTGTGGGCTGCTCCTGAATAGATGGGCCCCTAGTCGACTAAGAAAATGCTGGGCAGACAAAGGCTCTTTAAGAGTAGTAAAATCCTTTTGGTCCGTTGTGGATAGTAGATGATCTGGTGAAATTATCGAGTTCACCAATGCTTATCTATCAATGTTAATTAGGGATTTGACGCTCCTTTTGTTTTGTCGATTTTCCGACAGAGTGGCTAATTGATGTATATTCGAACGATTTTCCGTCATTCCTTGTCAAACTTGGTTTCGAGACAAACCGGTTTCGGCGTTGCGCCAATTTTTATTCTGATCTGTTGTTGTCGTTTGTCTTGTATTTATAGTTCGTACGTATATGAGCAGGTATTGTCAAAATTGATGCTTGTGTATTTTTATGTGTATGTGATGGGTGTTCATTCAGAACCCTGGGTGGTTTTTACTGAGCGATTTGTGTAGCTGACTTCTTTGGGTATTTGTTGCTTTGCTGCGTTTATTGTTTAGTATTTATTTGTTGTTGTGTATTTGTATGTTATGTGATTACTTTGTTTATTGTAAACAAGTTTTAAAGGATCAAACATTGTGAAAAAAATTGTGTTTGTCTGTCCGTTTATTATCATACCGTCGAATGTGTTTTTCTTGTAGACTTCCATGCTTTCGTGTACTTTCAGATGTCAGCCTTTTGCTTGTATGTGAAGGAGTTTGACTGTTCTATTGATATTTGCTGGGGACCGCTCATTTTGACCGTTTGATTCGCGAAGTTTGACTCTGGTATGATGTTTGGATTCCGTGATTTTTGTTCTAAAATCTAATGGGTTTGCCGAATCCTTTGAGCTAATGCTAGTTCTTACTTGTCGCCCTAAATTGTTCGATGTCCTGAACGCTGTATCAGTGTTGTATTTTTCAAAAAAGTTTTCCAATTTATGTGTTGCTTTTGCAGGATATGTCATAGTTGTCCAAGTGTTGGTATTTTTCTTTTCATTATTTCTTTTTTTTTCTCCATGATTTCCTTTGAAGGACTTGGCGCTCGCTGTCTAATTGGAGTCCATACTGTAAGTCCTATCATAATACAAAACGGCTTCTGCTGCAGTTTCTTGGGGGATTTTGAGGAGGAATCTTAGGGTCGCTTTAAGCTTAACTGTCCAGCTTTTGCCAGAAATATGCGAAGTGGACTTTAGACAGCGTCCATATATATATGTCTTATTTGAAACCATATCATGTAATGAACCAAGGTGAAAGTGGGCCTAGGTGAGACTCCGCCAATATAGATCCTTAGGAACTCAACCATGAACCAGGGCACCGACTAATCAACATCTTAGTTCTCCGAGTACATATAGAGTTTAAGGAGCGGGTACTCTGTTTGCTACTACCAGCTAGTCTTCAGCGAATGAGGGTGGGAACTTGCTCCTACACTGACTTTTTCTCGGCTTCACATAAAAATTTCAAACAGAGATTTGAAAAAAAAATTATTTGTGGCCAACAAGGGTTACACCTGCTAAAAATTAAATTTGCCTAATCCTTTCCAAATCCTACAAACTCCAAGTTGAAACCTGCTTACCTCCGTTGTCATACCAATAGCCTGGTTAAACTCTTCCGGCCGCGCTGTGGAAGGCTGAAGGTGTTGTTGCCATTCCGTCATAACCCACCCAACCTGCTAAAAGAAATCATATACGTTTGCTCTTTTAACCCAAAAGAATACCTACCATTGCCTCCGCTAGCAACTATAGAAAAAATTTACACCATCATGTCCATATTAAATTTTTCGACTTAACTTTATTACAAAACTGATGTTATTTCCATTCCCTGATTTCATTCTCCACAACTTACTATTCGATATACACCTACATAGATAAGTAACCTAATAGTTCATGTTAGTGTGCATCATCATACCAATTTTGACACAATATGGTCTCAGCAAACTTACAGCAAAATAGTCAAATCAAAAAAAATATGTACCATATCCAACAACTTCTTAATATATGTATACATATGAGTGTCTGAAGTCAACACTCTCTGTTTATATTTATAACAGCTTGCAATCCATCTCTCTGAATATAACATACATATTTCTGTTCTCATTCCATCTATGAATAATGCTGGTTCGAGAGACTCTCAATATTGCCAAATATTTTACTAGTCGCTCTCTATTAAAATTCATACATACTAGAGTATTAAAGTAAACCTAACAGCTAACATTCCTTTTCCCATTGTTAACATTTCTCGTATCTACAATATATTAAGAGTAGCATAGTCTCTCTATATTTAACTTCAAGTTCACAACATTCATGCTACAGTGGGGTAATTACACATACATTCTAATGCAAAATTTAAACGGTTGTCGTTGAGAGAGTGAGCGAGTGAGCGAGATCAATTACTCCGATTCATTCTCTACGGCTAATAATCTCCGAGTTCTATTACCAAGCTCTCGTTTGCTCACTATATGGCAATTAAAACTTTTAGTGCTTGAAGCGAGCAGACAAAAACAAAAGGCACTGTTAACAGCTGAAGTTAAAGCTACGGCCTTTACGTACTAAGAAAATAAACGACTATGTAAAGACAAAAGGCATATGTTATCGTAGCATACAAACTTGCTACACATTTAATGGCTATGTTGCCACTGGCCTTATTCGATTGGATAGGATACAGTTTAATAAATAATTCAATTTGAGACACAAATTACATTATTTAGTAAACTCTTCCATATAGAATTTTTCTTTTAGATGTTCTAAGTGCCTTTTTAAGCGGTAGGTGTGAATAAAGAAGTTTTCATATATATACATGTATGGTCATCAAATGACTTACCCACTTATCCTCCTTCCACTGGCCAGTTGATGGGGATGATGGCGGCTAGGCATCAGCTAATAAAACTGAAAAAAAATATAGGAAATCACTTTCACCATTCACCACTTCCGTACGTCGGGGCTATTTGGCTCTCGGTGCAAGCATTCTTCCCCTGTTCTGACCGGTCTTTCGATTTTCGATCGCCAATCTTTTGGTACCTTTGGTACGTTACTTAAATTTTACTCCCTTTTTCCCTATTTTACACTCACTCACTCTAACATTACAACTCTCTTCCCTCTATTACTGACTTCACCTTTGTTTTCTAAAATAAAATTTATAATTTATTATTAATACAAAAATTTTTTTTTTCCTTTACAACTTCTAGACATTATGAAATTATGCCTATTTAATTTAAATCCATGACCCCGATCCGCTCGTTTCCGGCTCCTGCGACTGCTTCCTGTGGCTTAGGTTTCAAGTTTCTTCTTCCGAATTACACCCTCCTTTACAAAATAAACTTAACTTTTGGCGATTATTCACGTCTTACGCAATTTCCCCCCTTTTTTTTTTTCTTTTTTTCTAGTTGCTATTTGTTTATGTATTTACGAATGTTCCTTAATAGCATCCTTCTTTTTCGCAGCACAATGCTCGCAAAATTTTTCTTCGGAAAATATTTTAAAGGTCTTATTTAAATATTTTTTTTTTTCTCTTTTTCGTCACTGAAAGCTTAGTTATCTTTCCTATCCGAATTCTACAAACCAAAACTTTTTAATAGGTAAGCATTTTAAAGTTTTATTTCCTTTTTTTTTCTCTAAATCCAATCCACGAAAATTCTATGCAAGATTATTGCATAACTTATTATTAGTTTAATTAGTATTTCGTGTTTCAAAAGGGTTTTTTTTTTTCTCTTTTTTTTCTTGGTTTTTTCTGGTTCGTCAGAAAAATTATGTTCCTTCCGCGGTTGGTTTTTTCTTCAAAAAAAAAGTTCACTTTTCTTTTTTTTTTTTTTCTAACTACAACTCAAACAAGTTTATTGGATAATTTATTAATTTATTATTAAGTTATCATTTCGGGTTTCAAAAAGGTTTTTTTTTCTCACACCACTTTTTTTTTTCGAAAGTTTTTGGTTTAGTTTAAACCTTATATTTATTTTAGTTTCGCGTTTGGGTTTTTTTTTTTTCAAAAAAAAAGGTTTTTTTTTTTTCTCTCTCGGACGGCAAAAGCGTTTCTTTTTTTTTTCAAATTTTCTTAAACTTTATTATTCAAATGGTTGACAACCGCCCGAACTCAACTTATTCACCAGCACGACTTTCACTATTAGATCTCCAACATCAACTGTTCTAAGCTTGCGTTAATATTCGTTTCCTAAGCTAGACTTCAACCGCAATCCCGCTATTTCCTTAAAAAAATTTATTTACGAACTATTTGACTCCAAAAAAAAATTGTTTCCGAACTATTTTATATGCTATTGTTGTTATAATTTTATATCCTACACCAACATATTAGATCGAACCCTACTCCAATGCTTCTCGCCGTTATTTTCTCATTTTTTCTCGAAACTATTCATCTCACTTCTTCGGTATCATTTGAGACATTCTCAACCACAGTGCCAGTCCCGCAGTTAAGGTATCTGCTATAAACTGTTCCCACTTTTCGAACTCATCTTCGAGCGTGTACCCTAACATAGCCGAATTCGCTCGACCGCTGTTAACGTACGCGGTCAAATGTTGTTCAATCGTACTGTTAAAGGTATTGGGGAATATCAACATTTGTAATCTATTCCTATTTCCTATGGCGACCGGATGTAAGCAGTAATAGGACTGCCACATAAATCTCCCACCCTACACCACAGGTTCTTTGATATTGCTTAATGGGATGAGCACAAAGCAAAGGACCTGAAAACATGGAGATTTAAGAGGGGTAAATAAACATAATCAAGGTGAGCTGTTAAGGTAACTTCAAATTTTTACCATAGATCTTTTGCATGGTAGGTTCCTATCACTTTGCCATGCAGGTCTTCTAAGACATAGTAGCATGATCCTTTAATGGCCTTAATTTTGGCTTTTACTCCGGTTGGTGCAAGCTTCGCGCTAAAATTGTTAGCTAGGTTGCTCTGCACAAAGTTTCGTCGCGTAACGATTTGGCCTACTTGGAAGTTTCTACTACGGCTTCGTAGATTATACGTGTTTGTATTTCGGATATGTGCTTTTTCCAAATTCTTCCTTATGGTATCTCTTATGAGGTGGACGTTGTCGGGGCGGTCTAGTCTTGCAGTATTGTCATTTAACAGTTGTAACTTTCGGAGTAGTCTGTAGTCTGTTCCGTGGGTAATCATGTGTTGTCCGAACACGGCAAAGTATGGGGTATATCCCAGCGATTGGTGTAAGCTATTACGCAGAGCACAGTTAATGCTGCTGGTGTATGCATCCCATTCCCTCTGATCCTTGCGTATGTAACTTCTAAGAGCCTCATTGATTGAACGATTCACTCTTTCTGATGCATTCGACTGTGGCGAATAAACAGCAGTAGTGATATGTGAAACACCATATTTCGTCAAAAATCCCTCGAACTCCTTACTTTTGAATTGGCTACCATTATCCGTGATAACGCTTTCAGGGGTCCCAAAACAATCAAACACATTTTCCTTTAAATAGCCTATTATCAAGTTGGAGGTAAACCTTTTTAAGGGTTTTAAAAATACAAACTTCGTCAAATGATCGAGAATAATCAATAAGCCGATGTTACCTCTCTTTGAACGGGGAAACGGTCCTATCAGGTCCATATATAGTATTTGGAACGGTCTATCTGACACAATTTGTTGTCCCATTGGCGGTCGTAATGTAGTTGTTGGAGCTTTAGAAGTTACGTATGTACTCGCGAATTTGTGTAACCATACCTGGCCAATAGAACTTCCGCCGAAGGCGTTCTACCGTTTTGGCTATCCCACCATGTCCTGCAGATGGTGGATCGTGGGCCGCGGATATTACATGTTGGCGTAGTTCGGCTGGCACATATAATTTCCACGCTTTGTCATCTGAATCACTGTTACCGGTAGCAAAGTCTGTACGATGGTAGATGTATCCATCGATAACCTGAAAGTCGGGTAAATTCGAGTTCTGGAACTGACGCTTCAGTTCTTCGTATTCAGGCGAGTTGAAAGCATCGGAGCCTAAATCAATTTCTGGTAAAATGGTTAGTTCCAATTCATTGATTTCGGTTTCAGACATGTCTTCGGGTATACGCGATAAAGCATCCGCGATTACATTTTCACTTCCCTTTTTGTGTTCAATAGTAAAATTAAATCCCTGTAATTTGATCGCCCATCTGGCTAGTCGACCGCTCAAATCTTTTTGTTGCATGAGCCATCGCAGACTAGCATGGTCCGTCACCACCTTAAACTCCATCCCTTCGATATACATGCGAAATTTCTTTATCGCTAATACTACAGCTAGGCATTCTAACTCCGTCACCGAATAATTTCGCTGGGCCTTATTTAGCTTCTTCGACATATAGGCTATAGGGCGCTCTTGACCGTTATCGTCTTCTTGCAACAGACACGCGCCTATCCCTACTTGACTCGCATCGCATTGTAGTATAAAAGGTTTGTTGTAATTTGGATGAATTAGTACGGGGGCGCAAGTTAATTTCCTTTTGAGGTCATCAAATGCTTTCTGTGCGTCCGGATTCCACGCGAAATGTTTTTTCTTGGAAATTAGTTCTGTTAGATGAAAGGTTACAGAAGAGTAGTCGTCGATAAATCGTCGGTACCATCCGGTCATGCCGAGAAATTTTCGAAGTTGACGTACGGTCTTTGGAACAGGGTAAGTCTCAATCGCAGCAATTTTATCTTGATCTACCTGAAGAGTTCCGTTTCCAACTATAAAACCAAGGTAATTGACTTGGCTTAAACAAAATTTACTCTTTTTGATGTTGATTGTCAAGCCAGCCTTTCGCAATAATGTGGAGACTTCGGACAAATGGATCAAGTGTTCATTAAATGTGGATGATACTACCAACAAATCATCCAAATATACAAAGACCTGAGTTTTTAAATTGTATGGTATTACTTTGTCCATCAGTCTACACATGGTTTGGGGCGCGTTGCATAATCCAAAAGGCATTCTTTTGAACTGATACAGGGGCCTGTTAGGGACGGTAAAGGCAGTCTTCTCCCTCGATTGCTTATCAAGACTAATTTGCCAGAATGCATCCTTTAAGTCAATCTTGGAAATGCAATGAACGGGAGGAAGCCTGCTTAGCAATCCCTCAATATTTGGGATGGGATATGCATCCTTCAACGTCACCTCGTTTACTTTCCGCGAATCTAAACAAAAACGGACCTTTCCTGGTTTCACAATCAAAACTACCGGCGATGACCATGCCGAGCAAGGAGCTTCTTCTATGATTCCTAGTTCCAACATTCTATCTATTTCTTCACATAACAACTTCTCGACTGCAGGGGAGATAGGATAGTGCCTTTGTTTGATTGGCTTTGCATCCCCTGTATCGATAACATGCTCCACTACTTCTGTCAAACCTAGCCCATCTCTCTCAAAACTTGGAAACGAATCTATTATTACTTCTAACTGTCTCTGTTGGTGAGTATTCAACGGCACAACTTCATTAGAATCGTCCTCAATCGCACTTACGTGACTAAATTGAGAATCGAGCTTCACCCCGATGCCAAACTCCTTCCAAAAATCCATACCGCATATGGCTGACTGTACAATCGAGGGTACTATCAAAAATTCTATTGTTTTCCGTTGTCCGTTGAAGCAAACTGGTATAAAAACTATTCCACTTATTTGTTGTCGTTGGCCATCCGCTGTTTTCACGTATCCCTTACCATCTAAAGCAGACGACCTTTTGGCTAACACCGCTTTCGCCAGCTGGCCTCCTATCACGCTTTTGTTTGCACCGCTGTCTAGTAAAGCAAGTACTTGCTCATCGTTAATCCCTATCTGTATAAACGGCCTGTTATCGGAAGGTTTGTATGCGATAGATGAAATAACTATCTTACGCAAACTCTTCTTCTGGTTCCAAAAGTTTTTCATTCGCCGCGTTGAACGAGGAACAACTTTCGGAAGGGTGGAGAAGATGTCGGCGCGGCGCTGTTTGTATTCCGCCAACCGAACATGATAAGGTTTTAGAGGACTTAACTTAGGCAGAACTGTAGAACTTGTGGCAGAGGGTATGGGATTAGTTAAAAGTTGAACATTTTCTACATCCGAGGCTGATGGTTCGGATATCCTCGACGGCGGACATCCTGACCCCCGTTTTCCTCCCTCCTATTACAATGTTGACAACTGGGCTTGTAGGTGTCTAATCTTCCACAGCCGTAACAAAATACCCGTCGCACTGGGTTTGTGCAGTCTTGGTACCTATGCCGCCTATCGTCACAATTCCAACACTTGAGGTTTTCCGTTGACATTTCGGCGATGGCTGCATGTTCCGTAAGGTCCTGGTCATAAGTACCTTCCGTTACTTCGGTTATATTTCTTCTGGCTGGGAAACTTCGAGTTGGATGGCTGGTCACCACGCTAGCCATGAAATTTTCATGCCGGTGGCACTCCCTTCGAAGAATCGATAAATTGGCAATGTCTAAATGTAATAGCTCATACCTAAGATCAGGCTTTAAATTCCTAACCATGGTTTCAATAAGCTCCTGATCTGCCATGGGGTAACGCAGACGATCATTCATAGCAAGGATCTCGTCCAAGAATTGATCAAATGGTTCGTTGGGTCGCTGCTTTCGACGACGTATATTTTCTTTCCTGTCGTAGTCACTCAACTGATCTTTATATTTCTGTCTCAAACCTTCACATAACTCCCCCCAATCTAATCGTTCAGTTTGGCGATGGTGTCGCCAAAACCAAGCTTCCGCATTATCGCTGAACAACATATGTACGTATCGGCATAATAAAACGAAGTCCCCGTTCAAGGACTGCCGTGTTAGCGCATTAACCCGATATATAAAGTCTTCGACAGATATTCCATTTGGTTTGCCTGTGAAACGCACATGCCAGTTAGAAATAAGATTGGAAATTTTGTTTGCCTGTAGATCGCTGGTCCGGGGTAGAGATCTTCTGTCACGGTACGGTCGGGTATGAGGCTCCTCCGGATCATTCAACGGCATGTCCTGTGACCACCTTGGGATGTCTTGATTCGATGGACGCTCGCGATTCCTTCCTAAATTTAAGTGCTCGAGTAGGGCGCTTAACTCAGTGCCGATTTGAGCCGTCATTTGTTCGCGGAAGCCATTCAGAGATTCTTGAATTAAGCCCCGTACCATAGAGTCGTCTACCGCGGTGACCTGCGTTTGAGCACTAGCCGTCGGTCTGGCGATTTGTCGCGGTGATCGGTTAAAATTTGGTCTGCTCAAATTTGCTGCCGCGTTTCTAGACGTTTGCGTTACCAAACGCGTGATTGGCCTGTTTCTAGCTACCGCACCCCCTCTCGCGCGGAATGAAGTATTCGACGGTGAAACAGCCGCCTCATTCATACTAGACACGTTTGGGAAATCTGACACTGTAACTGGTTCTCTGCAGGTCGGACAAGAAGCATTGGTTTCTATCCACCTAACTATACATTGCCTGTGAAAGTTGTGCTTGCACGGAGTCTCAACTCGGTCGTGTCGCACAGTATCGCTACAAATGGTGCAGATTAGTTCTTCCTCTGCATTTGTGAGATTCAGATTCTCTGGACTATGACGAACTGCCATTGCAAAAAAAAAAATCTCCGACTTGTTGATTAAAGATAAAAAAATTGTAACGTCGCTGTAAAATTTCGAAAAGTATTTATTATTTATATCAATAACCTACTCTTATTTGGGTTTTTTTCTAGAAACAATTTTAATAAAAAAATAAAAAAAATTTTTATTTTTTTTTTTTTTTTCCTCCACGTAAAGAAAATTCGAAGTTATTTGTTTGACATAGTTGCTGCATTTGAGGACTTACATGGGGCATTAAAACTGTAATCACTGCCGGTTGAATTCACCCCGGAAATGGTATGACAATCGATAACAAAACAAACTACCTCTTCTGCAAATTCGGGTCTAGTTATGTGGCGAGAGTTTAGTTACCAACTAACCACCTCTCCAACCACCTACACCCGTATTGCAAAAAAAAATGATGCGGTGAACAACGCGAGTAGTCTACCGAGGTAACCCAGTAGAGAAAATCTCGAGCGAAGTTTTACCAAAACAAAAAAAATAAAAGTTAAGTATTTATGTATATCACTTTCTTCGGGTATGACTTCGACATAAGCCAATTGTCATCAATATCTCCGACTAAAGTGCAGTTGGAATCTAATGCATTCTGCTAAAGTATCTCCGGTTCACCTCCGAAATAATCCAGATCATGACACTCCGAGAAAGAATCTTTTGGCAGATGCGAAATTATAGAACAAAAAAAATATATACAAAATTTTATGGAAACGTAACCTTCGTTGGCCCCACACTTGGACGCCATTTATGTAATGAACCAAGGTGAAAGTGGGCCTAGGTGAGACTCCGCCAATATAGATCCTTAGGAACTCAACCATGAACCAGGGCACCGACTAATCAACATCTTAGTTCTCCGAGTACATATAGAGTTTAAGGAGCGGGTACTCTGTTTGCTACTACCAGCTAGTCTTCAGCGAATGAGGGTGGGAACTTGCTCCTACACTGACTTTTTCTCGGCTTCACATAAAAATTTCAAACAGAGATTTGAAAAAAAAATTATTTGTGGCCAACAAGGGTTACACCTGCTAAAAATTAAATTTGCCTAATCCTTTCCAAATCCTACAAACTCCAAGTTGAAACCTGCTTACCTCCGTTGTCATACCAATAGCCTGGTTAAACTCTTCCGGCCGCGCTGTGGAAGGCTGAAGGTGTTGTTGCCATTCCGTCATAACCCACCCAACCTGCTAAAAGAAATCATATACGTTTGCTCTTTTAACCCAAAAGAATACCTACCATTGCCTCCGCTAGCAACTATAGAAAAAATTTACACCATCATGTCCATATTAAATTTTTCGACTTAACTTTATTACAAAACTGATGTTATTTCCATTCCCTGATTTCATTCTCCACAACTTACTATTCGATATACACCTACATAGATAAGTAACCTAATAGTTCATGTTAGTGTGCATCATCATACCAATTTTGACACAATATGGTCTCAGCAAACTTACAGCAAAATAGTCAAATCAAAAAAAATATGTACCATATCAAACAACTTCTTAATATATGTATACATATGAGTGTCTGAAGTCAACACTCTCTGTTTATATTTATAACAGCTTGCAATCCATCTCTCTGAATATAACATACATATTTCTGTTCTCATTCCATCTATGAATAATGCTGGTTCGAGAGACTCTCAATATTGCCAAATATTTTACTAGTCGCTCTCTATTAAAATTCATACATACTAGAGTATTAAAGTAAACCTAACAGCTAACATTCCTTTTCCCATTGTTAACATTTCTCGTATCTACAATATATTAAGAGTAGCATAGTCTCTCTATATTTAACTTCAAGTTCACAACATTCATGCTACAGTGGGGTAATTACACATACATTCTAATGCAAAATTTAAACGGTTGTCGTTGAGAGAGTGAGCGAGTGAGCGAGATCAATTACTCCGATTCATTCTCTACGGCTAATAATCTCCGAGTTCTATTACCAAGCTCTCGTTTGCTCACTATATGGCAATTAAAACTTTTAGTGCTTGAAGCGAGCAGACAAAAACAAAAGGCACTGTTAACAGCTGAAGTTAAAGCTACGGCCTTTACGTACTAAGAAAATAAACGACAATGTAAAGACAAAAGGCATATGTTATCGTAGCATACAAACTTGCTACACATTTAATGGCTATGTTGCCACTGGCCTTATTCGATTGGATAGGATACAGTTTAATAAATAATTCAATTTGAGACACAAATTACATTATTTAGTAAACTCTTCCATATAGAATTTTTCTTTTAGATGTTCTAAGTGCCTTTTTAAGCGGTAGGTGTGAATAAAGAAGTTTTCATATATATACATGTATGGTCATCAAATGACTTACCCACTTATCCTCCTTCCACTGGCCAGTTGATGGGGATGATGGCGGCTAGGCATCAGCTAATAAAACTGAAAAAAAATATAGGAAATCACTTTCACCATTCACCACTTCCGTACGTCGGGGCTATTTGGCTCTCGGTGCAAGCATTCTTCCCCTGTTCTGACCGGTCTTTCGATTTTCGATCGCCAATCTTTTGGTACCTTTGGTACGTTACTTAAATTTTACTCCCTTTTTCCCTATTTTACACTCACTCACTCTAACATTACATCTCTCTTCCCTCTATTACTGACTTCACCTTTGTTTTCTAAAATAAAATTTATAATTTATTATTAATACAAAAATTTTTTTTTTCCTTTACAACTTCTAGACATTATGAAATTATGCCTATTTAATTTAAATCCATGACCCCGATCCGCTCGTTTCCGGCTCCTGCGACTGCTTCCTGTGGCTTAGGTTTCAAGTTTCTTCTTCCGAATTACACCCTCCTTTACAAAATAAACTTAACTTTTGGCGATTATTCACGTCTTACGCAATTTTCCCCCTTTTTTTTTTTCTTTTTTTCTAGTTGCTATTTGTTTATGTATTTACGAATGTTCCTTAATAGCATCCTTCTTTTTCGCAGCACAATGCTCGCAAAATTTTTCTTCGGAAAATATTTTAAAGGTCTTATTTAAATATTTTTTTTTTCTCTTTTTCGTCACTGAAAGCTTAGTTAACTTTCCTATCCGAATTCTACAAACCAAAACTTTTTAATAGGTAAGCATTTTAAAGTTTTATTTCCTTTTTTTTTTTCTCTAAATCCAATTCACGAAAATTCTATGCAAGATTATTGCATAACTTATTATTAGTTTAATTAGTATTTCGTGTTTCAAAAGGGTTTTTTTTTTTCTCTTTTTTTTCTTGGTTTTTTCTGGTTCGTCAGAAAAATTATGTTCCTTCCGCGGTTGGTTTTTTCTTCAAAAAAAAAGTTCACTTTTCTTTTTTTTTTTTTCTAACTACAACTCAAACAAGTTTATTGGATAATTTATTAATTTATTATTAAGTTATCATTTCGGGTTTCAAAAAGGTTTTTTTTTTCTCATACCACTTTTTTTTTCGAAAGTTTTTGGTTTAGTTTAAACCTTATAGTTATTTTAGTTTCGCGTTTGGGTTTTTTTTTTTTTTTTCAAAAAAAAAGGTTTTTTTTTTTTTCTCTCTCGGACGGCAAAAGCGTTTCTTTTTTTTTCAAATTTTCTTAAACTTTATTATTCAAATGGTTGACAACCGCCCGAACTCAACTTATTCACCAGCACGACTTTCACTATTAGATCTCCAACATCAACTGTTCTAAGCTTGCGTTAATATTCGTTTCCTAAGCTAGACTTCAACCGCAATCCCGCTATTTCCTTAAAAAAATTTATTTACGAACTATTTGACTCCAAAAAAAAATTGTTTGCGAACTATTTTATATGCTATTGTTGTTATAATTTTATATCCTACACCAACATATTAGATCGAACCCTACTCCAATGCTTCTCGCCGTTATTTTCTCATTTTTTCTCGAAACTATTCATCTCACTTCTTCGGTATCATTTGAGACATTCTCAACCACAGTGCCAGTCCCGCTGTTAAGGTATCTGCTATAAACTGTTCCCACTTTTCGAACTCATCTTCGAGCGTGTACCCTAACATAGCCGAATTCGCTCGACCGCTGTTAACGTACGCGGTCAAATGTTGTTCAATCGTACTGTTAAAGGTATTGGGGAATATCAACATTTGTAATCTATTCCTATTTCCTATGGCGACCGGATGTAAGCAGTAATAGGACTGCCACATAAATCTCCCACCCTACAATCATTGCTACGCAAATGGTAATGACTCTTAGTAGCTATGACTTACAACACCGTTATTCTATAACGCAGCTTCAAGTTGTCCCAGAGAGCTTACCTTGTCAGGGTTGAAACCACTCAACATTACCTAAACTTATCTAAGCTTTGGTGTTTGTTTTTCCTATGAATTTGGAATATTTTGGCTTATTAAAAAAAACCTATTTGCTTTTGCTTTTGACCCTTGATAATCATCAAATTAGGTACACATTTTTTTCGGTTTAGTATTTTGTGAGCGCATTGCATTTGATTTTACACAGATTTCAGCTTATATCTTTCACCATTTGCAATAGTCACGTTCAGTTAAACGTTATAGAATAAATTCCTGAAAATTATGCGAATAGATTTTTTTGAGCTGGTAATCTTTTATACGTTTTTAGCATAATCCTTGCAAATTATTAAATAACATGATTAATTAACGTAATTAAGTGCTGCTAAACAAGAGAGAGTTCTAATGGAGTAGTGATTTGCGAATACATAGCCTCTCCTACTCAATTGTCAACCTCACCTTCCCGCGGTGAACTCTGTTTTCGCTGACGAGGCTCTGACGACCGAGTTTGGGCGGTTATAACCCTTACATCAAGCACGGAGGAAATGCCGCTGTCATGCCATGTCCTTCTAATTCTAGAAGGTTGCGTTGGGTTAGTACCCCGGCCGTAAAAAAACCTCACTCAAGAAACGGAAACACGCCTCGGATATAACACCTCCCTATCGACGACGACCTTTGGCTTCAAACATATGACTCGAATTGGAACATGGAATGTACGCTCTCTCTCTGAATCATTAAAACTAGCGCAAGTCTGCAGAGAGATGGAGCTTTACAATATTAATTTCTTAGGTCTATCAGAAACCAGATGGGCAAGGAGAATTCACCACCCTTGCTGGCCACTATTTCATCTACAGTGATAATGCGCAAAGACGCTCCAACGGTGTTGGCATCCTAGTGGACAAACGCACAAAAGCGCGCTATCAAGCTATAAAACAATTTCAGAACGCATGACTACGGCCCGATTTAGAAGTAAATTCCGCTACTTTACAATAATACAATGCTACGCGCCAACGGAACCCGATACTGACGACGCAAAAGAAGAGTTCTATGATTTGCTTGACTCTACTGTTAATTCTGCCCCAAAAGGGGACATAGTCATTGCCCTAGGAGACTTTAATGTAAAGGTGGGTACGAATAACGCCAATTTCGAAAGAATAATGGGTAAGCACGCTCTAGCGTCAAACAGAAACAATAACGGTGACCGTCTACTCGAGCTCTGCGCAAGGGATTCAAGAGGTTGTGTAGCGCAATATATAGCTTCTCCAACCCAATTGTCAACCTCAACTTCGAGCGGCGAATCCCGTTTCACTAACAGACGAGGCTCTGGCGACCCCAAGCTCCTCATGGAACTTGGGGGTGGGGAGGGAGGGATGGCCTGAAGGTTTAATGTGGCCATATAAATCGTTCCCGAGATGGTCGGGCCAGCACCTTAATGGTGCTGTGTTACCGGAGCGTATCGGATCTGTATCCGACAAAGGACCATCACATCGATAACACTCCCCAAAGCCTTCGGGGAGTAACTAATCGCTACAACAACAACAACAACAGCTCTGCGCAAATCATAATATTTTCATAGGTGGCGCGAAATTTAAGCATCGCAACATACACAAATATATATGGCAGTCTCCCGACGGCCATACCCGCAACCCAATTGACCATCTATTGATTAGCAGACGATTTCACAACTCCTTCATCGATGTGCGCACACGCAGAGGTGCAGACGTATACAGCGACCACAATCTGGTTGTCGGCGAACTCCGCCTCCGCCCAGAAGACATTAGAAAACAAGAAGCTCGTAAAAAATTCTTTAATATTGAGAAGCTAAAAAGCCCGGTTATTGCCCAACAATACCAGCAAGAGCTAAGCAACTCTCTCCCTGAAAATGAGACTTTGACTATGAAGCAAATCGCAACTGCATGCTGTCAAGCTGCAGAAAAGACTGTCGGCAAAAAAGAATGCAAGAGAAAGCCTTGGATGAGCGACAGTACCTGATAGAAGAACGCAAACAACTGAAAGCTCAACTCAACATCTCATCGGTTTCTGAGCGCGACCGCATCCTGCAAACCTATAATGCGGCCCATCGACAAGTCAGAAATGCAGTAGGGAGAGATAAATTTAACTTTGCCGAAAGCATAGCAAACGAAGCAGAAATAGCAGCAAACAGAAATAACCTACGCGGTGTGTACACTGGCATTAAGAAGCTAGCAAACTCACAGCCCAACGTGCCCCCCCCTCAAAGCAGAAAATGGCACCATTTTAACCTCAGATGAAGACCAACTGAACCGATGGAAGGAGTTCTTTAAGGACAAGGCCCCCGGCGAAGAAGTGGCGTCAAACTCACGAATAATGCAGAGAAGAAACCCCAACAGAAATATTCCAACAGATCCGCCGTCATACGAAGAGATTCTAGAGGTGATAACCAAATTGAAAAACAATAAATCTCCCGGTCCCGATGACCTTCCAGCAGAACTTCTCAAGTATGGTGCAGACGTCACTGCCCGTACCCTACATGCTATTATACAGTCAGCGTGGATAGGATCCACAATTCCTTGTGAATGGAAAGAAGGAGTTATAATCACTATCCCAAAAAAAGGCGATCTCAGCCAATGCAAAAACTGGCGCGGCATTACATTGCTTAACTCAATCCACAAGATTCTAGCATTCATCATACTGGCAAGAATATCGCCCACGCTCAACGCACAATTGCGTAAAGAACAGAACGGCTTTATACCAAATCGATCTTCCGTGGACCACATCAATACCCTACGAATAATCATAGAACAGTCTAATGAATGGAGATCGCCACTATATCTTCTCTTCGTTGACTTTGAGCGTGCGTTTGACACAATCTTCCGTGACGCGATATGGAGTGCGCTACAAAACTGCGGTGTCCCAGGGAAAGTCATCGGCATGATTAAGGCCCTCTACAAAGATGCAATGATCAGTGTACGCCTCAAAGGAAAAAACAGCAACAAATTTATCATAAACAAAGGCGTACGACAAGGGTGCGTCCTATCACCGCTGCTTTTCATAGTAGTGCTGGACGATGTCCTGAGCCGCCCAAACGCAGAAGCCCCAGATGGGTTACACTGGAGGCTGAATCAGAAACTAAGTGATTTAGACTACGCTAGTTGCTGTTGCCGCAAAACTCCAGCGACTCAAAAAATAAGCTGATGAGACTGCAAACAATGAACATATCTCCTCTCCAGCTTGTATCAAATGGCAGCACTACCCTCATTGAGGATGTAGAAGAATTCTGCTACCTTGGCAGCCAAATTACTAAAGATGGCGGCGCAGAATCGGATGTATCTGCACGGATCTACAAGGCACGAACTGCATTCCACAGGTTAGGCCGAGTATGGCGCTCTCGCATATTGTCGATGAAAACAAAACTGAGGATTTTCAACACCAGCGTGAAATCAGTTCTGTTATACGGGTCCGAAACCTGGCTTGTCTCTGACCGCATTAACCGACGACTGCAAACGTTTATAAACAAGTGTCTGAGAATAGTCTGCCGTATCTTCTGGCCAAGAACAATAAGCAACGCCGATCTACTGTCACTCACGAACAACACCCCAATCTACACTGAAATTAAAAAACGTAAGTTGGGTTGGATCGGTCACACTCTCCGCAGAGAAGATGACAACGTTGCCAAAATGGCCTTCCAATGGAACCCACAGGGAAGCCGGCGCAGGGGGCTCCCTCGACAAACTTGGATGCGTACGATTCTCACTGAGAGCTCTTCCACCGCCACCTGGAATGAAATAAGACATTTAGCGACTGATAGATGTCGCTGGAGAGCGTTCGTCTCCGCCCTATGCTCCGAATAGGAGCGATAAGTTGTGCTTCTGGATGGCTATGGTATTAGTTTTAACTTTTGCGATTGTCAACTAGATGTTCAATTCTATCTAGGAATACAACTAAACAAGAGAAAAGCCTTGAAAACTAGCAAAAGGCTTTCATTTGAAGCACGATGTTTGCGCGGAAGAGCAGACATAGCATTAACATTTAATTTGGAAGGTTCAAAGGCTAAAATTGTTTAGTAACCTCTATCAAGGAAAGCAATTTATCAGTGTTAAATTTTTTGTGATGTCCGATAAAAAATTTAAGCGAAGCTGTTCAATACTTTCAAGAGCAATAATACCTTATGGCAATCTGACCCCAAATTCCAACCTTCGCTAATGAAAAACTCCATCGCCAAAAATATCTATAACAGTATCAAGTGCGCAGAAAAGTATGCAACATTTAATAACATATAGTTATAAGGAATAACCGTCTAAGGTCCCGGTTTTCAGTGCAAGTGTAAACTACAGTTAAAGTTGACTAGAGTTTAACCCTGCCACTTTGGTCGCTTAAGCTGAGATGAGCAGCAATATTTCATGTTATCGAACAAAGTGGCAAGGTTAAACTCTAGTCAAATTTAGCTGAAGTTTAAGCTTGCATTGAAAAACCAGGCATAAGAAATATGTATAAGTATTGGAGTTAGGCTGTTTTTCCTTGTAAAAGTTATAGTGGTTTCAAATAGCGTAACTATTTTTGGTCCGCCTATTTTTTTTGGTATTTAAAAGCATATTTGACGGCTTTGGCTGACCTTAAGGCACCGTTTTTCAGTGCAAGTTCAACTCAGTTTATCATTTAAACTACGCTTAAACTTATTCTGCAGTTTTTCAGTCTACTTTAAGTGAATTTAAGCTGAGCTGAAGCGGCCGTTATGGCAGGGTTAAACTCTAGTTAACCTACCAGTTATTTGCGTTCATTCTAAATGGCATTTGGGCTTGTGTACCGTTATATCTCATGTTCATAACTAGGCATACTTCTAAAATCTCCACCTCAACTCGATATCCAATAATATATCCGACAACTGGAGATACGTGTTGAATATTTATTTGAGGACTGTACTTTTCTCAAAATCTCTCAAAGGTTGGATAATAACGTTGGAGATCAACTCGAAAACTCTAAATTTTACAAAATTTCCCAAAGTATGAATAGTGATTTGAGAGCGAAGTTGGATATCAACTCGAGAACTATATGTATTAAGAATAATTATATAATGATGTTGAATATCATCTCCGGAACTAGATATATATGTATTTCGCGGGAGAAATATTTTCTCCATGTTTGTTGGGTAAACAAAATTCAGATGTAGGTAGCCGTATCTAAAAATTATCTAGATAAAAAAAAAACCGTAAAAAAATGCGCATGCCAAAGGCGGCCTTAAACTTTGGCTGAGAAAATGCTCAGTAATTTAACTGGAGTTTAAATTTGACAAGAGCTTAAGCAAACTTAGTTTAAGCTTAGCTTAACCAACTACTGAAAAACCGGGCCTAAACGCATAATTTTTTAGCATAAACTTAGATTTTAAAGGCATTTTTCATCAGTATTTTTACACTCAGTTGAGCAGAGCTCACAGAGTATATTAACTTTGATTGGATAACGTTGGTTGTACATGTATAAAGGAATCGAGATAGATATAGACTTCCATATATCAAAATCATCAGTATCGAAAACAAATCTGATTGAGCCATCTCCGTCCGTCTGCCCGTTAACACGATAACTTGAGTAAATTTTGAGATATCTTGATGAAATTTGGTATGTAAGTTCCTGGGCACTCATCTCAGATCGCTATTTAAAATGAACGATATCGGACAATAATCACGCCCACTTTTTTGATATCGAAAATTTCGAAAAACCGAAAAAGTGCGATAATTCATTACGAAAGAGGTGAGTTGAGCTTATGACGCAGAATAGAAAACTAGTAAAATTTTGGACAATGGGCGTGGCACCGCCCACTTTTAAAAAAAGGTAATTTAGAAGTTTTGCAAGCTGTAATTTGACAGTCGTTGAAGATATCATGATGAAATTTGGGGTGAACGTTACTTTTATTACTATATTTCTGCTTCATAAAAATTAGTAAAATCGGAGAACAACCACACCCACTTTTTAAAAAAAATCCTTTAAAATTCAAATTTTAAAAGAAAAGTTAATATCTCTACAGTATATAAGTAAATTATGTCAACATTCAACTCCAGTAATGATATGTTGCAACAAAATACAAAAATAAAAGAAAATTTCAAAATGGGCGTGGCTCCGCCCTTTTTCATTTAATTTGTCTAGGATACTTTTAATGCCATAAGTCGAACAAAAATTTACCAATCCTTGTAAAATTTAGTAGAGGCTTAGATTCTAGGACGATAATTGTTTTCTGTGAAAAAGTGCGAAATCGGTTGAAGCCACGCCCAGTTTTTATACACAGTCGACCGTCTGTCCTTCCGCTCAGCCGTTAGCACGATAACTTGAGCAAAAATCGATATATCTTTACAAAACTCAGTTCACGTACTTATCTGAACTCACTTTGTATTCGTGTAAAAAATGGCCGAAATCCGACTATGACCACGCCCACTTTTTCGATATCGAAAATTACGAAAAATGAAAAAAATGTCATAATTATATTCCAAATACGAAAAAAGGGATGAAACATGGTAATTGTATTGGTCAATTGACGCAAAATATAACTTTAGAAAAAACTTGGTAAAATGGGTGTGACACCTACCATATTAAGTAGAAGAAAATGAAAAAGTTTTGCAGGGCGAAATCAAAAGCCCTTGGAATCTTGGAAGAATACTGTTCGTGGTATTACATATATAAATAAATTAGCGGTACCCGACAGATTATGTTCTGGATCACCCTGGTCCACATTTTGGTCGATATCTCGAAAACGCCTTCACATACAAAACTAAGGGCCACTCCATTTTAAAACCTTCATTAATACCTTTAATTTGATACCCATATCGTACAAACACATTCTAGAGTCACCCCTGGTCCACGTTTATGGCGATATCTCGAAAAGGCGTCCACATATAGAACTAAGGCCCATTCCTTTTTAAAATACCCATTAACACCTTTCATTTGATACCCATATCGTACAAAAGAATTCTAGAGTCACCCCTGGCCCACCTTTATGGCGATATCTTGAAAAGGTATCCACCTATAGAACTAAGGCCAACTCCCTTTTAAAATACTCATTAACACCTTTCATTTGATACTCATATCGTACAAACAAATTCTGGAGTCACCCCTGATCCATCTTTATGGCGATATCTCGAAACGGCGTCCATCTATAGAACTTAGGCCCACGCCCTTTTAAAATACTCATTAGTACGTTTCATTTGATACCCATATCGTACAAACAAATTCTAGAGTCAGGCCTGGTCCACCTTTATGGCGATATCCCTAAATGGCGTCCATCTATAGAACTATGGTCCACTTCCTCTTAAAATACTCTTTAATACCTTCCATTTGATACACGTGTCATACAAACACATTCCAGGGTTACCCTAGGTTCTTTTTACAACATGGTGATTTTCCCTTACTTTGTCTCCACAGCTCTCAACTGAGTATGTAATGTTCGGTTACACCCGAACTTAGCCTTCCTTACTTGTTTTGCCTATTTTGGGTTGCAACTTTTTTCCAATCCTGTGTGTGTGTGTACTCTCTTTTTTATATTGCTGATTATTACATCACTCTTGCCAATAAATGTTACTTTAGACTAGGTAGGCAATTAAAAAGTAAAGTCCTCTCTCGGCAAACGAAAATCATACTCTACAAGTCGCTTATCGTACCCGTCCTGCTATTCGGAGCAGAAGCATGTACCATGACAACATAAGATGAAGAGGCTCTGGGAGTGTTTGAGAGAAAAGTTCTTCGAAAGATTTATGCACCTCTACGCGCTGGCGGTGGCGAGTACCGAAGAAGATTTAACGATGAGCTGTACGAGTTCCACGCACACATCAACATAGTCCCGCGAACTAAAACACAGCGGATGCGCTGGATTATTACATCACTCTTGCCAATAAATGTTACTTTAGACTAGGTAGGCAATTAAAAAGTAAAGTCCTCTCTCGGCAAACGAAAATCATACTCTACAAGTCGCTTATCGTACCCGTCCTGCTATTCGGAGCAGAAGCATGTACCATGACAACATAAGATGAAGAGGCTCTGGGAGTGTTTGAGAGAAAAGTTCTTCGAAAGATTTATGCACCTCTACGCGCTGGCGGTGGCGAGTACCGAAGAAGATTTAACGATGAGCTGTACGAGTTCCACGCACACATCAACATAGTCCAGCGAACTAAAACACAGCGGATGCGCTGGATAGGTCATATTATGCGAATAAAAGATGATGCTCTGGCCAAGAAAGTGCTTCTATCGGAACCGGCCTATAGAAGCATGGAAGCAGAGGTAGAAGGCGGCCTCCATTCCTCTAGAAGGACCAGGTGGAATACGATTTATACTCCCTTGGCGTGATCAATTGGCACCGATTTGCAGAGAGAAGAAGCGACCGTTTAACGGTTAAGCGCCAAATAAGTAAGTAAGTAAGATTATCTCAAAATAACGAGTGATGGCATTGCCCTTTCCAATAAGACAACGTCCTAATACTAATAAGTATTTCGGTCCAGGAATAATATTGCACCAGGAAAGGATATCTCCGTTTGCTCTTATGCAATACACATGTATCCTTTTAGAATTAAAGTGTGCGCATTCACAAGAAAATTTTACCCACTTAGGGCGCTAAATACAACTCTTCATTATATTGAATCTAAACTCGCTTTCAGTTGGCTGATTGCACCTAAGCCATGCGGCTTAAGTCTTTTAAATTCTGCTATCAAATTCTTAACCAACGAGATATACGTATGAATGCTTTTCAACTCAAGGAAACTCCCGATCATGTAAATTGTATTTATTGACAATGGAGAAATGTATCCAAGGAGCCGAACTAACAAAGCTATTACAAGAACTGGTTATGTTGATTTTACTGTCTTTAAGAGTAAGTTTTGATTTTTAAGCACTGGAAATAGAACAAGATATAAAATGTACTTGCTGCAAGGGGGACACATGTTCAACGGCGATTGAGTCAATTGACCTTATTTCTTCTTCAAAAAGGGTACAAAGTCAATTGAAGTTATTTCCGTGCGAAATGGTCACAACGTTCTAATCGCGCGGTTTTATATTCCATATTTTGGTTTTTGGTGCTAATTTTCCTAATTCCGATTTTGTTACAATCCAGAAGTGGATTAATAACTGAGCTGGTAAAGACTCCTTTAAAATAAGGACAAATTCAAATTTTTACTCTTGTGCTAATCTTAAATTCCCGTTTATGGGTGGTTCCTTTTCACCAAAATGGACATAATGTCAAACGGAAATGAGCTAAGTGGCCATAATGCCAAACTTAGAAAGGCCACATTAACCGTTTGAAAAGGTCATAACGCAAATAGACCTTATGTTACCCCCACCGTACTTGCTTCCGTCGAGGAATGCGCCTACACAGCTTAATATTGTGAGCCACTTTAGTATGAAAAAGGAAATCCACCCTGTGCTGGTGTGCTGGTTGCCTTGAACTTAATAGCGAATTGTGAAGTGCTCTCTCGGCCGTACGATCGAACCGAGCAGAGGAGCAAATCTCTCACTCATTGGCTCATTGGCGAGGAAGATGGAACATTAGATTCCTCAATCACAGACGATGGAACATACGTTTTGTCATACCAATTTGGTGAAGTTAGTAGCGTTATACCCTAGCTAAACAACAACAACGTGTCATGAAACGACGGAGCTATTGAGACATATAGGCGAAGAGTGGCTAAAGAGCAGGCATTAACTGCTATGTAAAATATTGTCAGACTAGCGCTTGTCTTCAGATTGGAATAACAGTGAGATCTGTCGAATTCCTGAGAAGGGCGATATTCGAAACCATGCTAATCACCTCTGGATAAGCCTGCAGAATATACCGCATAAAGTTTGATTTAGCGCATTTCGCGAAAGACTGAATTCCAAATTCCACAAACTGGCAGGAACTTAACACTGTGTCTTCAGACCTGGCAAATAAACTATCGACCGGAGGTCTGAAATATGCAAAAGCTCTACAAGAAACCCATAATCGCAACTTCAGAGCAGTCAAAAAGAGTCGCTTGTATGCTGATATGTCCTTAATTGATTACAAAACTTATAAAGCTTTGGTAAACAACGTTAAGCAACATCATCAAACGAGAAATCAAGCAAGGTGACTTTCTATCATGTGATTTCTATCATGTGATTTCTACAAACGTTCGTATTGCAGTTAATATTAAAATGTTCATTCGAAATAAAACAAGACGATTTAGGTTAGTAACTCTTTCAGTTTTTTCTTGTTAAAATCAATCGAAAGGCGAAGCGCTCAGCAGTTTTTATTGAAGTACATATAAACATACAAACATATGTACATACTACATAGCTAGCATACAAAATCACAGTGAATGAGGAGCAATCAAAATAAGGTATTTATTTACACTACATCTACGATTTGTATATGCGCTGGTCGAATAGTTTGCATTTACGATTGCCATAATGCCCTCATTTCTTCCATGGGCACTAATTAGTGCTTCTTAGGGTAAGGTTGACTATCTTCCGAAGCTTTCGTAAATCATAGCTAATAAGCGCTTAACCGGAGATCAAGTCTTTCCCCAACAGTCCCTCTTAGCTCAGTGAGCCTATCCGCCTTCCTATTATTTCAATTACGGGTGCTGATAGTAATACCTTCAGAGTCGAGTTTCTTTACTTTATTCTCATAACATAATCTAGAAAGCGAAGCCTTCGGACGTTTATTCGTTGTCCCGATGTTCATGTTGGCGTAAAGCCCACATTGTCATCAATACACACCGCTGACGTTATGAACAGAACGATAACACATTCGAAAAACTTTTCTCTCGAATACTCTAATCCTAATCCTGATAAGCCTGTTGGTGTTGCGCAACGTCATGATTTTTGCAAACATGGCGGCGAATGTTCGAACAATTCATAGGATAGTCCATTGTAATCTTGTGCCTTGTTATTATTGCAAATCTTACTTCGTCAAGGTCGGGTGGCGGAACATATATGGTCCAACATCTGGAATTGGAATATTGGACTCGCGACCTTTTTCCGCTATCCAGCAAAGCAGAGAAATGTTCCCACACTTTGTATACCTCGGTTACCAAATCTGCATTACACTCTGTCCCCGCCATTAAAAGTTTCCAAATTATTCCTAAATGGCAGCATCTCATCTCAAGCTCAACCTGATCCTTGAGGCGGCGCGACATTTCTCATCGTATTAATTTTTTTCGAGTTAGCTGTAGATCCATGGTATTCGCAACGGCTATAATGAGTGGTGTCTAAGCTTTGGGCAATTGAGGGCGAGCAGTTTAATAAGAGTTATAAATGAGTAATTTTATGTGCTTGTAAGCGTATGAATCGTGGTACAGTGGCTGACGTACCCGACCAAACGCCCGGGGTTGCGGGTTCAACTCCCACCAAGCATTCCTTTTTTTAAATTTATAAATTATTATTATTAATGGACTGTATTGAGTTTATGGGGTTTTTGATTTAATGTATTCCATTTATTGAGTTGGGTAGTTTTAGTCTTATTGGTGTATTTAAGTCATGGGAGGATGCATAGCATCAGTACACCTTTTATTTATTTAATTTGGGGGCGAGCACTGGGGGCTCTGAGGCTTCGCTCTACTGAGCCACCTCATCCTCTATTTGAAGAACCCTTTAAAATGTGATATGGAGGCGAGCACGGGACGGCTCTGAGGTATTGGCACCCCATTTTCTACAAGAAAAACCTCTATTTATTTAATTTGGGGCGAGCGTTGGGCACTCTGAGGTTTCGCTCTAATGAGCCACCTCATCTTCTATTTGAAGAACCCCTTCAAAGTGTGATATGGAGGCGAGCACTGGGCTCTGATGTATTAGCACACCATCCGAAGAACCTCTATTTATTTAATCTGGGGCGAGCGTTGGGCACTCTGAGGTTTCGCTCTAATGAGCCACCTCATCTTCTATTTGAAGAACGCCTTCAAAGTGTGATATGGAGGCGAGCACTGGGCTCTGATGTATTAGCACACCATCCGAAGAACCTCGCTTTTAATTAAAAAACTCAAACTATGTCTTTAGAATATTTCACTAACCAGTTGAGAATTACAAGCACACTCAATGGCTACTGAAACAAACGAACGAAAAATGTTCATAGTTTAAGTCGCTTAAACAAGTGGAAAATGTATTGTCCCGTTTGAGAACCAAGTGAATGATTACATGAGCTGCGTGCTTCGTGATTATATGCTCTTTCTTCGCTGCAAAGTGTAGTGTGCATATTTTCGCTGCCACAAAATAGTGGTCCGAGTCGATATACTGGTGTTATAGCTACCCTCTCCCATGTCGACATCGATTTGGCTTTGTGGTCTCCGATGACGAGACAGCAAAGTAGGTTGGTGTATCTTTTATGCTGGAAACCTGTACTGCAGTTAATCATATTTCGAGTAGGGGCAAAGTCAACCAACATCAAGCAGGTCGGAGGGATTGGATCGTGGAGGTTCAGCTTCTTTGTCAAACTCGGGGTAAAAATCACCATTTCCACTTTTATGTTATAGTAGCGACAGTCTTCGGAAGTCTTTTCTAGTTTTATATAAAAGAGTTCCTCATTCTTCCGAACTCGTCATCTGTTGGATTGCAAGTGAAAATAAATGTTACATTGTAAGATCATGCCTCGTTGCGGATTGCAGCCTCATTCACTGTGTAACGACAATATCTCTTTATCTCCAAAAAGTAGCTGTAGAAGTGGCGAGCCTCACTATCCTTCTGCATTGCCCTCCATTGTGCTTTCAAGTGATAACATCACCCGCCTACACGTGGACAGCTTACTTATGTCAAAGGGGTTGTGTTTCTTTTAATTTTAGTCCATTCCAGCACATGTTGAAACTAAGTAAACATACATTTGCAGTATTTACACGCGTACTTAGATATTTATGTTTACGAAGTCCTAATATTAGAACATAAAAAAAATACAAAATTTTATTAACATTTCTTCCTCCTTCTTGCTGACATTTGTTTACCTGAAGCCGTGGATAGTTAATTAGTATTGAGTAATTGAATGGTTAAGTTCCAATTAAGTAGTATAACATCTATGGATACTTGGCAACAGTTACCACATCAGTGATATTCCGTATGACAAGATTTCTAATTAGCTTGCATCAACATCATCTTGTTTATATTTTAGGTAACCAAGTAGTTAGAACGTGTTTGTCAGAATCCAAAATTACAGTCAGAGTTACATCAATTTTTTTATACCCTTTATGAATGTGATGTGATGTTTAAACTTTGGTCATTTTTGGATTACTTCTGGATCATATCGAGGCCATTTCTAATCCATTTAAGAACTGTTACAAGATAACTGTGGGTTTATTTTAGATTTAACCTTAGGACTGCTTTTGGATCATTTTGAGACTATTCGGCAACTATTTCAAGACTGTTGCAGTTTTCCAAAAATGGTACGGAAGTGTTCCTATAACAGTCCTAAAGTGGTTAGAAGCTGTCTCGAAATGATACATTAAATAGTCCTGAAGTCATCTTGAAGACATCCCGAAAAGCCTTCGAAACAGTTGACCAGTAGTCCTAAAGTGGTCCAACAACATACAATACAATTCCTTGCCTTCAATCAAAGTCCGTCAATCCGTTTGATCTGATGGCAAGGAACATGCCTTTAACAACTGTAACGACTCGCAGTACCTCTGGTCAGCTTGAGCGCAGACCATATGGGTATAGTATAATAGCGTCTTCAATTACATGATGAACATACTACATGATTCCGTATCTACGCTTCGAAGGGGCTCATATAGTCACAATAAAGGTGGGTGGTTGGCGCAAGGTTGCCCATATCAAGAGAGGCGATACACATGTATACATGTACGCTGGCATCCCATTTAAACATTTGGGTGTTTTCGTCGCCGAAGCATTGCTTGAAGCTTGTAACGTGTGCGTCGCACTAAGATTGGGCAAGATTAAGAAAATTCGATATTTTCACACTATCGACCTAGCAGGTCAGGCGTGCACCCCAGAGCGAGGCTACAAAGTGTAGAAGATCACGTGCTGCTCTAACAACATTAGACTAACAAAGTTACCTTTATCAGTAAAAAAAAGAGGACTCTGGGCTCATGGTGGGAATTCTAGCTGGACCTTGCCTGACCTGACATGCCTTCAAGTTGGGACTTAGTTATATCAGGTGTAGGAAGTGGGGGATGGATGAAGAAACAATCGAGTTCGTTTTATGCCCATGCGCAGCGCACGCTAGGCAAAGTCTCCGGATATAAAGAGTAATACAGCTATCAGATCTATACGCATAGATTCTAGACAGCTTTTAGGACATATATATTATTTATATAAATCTTACTTTTTGATAGGGTTTTTCAGTTTGGTCGTTAAATAACATTTTGGATTCTTTCAATCTATGTGAGGTCTTCACAGAACGGAGCTACTACGACAACCTTCACGCTATTTCTCTTCCAATTTGCTTCTCTTTCCAATTTTCCTACAAATTGGCAGGGCAGAACATACATATGTACTTGTTTTATCGCGACTTACGTTTATTTAATTTAATTATTTCTGTAGAAGTAGACTCTACTCCTTAGGGAGGCATTTTTATATGGTGAAACCTACGTAGCTGTAAATGAGTTACAATGGAAGTCGAGATTTTATTTTTTATTTTTGTTTTCGTTAAATTTCAAGCTAAAAATTTTAATACCTTAATCGATCTCCATAGCCAATGCCATCCACAAAGGTATAATAATTTGAGTAAACTTCAATTGCGTGCAATGACAGTCCAAATCCAATAAATTAATGAAAAGTTCCCGGACTATCATCCAATCGCTCGAAGGTAGCCCCGGATTCGACTCCGCGATGGTATCCAGGATTGAGAAGGCCGTTAAGGACATCCTTCCAGTTATCCGGGGTCATGTTCCCATCCGGGTGACCGCGGTTCAAAACCGCCAGCGTAAAGTTGGCCTTAGCCGCCTCGCTGAAGGTTTTGGTCAGGGCAGTGGGAGTAGAGGTCGAAGGCCGGTGCCTTTTGGGATCGCTCGAGGCGTTTCCCATAGACCTTTGTCTCTTGAGGGCCGGCATCTTCGGGTCAGAAGTGAGTTTGGTGGCAGAAGAGGAAGGGATGGGGTTGTTGTTGCTGCTCTTCTTGGCAGCAATAATCTTCCTGGCCCAGGCCAGTGAACTTTTTTGCTCTGCCATCAACTTGTCGCTGGGAGAGTTGCCAAGTTTCTCAACGATTTTGATGGCATTGCGAATGTTCCGCTGGTTGCGGACCGAAGTCGGGATTCGCTTATTTGCCTTGGAACCCTCAAGGGGTTCAGCCGGCTTGCGAGGAAGCTTTGCAGCGGTAGAGGCAGTACTTTTGTCCGTGGAGGATTTAGTGCTGTTACCAGTCACCTGCTGACAAGAGGTGCCCGGTACCGGCGTGGGACGGGCCTCCTATGCTTGCTCAGTCGGACGTTGCTTTCCCTCTTTGGGGCTAGCTTTGCCGGCTGCTGCGGAATTGGACTTGCCCTCAAGGGGTTTAGTTCTTCCGCTAGCTTGCACAGGTGGCCGAAGATTTTTTGTTGCCGTGAAGGCCTGGTCGGCGCCGTCTGTGCGGTCCAAGGGCGGCATCTTTACCCGTGCAGGGATCCGAGGCCAGGTTTTTGTTGCTCATTTCAAATCTTGTTCGTTAGCTGCCAATTAAGGTGAGACCGTTCGGCAGCCTGAAGTTAAAGGGATAGGGGAAACAATGCGGTCGACTGCGGTAGAGCCACATATCGCAGCAAGTCGCCGTTGCTCCCGGAGGTGGACCGGTGTCCGGGAGGCTCCGTAAGAGTACAGTCGGATGCCCCTGACTGCAAACCATCCAATGGGCACGGAATCGCATAACACCCTGGATTAGGGGTGGACCACCTTTTCAACTGGGCGTGGTCCAGTTCCCACCTTGAGGCCACGTTTAAAAACCATATCCATATGTCTACCACATTTTCAACTGGGCGTGGTCCAGTTCCCACCTTGAGGCCACGTTTAAAAACCATTTCCATATGCCTAAGCTATTAAGGAGCTGGGGCACAAATGGAGATGATTCCTAAACTTAGCTAGCACTCCCCTGGAAGGGGAAACTGTTGTGCATATTACCAGCCGGCACCCTCTGGGAGGGTTCAGCCCAAGGATTTGCGACAGCAAATGTCTGATATTACTTCTACTTCGTATAGTATCTCATAAATTTCACTGAAATGGTTAGGTGATTTTAAGGACTTTATCTTTCCGTCCACATCGAAAATCCTTTAATTAAAAATTTGTTTTTTCTGACGATAGACCATGATTCTAATACTTCCCTGCAACGAATTGCACTAGTTCTGAACTAGCGCAGAGCTTTTGCTTTTAAAGACGGTACTAGTTTTAATTCTGTCCCATGCCTCACATTCTATGCAAACATTTTGAACGGCTTCGTAACTGATTCAGTGGTACGGAGTTTTGAAAAAGTCACAGCCTTTGATTATATACTTTAAAAACATATGTGTAGCGCACACTTTAGCGCTGTTATTACAAGTGCGGCTTTTAACTGTCGCGCTTTGTATCGAATTAGCACAAGTTCGGAGGTGCGATACTTTCACTTTGTGTCATCATTCGATGATCTCAGTGGGTTCCGCACACAGAACCTTTGCTAGATCAGACAAATACTTGGCTGAGTATAATACAACATTATTCTATATCTTCATATATATATAGTACCCTGGTTTTGTCTATGGATGTATGCATATGCGAATGAGCGAAGAGTGCAAAACCAAAAGCTTTAGTAATTTGCCCATGCAAATGACCGCACGCGTTGCTGACTTTTCGCTGCATAAAATGTGTCCAAAGGTCTCATTGTTGTTTGCAAACATAATCCTACACATGCAAGTTTCGCCTGCTGTATACTTATTTACAATTGTGTTCATACACACACATATACGACGTAGTTTGTAGTAGCATATCCGTATGCATTAAAGTCAAATAAAAGAAGCTTTTTACGCGCCTCAAAAAGTATAAATACATAGTTGGTGGCACAAAGAAACTTATGCAGAACTCTGGCCATTGAAGTTTGCGCCATTTTTTCCAACATTCATTCTGTATGCGATCTCATACCTTCATATGTGCGCGTTTGTTTATTCGATATGGACTAACAAGATTTTGGCGAGTTTGCAATTTGAGGTTGATATTTTTTATGTGGTTGGATGTCCTTTGCTGGAGCCTTTTGATTTTAGTGTTACATTTGCAGTTTCTTTTTATCGAAACCATTTTTTTTATATACTCTGCTTTTCGCTTGAACGTGCTGCAATACTCACGTATGCATACAGGGTGGTTGAAAAAAAATGTTGTATTGTGAAAGTGCTCTAATTTTGTTGACTTGTTGAGTCATATTGACGCAACTTCCTGGGGAAGTGTGTATTATTCTTCTGCTATGCTTGCATATGCTGTTTCAATAATGGGGTGAGCCCGCCAGGAGTGGCGCTTTGGGGAAAACCACTTAGAGTGTGTGGATACGTTTGAGCTTACTTTTGCTGTCACAACCTGTCCCTTCTAATGAAGTGCGGACTACCCTCTCCCTCCCATTCCGCACACAATTTCCTATAAGAAACCTTTTTGGTCGGATCTTATTTTATGATTCTAGATTATGTTGGTATTTTTATAAAGCTCGTCATTTGACAGGATGCGAAAGGGTTGGGAACAAATAAAAACTGCTCCAAACAAATAAAAAAAATCTTTAGAGAAAAAAGTCTCAAGCATATTAACGGAAAAGCGCGCCCACTTTGAGGAACTCGCTTAGATTAGTTACTATAGCACATTGATTAACCTCTTAACTCACAACGATGTGCTCGCTCTCCGACATATGTTATACAAATTTCCAACTTGGCCTTAAATTTTTAACGTTTCCATGCGAAGGGAACTGTAGCAACTGTCAGTTACTACTAAATATCCATGAATAGACAGTAAGTTTTCGCGGAAGCTCATTGTGGAATAGAGAGAGTGAAGACGGCCTCGACAGCACTTTATGAACGTTGAAGAATGCTGGGGTATACGTGGGGTATATTGCCCGCTCTCCCTCATTTGTGTTTACAGCATTTATTAAGCCTATCCAATACTATGGCGTCCTTGTTTGGTAGATAGTAAACCAAAAAAGAAGCCACCTCTAAATTAGAAGGGGTATGCAGAATATCAATACCTAGCAAAAGACAAAGGATATAGCGTTAACAAATAAACGATGCCTAGTGCCTCGGCGTGGCTTGAGTGCAGACCATATGGTCATAGTAAGAATGTAGACTGATGACGGGTATTCTGACTGGACACTGCCTTCTGGCGTCACGTGCCTTTAAATGAGGCTTGGTCAATGACAGCAGATGTAGGATGTCGGAAAAGAAAACAATCGAACACGTTTTGTGCTTATGCCCTGTGCTTGCCAGCCTAAGGCCACACAGCTGTCACACCTAGAAGCAGCGAGTGGCACATATCCTAGAAAGCGTTTAGTATTTGCCAAGAGCACGGAGGTATTTTATAACAGAGACCCTGGATTTTGATGGGGTCCTTTAGTTTGGTCGTTAAACAAACTTTTGATAACACTATAAACTCATTCAGACTATATGATTACTCCATCGACCGCCCAGTTCAACTTCACTTGACCGCTTGCCAGTAGAGCTCGTAATATTCGATTCGCTGCTGAACGATTATTCGAATGTTGAAATATATGTACATGACTTTGAACATAAAAACTCAATAGTTTTTAATTTAAACCACTGTTTGTATTCGCTACTCCAGAGCAGTTGTAGAGCAATGAAAAATATACTCTGCTACTGCTTCGGCTATGAATACGAATATATTATATAGTCGAGCCATTACATATAAAGCTATAGTTATGCTTCTTCGGCAGTATATGAGCTAGCAATAGCAAAATAATAACTACAAACGATAAGCTTTTTATAGCAGAGCAACACAATAGGTAGGGTATTCTTTTCCGCAGCTATTTCGGAGCTCATGCTTTCCTGAATTGTGGAAAGTAGCTAAGGTTCGACCCTACCCGAAAAATAATAAAGCAAGCTCACTGGAAGATTTTAGGCCCACAAGTATTTTACCAGTGCTATCTAAATTGTTAGAAAGCCTATTAGCTGAACAGATCGGCTCGCATGTTACCGGATACAACTTACTTTCGCCAAACCAGTCAGGTTTTAGAGCTAAACACAGCTGTTCAACAGCTTTTGTAAAAATACTTGATGACATACGCGTATCATTTGATAAAGGTCACTTAACCCTTCTGTGTCTGCTTGACTTTTTGAAAGCATTTGACTCAGTCGATCACACACTACTATGAGCATTATTTTCGTTTTGGCAGTAACGCTCGGAGGTGGATGGAAAGTTATTTGTCTGAGAGGTATCAGTTTGTTAGTACTGGATCAGATGTATCGGAACCAAAGAAAGTGCTGAAGGGCGTTCCGCAATGGTCCATACTTAGTCAATGGATTTCAGTCTTTTTCTGAATGATGTGTTTTATGTCTGCGAGTTTGTAAGAATGTATGCATATGCTGATGATATTCAGCTTTATTTATCCGATGGTTTTAGCAATATGCATGATCTTTGCCTTAAAGTAAATAACGATTTATCTGCTATTTTATTTTGGGCGAACAAAAATTGACTTTTTATAAACGCAGCTAAATCATATGTTTTGCCCAATGCCAGAAAATGTATCGCAAATCTTACAACACCTGACCTGAGTATTGGGACCGCTAAAGTGAAGACCGTTAGTAAAGTTAGAAACCTTGGTGTTATAATTAATACTAGTCCTACTGAGACTGATCATATCAACTCCGTAGTAGGAAGGGTGTATGGAATTCTGCGCAGTTTGCGACAGTCTGCGCCTTTTACGCCATTACATATCAAAAGAAAGCTTGCCATCCAACTCATTATACTCCTTGTTACGTACTCGGAGCTGATCTGCAAAAAGCTCGACTCAAGATCTACCCATAAAATGGAGGTTGGCTTTAATTATGTCACCCGGTATGTCTATGGTTACATTACTTTGAACATATATCCGCTTGGAGATCCAGACTTCTGGGCTGTAACCTGTCTGATTATCAGAAGGCAAGGAGTTGCATTTTTCTGTTTCGCCTGATCCTAACAAAAACACCGGCATACTTGTATAACAAAATCGTATTTAATAGGTCCCTCCGCTCATGATCTCTATCTGTACCTACTTTTTATTATGCATCTTCGACTAGGCTGTTTTTTGCCAACACCACGCGTCTCTGCAATTTAATCCCTGCGTCTGTGAGAAACTCTCTAGACCAAAACAACTATAGACGTATTCTTTTCTGCTACTTTTCTAATCTTGAAACTTAAATTGGCTATCTAAAACAATTTCAAACTATTTCTCTATACTTCTTCTTGAACTCGTTTTTTTTATATTTTTTGATCTGTTCATTTCATTCATGTAACTTAAATTAACTTTTAGGCATATTTTGCTTCATTTACAAATTTATAATTCAATTGTGATACCTGGTTGTTGTACTCTTAAAAGATTTCATTATCTTAATGTACTAATGTGATTAATTAAATACAATACAATAAAATACAATACTGGGATGGTTGTGGGGACTGTCACGATCATTTAAGAACTATCTCGCCGTTCTTCCGGGGGCTATTTTAAAGTAAATTTTTAGTCTTTTTCTGATGATCTTAGGGACTACTTCAGGATTCTCCCGGTGTTATTTGGGGATGACTTTGGAGAAGTTTCGGGTTGGTTTTGAAGAATATATCGAGTGAGTTCATCTTGAAATTATTTTGAGACTATTTAGGGGCCTTTCCGGGGTCAATTCGAGATGAATTTTTGGTAATTTCGTGATGAACTTGATGAATATTTAACGGTACTTCCAAAGTCATTTATACCTCACATAATACAGCAGCTACTTTATCAAACGGTTTTAAAATCTAGCTGCACTACTTATTTCTTCCAACTTGTAGCATTTAAGGCGTCTTTGATCACAAGATAAATGAAGATGCAATTGTGTTGTCGCTAACGAAACACTGTTGGTGTAATACTGCATATACTGAAGTGTCCATTTTCGTTATTATTTAATCGTAGTTCAGAATTATTTCTAGAAAGGTTCAGGGATTGGCCGAACTGAAAATTTTCGAGATAGTTTCAAAACTGTTTACATTTTTTTGAGTTTCACAGAACAATTTCGAGATATCGGTTCTCAAACTCTCATGCCAGCCGATTGTCTCTCATCACACCTCTTGTGAACTGTTCAACGTAAAAATGTTAGGTATGATACGTCTCCTTTTATATTTAAAGCTGAAGATATTTGCGATGACTAGAAATTGGTTCCCAAAAATTGCACAAAACTTCGATTTTTGATAAGTTCATGACTTCCTTACCAAAATATTTATTTTTCGAAAGGTTTGTATGCTTACGTTTCCCTTACCGGAATCGGAAAGTGCAGAAAATTTAAATTGGGGAAACCATTTTTGAGGTATACCACTCTCAGATTTCAGTATCTACGATCAAACTAGCAAAGATTCAACAAAGAAGAAATATTTGGTACATACACTGCGTATACGTAATTTTTTTTTACCCTTTCGATCCGACTTTTGTAGAATGTATATGGAAACATAATTTTTGAATATTTCAAGTTAAAACAGATCACTAAATATGTGGTAGCATGATGATCGCTCTATTTTTGTCTACAATGATATTTAAGGGCGGGACTTATGTGTCCCATTAGGGTTTTATAATGGGACATATATGACCCATACGTATTTATTACGCATGTATGCATAACATTTTTTTAACAATAAAAGTGTTATTTATGCAGTTTTTTATTGAATTCAGTATAAAAAAGTAAAATATTTCATTTATACATAAGTTCATACATAGCATTTCAAAACTGTATGCAAAGAGCGCAAAATAATTTATGAAGGAGGAGAAGCGAAATAGTTTTTACAAAAATACAAATTACCAGTTTTGCAAATAGTTTTCGTTCTTTTCTCAATTTTCCTCAGGGCACATGAGGCACATCGACGTCTCTTAGTTCTTAAGATCGGCAAATGATCGCCAACGTTTTTCATATTCTTCAAGCTGTTTGATCGCCTTCCCTGCCGACGAGATCTTTTGTAGTCGGTGGTCTCTCTAACTTTTGATACAAAGGACTCAGCAAGTTGTACTATAAAGTCTAGAAAAGGAAGTTTTTTTCGATGCACCCCGAGTGAATAACCCACTAATTCACAGCACACATCATTCCAACGCGATAAAAAACTTTCTCCCACCATTTGGTTGACCTACGATCAATATACGTTACAGAAACGCGTCCAATCACTATATAAACTTCACCAGCATCTGTACAAGCTATTCTTTGCCGCTTAGCCTTTGATTTACGCATTATATCTATCCTTTCGTTTGTACACTGTGCAATATATTGTGACAAAGTTTTTGGAAAGATTTTACGAAATATATCATATGGTGTTGTATGGCATGAAATGCTCTCTGCGATTTTGCAATTACGCTATTGGTGACCAATTTTCGTGGTAGGAAAGGGTCACTAGGAGAGCTCCAAATAATAACTTCTGCACTAGTGACATCAGGTGCAACTGTTGCCTCGTGTTGATCTTTCAGGTTAACAACCTTATCCGAGTAGGCTTGTTCTGACTCACCTGAGTCAAATTCAGTGTCACTGTTATCTTCTGAGGGATCGTAAAGGCTATCGCTTCCACAACCAAAATGTACCTGAAAGATCCTCGTTCTGTTCGTCTTCCAGGATACCTGTGATTTCATTTTCACTTAGTTTAGTTGCCATTTACTGTTCCTAAAAGAAATTAACATTAAACATATATAGGGTCGAAAACTATCTACTGGGACATTAATGTCCCATCAAAAAATATTGCAGGGACATAAGCGTCTCAAAGAAAATAAATATCCAAAATCTTTGGAAATAAACAACTAAATATATATTTTTAACTTACCGTAAGCAAATGCAGGTTCCGATTTAAAAGCAGTAACGAATTAACGCTTTTGAACAATTATTTTAAGCACAAGAACGCAATTAGCACGAGTTTCTTTTAGAACTGTCGACATATTAATATAGTAAAATAAACAAAAATGCTTAATAACGTGCATGTTTATAAATGTAAAATGTAAATAACCCCATAAGCTAATGTTTGGGACTTTTTTGCGCCACTTTAAATACCTTATACGATATTTAGGAACTTACAAACTTTTCGTGGGACAATAGTGTCCCTGGAGGGTCGAAAGGGTTAAATACTTCATACAAAATCGTAGTTCGATAATCGTTGAAGTCCGGTTATTCGAATAATCTAAATAAATCAACTATTCGAAATTCGCAAATTCGATTAGTAAACATACAAAATCAAAAATCGAATACTCGATTAATCGAATTATTCGCATATTTTTAAGAGCTCTACTAGCCAGAATATGTTTGTTAGTAGCACCTTTAATCCGCCACCCTGTATTTAAACTTATGAACACTTGCTTGTTTGTTTGTGCATTTTTGTGGTACGTTTGCATTTGCCATTACTGTTTCTAACACGCTTTTGCGTAATTTAACATGAAAGTTGTAAGTTCATGCTGGTAGTCTTTGACATATTGCAAACTCAAACATATACCATCAACATATATTCCTGGATTTAAAGCACTCCTGTGTTTTTGTAAAAAAAAGTAAACAAAAAATTTAATAAAAATGGGAGAAAAAAAAATATTTGCCAAAGGTCTGTGGTTGCTCCACATGGAACCTGATTGGGAGTATGAAAATGCGTGCGAAAATCAAAGGATCTTTGTAAGATTAGAATCTAGTAAAAAAATTTTGGTCAGCAATTAAGTAAAATGGAAAAAGTATTTATTAAACTTCTACAGTTTCTTTTGTATAAATTTATAAACGCTAGTCAGAAAAGTCCAAGGACAGTGTTTGTAGTAAACTTGATGGTAGTTTTGCGTTTAAATGTCTAGTTATTTACTTACATTCAGTTTACAGTGGCTGTAAAGCAGGCACCAGAAAAGGGCTGAATTGAGCTGAAAAAATAGCAAGAGAATAACGTTTGCATGTAAGAAAGGTTTAAAGACAAAAACAAAAAGTTTTAAATTTATTTTAAAATTTTCAATTTCAATTACTTTACAAGTCAGCATAATAAAAATACGATGAGTTATCTGCCAAAAATCTTTCCAGAAAGGTCTTTTTTAATTAATTTGTAGCTTCAGTGGAAAAAAGTTTTGACATATTTCTCTCGCGAGCCCTGAATGACGAATTTATATACTTTTATGTCCAACTCAAACCCCGATTCCTTAAATTTATTTTTTGTTTTTTACTAATTATAAGATTTTCATATATATGTGTATATCGTTTTTCGTTCGGTTGAAATCAATTTTATTTTTATTATTTTTTAATTCCTTAAGATACAATTTTAATTAAATTCTTAAACGCGTTGCAGAATACTGGTAAAATATCTTTAGAGCTAAGGTTTTGTGGGATTGTAGACGTCCCAAACTGCTGAATGTTATCTTTATTCTTAACTGACGAACTCAATTTTGTTTTATTTACTTGTTGTTCATTGCTCCTTTCTTCCTTTGTCATGTTGTTTGATTTATTTCCCGGAGGTGGATTTTTCATTTGACAAACAGAGCATATAATAACAAGCCAAGAACGCTAACAAAAAAAAAAAAAAAAAAAAAAATACACACATGTAAGGAATGGTAAGTTTGTGAGAATATTGGGCATATACCCAACTGATGTATCCTTTGAGCGTTTGCATTTTTTGATTTTTCGGATTGCGGAAAGGACGAGCATCTTGAATCACAGTACTTGGTAACGAGGCTCATTTCCAGCAAAAAATGAATACTGTTTCATTGCCTTCGTGACTACATCGCCCTGCTTCGAAGCCACAACTTTCCTTGAAAGAGTCTAGATAATTAAGGGAAATGCTAAATCATAGTCCCTAAATATTTTCCAGTGGTTGCTTCAGAGAAAAGAGTTCTCATCCGAGATTTGTTCTGGGTTTTCAATTGGGTATAGTTTTTCTGTTCTTACATCAATGGAAGAAGTTTTCCGGATCTCACTCCTACTAACTATAAGAAAATTTCGACTTGACCATGTAGCCAGACAGTGGATGTACACTGTTCATCCACTCCGTACCGCTGGAGTGCATATTTTAGGGTTGGTGCCGATCGCCATGGTTTTGAGGAACTTCAAATGCTGTCTGACAAAGTGAATGCTGAATGCTTCTACCAGAAAAGCCGCTTAATGACGGAGTGTTTCAAGATCTGGGAATAGTCTTTCAGGAATGATAACGCTGACCTGATAATGACGTACAAAGTGTGCCTAAGTAATTGATGGTTTTATTGCTAGTTAGTGAGAGAGATGATGAACGCACCTGGAATCGGCGGACCATGGGTGACAAGAGGCTATTAAACGCAACAAAAAGCATAATTAGCAAGCGAGGCTTTGGCAACTCTGAGTTCTTCATGGAACTAGTGGGTTGAGGGGTGGTTTGGCCTAGAATGTTCAATGCGGTTTTATTGAATTGTTCACGAGATGGTCGGGCAAGTACCTAGAACGTGCTTGTTACCGGAACGTACCAGATAAAAACCTTGGAAGAATGTCTTTGTCGCTACAAGAAGACAAGAAGTATCGATTTTCGGAAGACTTGTCCAACGAACTGATTTAACTCCATCAGTTAAGCTTCAGACCTGGAAAATGCACAATTTTGTTGTTGTTGTTGTATCGATAAGGTTGCTCCCCGAAGGCTTTGGGGGGTGTTATCGATACAAATCCGGTACGCTCCGGTACCACAGCACCATTAAGGTGCTAGCCCGACCATCACGGGAACGATTTATGTGGCCACATTAAACCTTCAGGCCATCACCTCCCTCCCCACCCCCAAGTTCCATGATGAGCTTGGGATCGCCAGAACCTCGTCTGTTAGCGAAATAGGATTTGCCGCCGATAGGTGAGGTTGACAATTGGGTTTGAAGAAGCTATATATTGCGCTGGCAACCTGAAGGGTTGCGCTACATAGGCCCTTGAGTCTGGTATTTTAGTCGCCTCTTACGACAGGCATACCTACCGCGGGAATATTCTGACCCCTTAACTCGCTGGGGTGAAAAATACACAATCGACAGGATTTTCACGATGCTTCAAATTCTGAATAAGGTCCACGATAAAATATCGGTAATCACTATTATTTTGTCGATCGTAAATAAGTCGTTCTAAATTAAAACAAAATTCGGTGTTCAGGTAAATTGATTCGCTGTAACACAATGATCAAATTAGTGTAGACGCAGTGGACTAGTCCTACTAACTAAAAGTCCTCGATTTAATTGAGAGGACAACTATTAATAAAATACTTAAGGAAGATTTGCTGTATTGGGATCGCAAATCTGCTGCGGTTTGGCAAGCTTTCTGAGTGAACATCTGTCATGAAAACTTCTCTCTAAAAATAAATTGGCCTGCCATCCGGAGTCGGCATACGACATGTGGGTATGCCAATGTTTTGAGAAATTTGAAAAGATGTACCCCAAAAACTTGCGAATAAACACGGCATTAATCTCTTCGAAGGTAAATTGCCAAGAGATTGGTGGAGGAAGACGTGAGTCAATTTAGTGTAAGTTTTCGTAGTGTTGGATGGTCTGTTCGGTGATGAGGTCTGTTTTATAAGCAGTTCCACGATAGCAAAACTTTCCTTACTTATGTTAGATTTATAACTCCATTTCCTCATTCCGTTACCATCCATCTTTATTGAGATGAAAATGCTTGGTTGTACACCTGGGTATAAACACACCCAAGACAAGTAAATGTATTTGGTGGCATTTGCTTGTAATAGTTAACTGAGTCTATTAAAAGCAATGGAAGATATGAAGGATGCAAAGAAAAGTAGCTGTGACCACTAATTATGTTCGGTTGTAGTCAGGAATAAGAATTGAAACAATGAAAGTGACACAAAAATTCTGTAGATGGGAGAATACGCGTTCACAATAGCAATAAGAAAAACAAAATATTTTAATGAAAAAACAAAAAATCGTATAATACAGAGCAAATTATAGATGTGCGTGCGTGCAGGTAAAACAAAAAAATGCCTATGCATGTGTAGGTCAAAGTAGACAAACGAAATATTGGGGTAGCCTATGCCTGCGGTCTTATGAACAAGACCACAACTTAAAGCCAGTTTGTACATTTAATTAACTAAGTGGCAAACGTATATTATAGTATGCTTTTAGGCTGTAACAAAATGTGTGTGTACTCGCATTCACCACTTCACTAGGTGTCGCCTAGCATAATAGTTACTAAAATAAAGTATAATAAAAGCATAAGAAAGGAATACAGAAAATGATGAAAAAGTTTGCGGCATAAAAGAAAAAAAAAATATACCCTTGATTATTTCCAATGGGGAGAGGCTGGACTTTGACATAAATTGGGTACACCCAAGTGTACTATGTTTCCGCTGTTCTCATTCCATATTAACATTATTGATATGGTCAAAGAACAAGCTTTCTTTCCAGCAGATAAAAAAAATATTAAAACTGCGCTTTAAGAAAAATAAAAAATTTAAATTATTATTATTTCGACCATCACTAATGATCATTGCAAAGTATGAAAAAAAAGAAATAATAATAATAAATATATTCAACCGACTTTTATGAATTTTTTTAGAAGAAAATATTGACGCAGATATATACAGTGTTTTTTTTTTTTCATTTTCACAAATTAAACCCCCGCGCTTTGCACCCAGAGTATATCAACTTTCTAATATAACGATTAGTTGTACAAGTATAAAAGAATCGAAATAGATATATACTTCCACATATCAAAATCATCATTATCGAAAAAAAATTGATTATGTCCGTCCGTCCGCCCATTCGTTATACGGGCTTATCTGGACCCAGAATAAATTGGTTTAGAAAATGAGTGAAATCGGGTGATAACAACGCCCACTTTTTATATATATTACATTTTGGAAAAGACAAAAAACCTGATTATTTAGTAAATAACACTGGTCAACAGTGATTTTGGTTCAGCTCTACTTGTAACCAAATTTGGTAGTACTCGGTACACTGATAAAAACTGTACACTTACTTTTTTAATGCTATGTACAGTTTTCTAGATAGGGACAAGAATCCCTTTTAAGAGGTTAAGGCACGTTTGGCCCCATAACTTTGTTTCTGTTTATTCTATCAACACAGTTTTGATGTCGTTGAAAATAGCACATTTCGTCGCTTCTATCAGTATACAAGTTGTTAATATGTCTTCACAAACGTCAGAGAAATTGCCAAAATAATGTGAAATATACAATTTTTTGTTAAAATTTTTCATTTCTAATCACGGTTTTCCCGAACAATTTGTCAACCAGTGCATATGTTAATTATTTTAAAACAATCACCTATTAATTCTGTTATCAAAGACACTTAACACTTTTATATCTGCGTAAATCTTCCTGGGATTTTCTACTTTAGTGAATTTCTACTTTACTTTAGGGATTTTCTACTAGTGTGAAAAAAAAATTTTATTTTATAAAAATGTTTTCCTTCCTATTTATTTTTTAAATTTTCTGTAGTTAGTACTTTCGAGAGCGGGGTTTCAAGTGTTAGTGCCTTTCTATAAAAAAATAAAAAAATTTCAATATCATGTCTTCATTAGGAGGTAGTTGTGGCAATGACCCAAAAGTGTTTTGCTACATTTGTGAGGAATACACATTCCAAAAATTCAGGTCATAGTAGTATAGCGTCCTCAGTCACAAGACGAACAGACTCCCTGATTCCCTATCTGCACTTTGAGGGAGATCTTAAGGCCACAATAGAGGTGGACGGTTGGCGCAAGGGTGCGCAAATGGCGGACGAGGTGATACATGTGTACACCGATGGTTCCAAAATAGTGGAAGGAGTAGGATCTGCGGTGTACTGCGCTGATCCGGAATTAAGCAGATCCTACAGGCTGCCGGATTACTGTAGCGTTTTCCAAGCGGAAATATTAGCCGTAACCAAAGCAGTAGAAACCCTGGAAGAGAATAGCTTAAGCTGCAACCGTGTTAACTTTTATATTGACAGTCAAGCAGCAATTAAGGCAATAATCTCGCATAGCACAGCATCTAAATGCGTGTTAGAGTGTAAGCAGTCTCTGGAGACAGGGAGAAGCATACATCTATATTGGGTCCCAGGGCATATGGGAATAGATGGGAATGAAAAAGCGGACGAAGTAGCTAAAAAGGGCGCATCCCTTGAAGCTTGCTCCGTAGACGATTGGGCGAGATTAAGCGAAGGCGAGAGGTGCACATGATCGACCAAGCAGAAAAGGCGTGGGTTCAAGCGCGGGGCTGTAAAGTGTCGAAGATTATGTGTAGGTCTTACAACCTTAGACTAACACAGTTGCTTCTATCATTAAAAAGAGAGGACTGTAGACTCATGACGGGTATTCTGACTGGACACTGCCTTCTGGCGTCACATGCCTTTAAATTAGGCTTGGTCAGTGATAGCAGGTGTAGGAAGTGCGGGTTGGAGGAGGAAACGATCGAGCACGTTCTGTGCTCGTACCCTGCACTTGCCAGGCTAAGACTCCAGCTATTAGGAGTGATACAGCTGTCAGATCTAGAAGCAGCAAGTGGCTTAAGTCCTAGGAATTATCTTTTAGATATTTGCCAAGAGGACGGAGTTATTTTATAACATAGGTCCTGGTTTTTGATAGAGTTTTTCAGTTTGGTCGTTAAAACAAACTTCTGGTAACACTACGGACTCAATCAGTCTATGTGAGGTCCTCATGGACCGGCCAGTTCAACCAACCTACCTATGGGGCCGTACATGCCTTAACCTCTTAAAAAGGGGTCCCCGGACCTATCTAGAAAACTGTGTGTAGCATTAAAAAAGTAAGTATACAGTTTATATCAGGGTACCGAGTACTACCAAATTTGGTTACAAGTAGAGCTACACCAAACCAAAACTCTTATTTTGTTGACCTGTGTAATACATCAAGGATGTTGAAATTTGATGTGTAAAATGATATTAAAACTCTTGATATAAATTGGAAAACATATTTAAAAATAGGCGTGGCACCGCCCACTTGTGTCAGAATGAAATTTACAAGTATTATTGATCAGAAATCAAAAACCGTCAAACCTATTATAACAAAAGATGAGAGCTTGCCTTTGCTCTAGAGAATGGTCCAAAAAAAAAATTTACGAAATCGGTTAAGGACCGCGCCCACTTTTATATAAAAGGCTTTTAAAAGGGCGTAGGCCAATATAATAAGTTATACCTTTGTGAATAAAAGATTAATGTTAATGGTATTTTACTTTCTAAATGGAATTATAAGAAAAAATTAAATTTCTTTTAAATGGGAGTGGCACTGCCTATTTTTTAACTAAGACATTTTCTATGTTTCGGGAGCCATGACTCAAAGAAAAATTAACATTTTTTAATAAACTTGGGTATACATACTGGATCTGTTTGAGATCACGCCTACTTTTATATAAAGGAAATTTAACAGGGTCGTAGCCCAGAATAACAAGCTACATTTTTGCGTAAAATAGTATTGTGTCAATGATATTTCACTTACCAAGTTTCATTGTAAGAGGGAATTTCGAGATATTTTTTTTTTCTTTTTAATGGACGGTGACACGTGTATTTTAAAGAAGAAATTTATCTGAAATGAACTGTACAATTGAAGCTCAAGCAGAATATATAATGTTCGGTTATACTCGAACTTAGACACCCTTACTTGTTTCTAGGATAAAGTTGATTGAAAACTTCAAATAATGAAGGCATAAGATGATGTATATTGGAATGATTTTCCGTCATCGTTTGTCAAATTTAGTTTCGAGATAAACCGGTTTCGGCGTAGTGTCATCATCGCTGTCATTTTTCGTTCTGATCTGTTGTTGTCGTTTGTCTTGTATTTATAGTTCGTAGGTACATGAACAGTTATTACCAAAATTGATGTTTGTGTATATTTATGTGTATGTGCTGTGTGTGCATTCAGAACAGAGAGTGGTTTTTACTGATCGATTTGTGAGGCTGACTGAGGGGTTTGTTGCTTGGGTGAGTTTATTGTTTGTTCGTTGTACCTGTATGATTACTTTTTTTCTTGTAAACAAGTTTTAAAGGCTCAAATATTGTGTCAGAAATTGTGTTTATTTGTTCGTTTATTATTCTACCGTCGATTGTTTCCTGTTTGTAAATTTCCATTTTTTGAGTACGCTCAGACGTCGGCCGGCCTCTTGCTTGTATGTGAAGGACCCTAGCTGGAACATTAATTTTCGACCATGTGATTCGCGAAGGTAGACTCTGGTATGATGTTTGGATTCCATGTTTTTTTGTAGTAATCTGTAATGTGTTCTCTGGACCTCGTTCTTATTTACCGTCCTATTTGTATGTAACTGTGTTGGCATCCGCAGATAAGCTTGTATACGCCGTATGCTGAACGGAACCTCTAAGTTAGTGTTAGTTCTTAGTTTTCGCCCTAGATTTTTCGATGTTTTGAACGCTGTGTTAATGTTGTATTTTTTTTTAGCAGTTTGCCAATTTATATGTTGCTTTTCGAGTATATGTCATAGTCGTCCAGGTGTTATTATTTTCCTTTTCAATATTTCTTTTTGGTTCTCCATGCGTCCTTCTGAACTTAAAACTTTTATGTCAAAAGACAACAATTTGTTAGCTCTACGGTCTCATAGGACTTTTCCGTGGTCAAAACCAAGCTACAGCGGACCAACGAAGTCTTTGTGTGTGTAAAGTAAACATAGGGAAAGTACATATGTTTGCACTAAAGAGATATATATGCTACAGCCAAAGACAAGATATACATGTAGGTGGGCTATCATTTCGCTCTTGGAAAATGCACGAGCTTTTTGTTCGTAGAACGTCGCTTGCATTGCTTTGTTTTTTGGAATAGGAAACACATTATATATAAAACCAAAATGTGTTTTGCTTTGTTATTGTTTTGCTAAAAATACTGAAAGTCAAAACAGCCAATTCCGTAAAAAGCAAAACATATGTATGTAGTTCAAGGAACTAGCAAACGCACCCTTTTTATCTCTTTCTGATACATCCCGTAATCTTCTTGGAAATTATGTTTTCTCATGTGGAGAGAAACGTATAAAGAATATTCCGTGAACTGAACACTCCTCTTTAAACCTTCTTGGCCATCCCGTCCCCATCTCTAGTTCTTTGAGGATTTTAGGGTCACCAAAGCATCGTCGGTTAAATATATGTATGATACATTCATATTTGTAACAGGATTGCCCTCGCGTAGGCGGGGTTGACAGTTGGCCTGCGGAAATTCAGGAGCCATAAAGCTTTGTATTGCGCTTATCACACCTTTAATCCCCCAAAAAAAATATAGTTATTTATTTTTGTAAGCTTTTTATATACACATATTTACATAAGTATTTATATGATTTAATCGGGGATTGCCCGTATTGTTTTTTTAAATGTGTGAAAACATTTATTTGAAGCAATTTTATTTAATAATTTGGGAAAAATTTAAACAACCTGTAATCAGGACGGACAAGGCGACAGCTGTTTCGATTATACGTTGTAAATCTCTTCAAAGCCTTTTCTCACGTGAGTGGGAGTCGAATCCGCACTCTTGCAATAGTTGAAATCGTTACAAACGCATTCAGCTACGTCATGCCTTAGTTGTTGTAAAGTGTTTCAAAATGCCTTCTTTTGCATATTTTAATCTTTTACACATTGCATACTTCGTATGCAATTATGTGTAAAAGCTATTCTTGTTGGTACGGCAGTTTTCAAAGAAACTTTGTCATTGTTGCTGTTTTTGTTCTATTTATAAAACTACAACGAATTAACCAATTTTGTCTGTTTGTATGATTTAATCGGGGACTGCCCGTATTGCTTTTTTTTTTAAATGATTGAAAACATTTATTTGAAGCAATTTTTAATTTTATAATTTATTTAATAATTGTTTATTTTTTCCCAAAATTGTTTAAATTATTAAATAAATTATAAAATTAAAAATTGCTTCAAATAAATGTTTTCAATCATTTAAAAAAAAGCAATACGGGCAGTCCCCGATTAAATCATACAAACAGACAAAATTGGTTAATTCGTTGTAGTTCTATAAATAGAACAAAAACAGCAACAATGCCAAAGTTTCTTTGAAAACTGCCGTACCAACAAGCATAAATTTACACATAATTGCATACGAAGTATGCAATGTGTAAAAGATTAAAATATGCAAAAGAAGGCAATTGGGAAAAACTTTACAACAACTAAGGCATGACGTAGCTGAATGCGTTTGTAACGATTTCAACTATCGTAGGAGTGCGGGTTCGACTCCCACTCCCGGGAGAAAAGTCTTTGAAGAGATTTACCAGGTATAATTGAAACAGCTGTCGTCTTGTCCGTCCTGATGTCACGTTGTTCCCAAATTATTAAATAAAATAAGTATTTATGTTTAGCTCTTTGTTAAGAGCATTAATATTTCACTTGCGCGTAAGCACAAACGCGGAAACATACAACAAAATAGCCGGGCACTTTGCTAGCGGATGTGCTCAATTAAATTTACAACATCATATATCACTCATACGCCATGACAGACATGTGTGAGCACCGGCAGAGCATATCAATACCTATACTAAAAATAAAAAAAGAAAATCTGAAAAAGGCCCAAAAAATCGTAAAGCAAATGTATCTCATTTGAAATTTTTCGCCTTATCTATGTATTGACCCCTTTAAACTCATAATTTTTCGGTAGCTGCAGAGGATAGCTAGATATTAACTTAGTCAGACATATCTCCCCAAGTTCCCGACTCTTAACCTTTAAACTTTTTGTAGCCTTTATACAAACACACCAATCAATTTTGAAACACACTTTGGTGCTCATTCACTTTAGATCGCTCTATTGAGTTTAGTAAAATATTCTACTCATATTTACATATACGAGTAAATAAGCCCACTTGTGTTTGTATTTGTGTGTGCGTGTGAACTGTTTGCAAAGTTTTACGATAACACTATAAATTCATGCAGCATCATCCCTACGTTGCAAATTGACGTTAACCGCAATGTGGCGCATGTTGCATGTTGCATGTTGCTCGTTTCATTTGCCGGCATGTGGTCTGGGTGACCTATTAATCTTGAATGGCTTACACTTTTACAAAATATTCGTATACAACACACTTGAGTGATTGCATCGAAGTATATTCTATGCTGCTATATATTGCTAACACACACATATATACCTTCATATGTATGTATTAATACGTATGTGTATGTAAATGCCACTTGGTCTAAGTAATGAAAGAATATCCATATGGATGGTTAGCGTTAGTTTGATGTTTAAATGGTATACTGACAATAACTCTTTAAATTAGAGGGCAAAAACAACAACAACAAAAAATGCAACAAAGGATTTGGTTAGATAAGAGGAAGCAGGGCGGAATGTAATGCACAATCATCTATAGATATGCTTAGATTTGCATAAATATAAATGATTACTATCAACAAGATAATGCATGGTGTATAACTTTTTGTCAGTAAAATGGAACTGGTTCTTTTCACGTGGAAATAGAAGATCACTGAGTTTAGACCAGCTGCTGGCACTGTCCGAAAGGGGTTTGCTCCATGTGATTTTGATTAACAGCAAAATGTCGGGGAAGCTTAATGTAGATAACAAGGCTGGGAAGAATGCAGTTGCCTTGCACACTTGTGGTGGGAGTTGGGTAATTTGGAAACGTTGGTAGTTCTCCAAGAGTGGTACTGTACGATATGGTGGACAAGCCAATATCTTCTATGTAGCTGTGTTGTCTGTCGACAGCACTTTCTTCACGGTAAAAATTATAGAAACACTTCCGGCCCTAGTAAAGGGCTGAGGACCAATGGGCACCCGCTTCGTTGCCGTCATATTTGCACCGAAAATTAAGCTGCCTAACTGCACTGTCTACTGCGAAGGTTGGCTTAAGGAGGCACTTGCGAACAGAACGTGGCATCCAAAACAGACTTTATGACTCCTATGGCCACTTTGCTTCCGTACAGCTGCGCTTCAAGTCAGCTTAGCAAGCGCTGGGACGACACCACCTGATGTCAGTTGTCAAAGGCTTGTTGGAAAGGTGTTGGAGTCAAAGATCCCGACGGAGCTGTGTATCATAGTTTATTAATTGGAGTTTAACATTTAAGCGATTTTGTTAGTTGCGTTAAAGATAACGCCCACTATTCCTATTTCGTGATAACCGATGCCAATTGGAAGCGCTAAGAAATCAAATTTTACTCCACTTTCCTCTGACAACTCAGTGGAGGTCGTTGATTCCTCTGTTTCTAAATACATGTCAATTGAGATACTTTCTTTTCTTCTGAGTGTCTTCGGAAATTCACCTAACGTTACCTAGCTAGCTTAGCTTTTGGGCCATAACTATTAAGCTCATCACTATAACTCCATCGATACGCAGTCGGCATCACAGACAGGAACAAACAGCTTCTGTAGAACTTTCCTCTCGATCACTTTGGGAGCCATCCCATCTTCTCTCGACACCGTTCATGATTTCGAGCCATAGATCAGGACAGTATGATAAACGACTTGCAGATTGTGTTTTTTGTTCGTCGAGAGAGATCTGTAACTCTCAATTGTCTATTCAGTCCAAAATAGTACCTGTTGGAAAGAATTATTCTCCGTTTGATTCTAAGTTGATATTGTTTTCGAGGTTAATGCTGGTTCCTTGATATGCGAAGTCATTCACAGTCTTGAATTTATATTCGTCAGTGAGAACTTCTTCTTGTCCTCACTAACTTTAAGACCCTCGCGTTTTGAATCCTAATCTAATGAAGAGAGGGTTGAACTCCAGGCGCGTTTGCTGAGGCCAATGATATCAATCAATGGCTCGGATAGGTCTTTCCCAATCTGATGGAGCTTGTGGTGTCGCTCAATATTGTTTGGCAGGGCCTTAAGAACTGCTCAGGGGAATTAAATTCGGTTATAACCGCGTACAAGCAACATCTTTTCGCACTATTAAATACAGCTTTGAAGCCCACAAAAAGATGGTGAGCGTCGATCTGGCGCACCGTGAAGATCTCGTCTATACAAAATATGTAAGAACCTTGAAAGCAGAGGCGTGAGGTCGTTAGGAAATATTTTCCATTGGAGGTGAAGCAGGCCCTTTAATAACTCTCCACCTTCTTGGGTTTGAACAGCTCGGCGGGTAGTCCATCTTTTCACGGCGCCTTGTTATCCTTTAGCCGGGATATAGCCTCTCTCAACTTAGAAAGAAGACAACTTCGCTAAATTTTATCTGCTATATAACCTTTTCGTTATTTTACCGAGATACATTTTCGGTTAATAAGAATATGCAAATCCACATTGATTATTGAATTTTCGAAATTTTGAAGAAGACAGCTCCAAAAACTAAAAAAATCGAACAAAACTTTGCAAAGCCTACAAGACATCAAGAATGGAAATGCAATGTCTTCACCTGATAAAGAAATTAAACGGAAAAAAACGGGCTATCCGTTGGTTATTCTAGAAATGCATCCACATTGGAATCCTAATGCCTGTTGTATGAGGCCTCAAAGTTCTTAAAGGGAATTCTTTGCCGAAAAGGTCACAGGTTGACTCATACCTCTACGGAATATCTCTGCTAGTGAGGTTGCTAACACTTAAATTGGAGTCTCTGGCGAAATCACAGAAGAGTTCAAGCGAAAATTAACAAGAAAAAAAGATAAAACAAAACTGAAAACATTTCTGCTATTTGGGATATTATAACCTAATCGATATTCATTCCACAGGCACATGTATATACATACACACATACATAATTTAAGTTCATTAAATTGTCTCGATAAATGCTTCCTAATAATGAAACTTATTTGTTTACAAGTACGTTCGGCAATTTGAAATGAATAATAATTAATTTTGAATTGAATTAGTGTAACAATGGCAATGGAGTGTCAGAATTGCTCAGACGTCAAACGTGCAATTAATTCTTTAGTCAGAAAATTAATTTCACGTATCTGCAAAATTGTATTATAAGTATGTAATGATTTGGTTCTGTGTACTGTTATTGGGCTGTGTACTCTCATAAACAAACATTTAGTCAGAAACAATGTAATTTGTTTGTGCGTTTGCAAATTGGTTGTAACTACCCCGGCATTATGTCAATTACCAGTGATCATAAATTATGGTTCAGATCTAGAGCTTCCGTGCTAAATACAAACTAGTTCAATTGTAAAGAGATTTTATGCAGCTCTATATATGGGATTTAAGTGAACGGTACACGATTTCGTGGTTCATAATTTCGTAAATTTTTATAAAATTCTTATATATATATATATAAAAAAAATTTTTTTTCTACGTTTAAGTTTTTAGTTCTAAAGTTAATCTACATATTAAGTTCCATCACGTTAGCGGGCTATATTGATGAATTATCGGTTTTAACTTCTTTTCGGAATTTTCCATATAGAAATAGTGGTCTTCGTCTTTGGCCGATTTCGATCATTTTTAATACCAACTAATTCTGGGCAGAGTTTAGTCAGTGTGCTTAAAGGTATCTCATGTTTTAAGTTATCGTGTTAGCTGACGGACGGACGCACTTTGCTCAGTCGTAACAATGTTCAAAGTTATAATATACCTGTTTGCAAGTACACGCTTGGTATAAAAAATTGTTTCTTACAGAATCTTTCCTTCATGCATCGTGATACACTCTAATGTACATATAAAAGTGAGACCACTCACAACCACGAATAAATTAATTTCACAGTATTATTTGGATAATCAATCAAATGAAGCATTCTAAGGCTGATTAGTAGGATGTGTAAGTATATACATGCATGCATGTATGTTAATATGCGTTATACATACGTTACTCATTTAAGGTATTAGCTCTGGGGGGGCAAATGTTACGTATACGCCATGTAAGCAATTTATTATGGTATGCGTACGCATACAATCAACATTACAACAATCAAATATACATATTTGTTAAAGTGTGTTTGTTGTTATTTTAATGTATACAAATTATATGTTGCGATATGTATAAGTACGTTTTGAATGCTATGTTGAATACCATTTAGCAGCCGCATACAATAGAAATATCGTTTTATTTAGTAGGTGGCGTGTGAATTTGACACTCTACATTATTTACATTCACACATACATACATATATATATATATTCATACGTATTTTGCAAGCTCAAGTCATTCTGACATCGCTCATTTACTAGCCTCCCGCTGTTGTTGTGTGCAGGTGTGTGTGTGTGTAATGCTTATGTCATGATTAATTGTAATTGCCGCAATATTAGTCAAAATGTCAACGATTATTTCATCATTAACTTTGTTCAAACACCCTCTAATATTGAGAAAAACAAAAAAGAAAAAAATGCTTTATTTGAATAGCTGTTTATTTTTTAGTAACTAGGCTAAACAGATCGGCTAATTGTGAAAAGGCGAGAAATGTATAATGAACAATAACACTTAAATCCAAGTTATTAGCATTACATGACTTAGATCGACTACTAAAGTGTCAGCGTAAAAGGTTTAGTTTAAATAAGTCATAGTTTGAAGCAGTGTTTAAATAAATTAAAAGAATTAAGAGTATAAATTTTATTTGACAATTACTTACTTGTTCTTCTTCTTCTTGTAACGATAAACATAACCCCTGAAGGTTTTGGAGAGTATTATCGATAATCATGGTCCTGTATTCTATACATAAATTTTTTGTTATAATTTGGCTTTAAAAAAATATGGAAACGATTTCGTATGCCCACATCAACTCTTCTAATCTTGTGGTTTTAAGTCACCTCTTTCCCTGAGAGTTGCGTGTTCTTGTGCTCTTACTGCTAAACCATCATATTTATGAGATGGATAGTCGTGTATTTTCCACTGTTTTTTTTTTTTTTTTGGGAATGAGTTTCAGTTCTAAATTCTCAAGGTAAGCTTTCAAATATCAAAGGGTATTAATGATGAAGCGAACATAGTTTTATTCAAAGCCCATTAATGCTCGCAGCAATCCTATCGAATGAGCGCATTGTTACTGCACGGTGAAAAGTATAAGCTTAAATTTTAAGCCATTAATTGGTATAAGCATTTTTTTTAACTTTTTTGTCCTAAATTGGAAACGGCGTAATAGATTACTAGGTTTTTTAATTTTATTGTGTTTAAAGCACGGTTGTTAAAAAAATTTTAGTGATAGCCCTTTTGCCAACGCAGTGAGCGCACCATTGTGGTAGGCAATACGGACTCTTGGTTTAGAGTACAATCCTAACTAAGAAATAAGTCCAAATTCCCAAAATTATTTAAAAACCAAAGCTAATAAGTTGTTAATCTTAAATTTAAAATTTTAGACACTTTCGTCTTTGAAATAAAACAGAAAAGATTCAAAAACCCAAAAATAGAAACCTTTATATTTTTCTGGTTTAAAATCAAAACCCGACAGTTTTAAAATGCTTCTGAAAATCAAAAGATGAAACACTTTATTTGTCGAAAGTGCTACCAGTTAAAGACTCATCTTCGAAACATTTTGTTACATATGTATATTAATATTATGCTATGGGAAGAGTACGCTACTGCAATCTGGTGCTCGTCGGTTTGAAACAAGGGCACCGTCTCCTAGAATTTTACTTTTTTATAACTTTAAGTGTATACTTCTCTACTTTGAAATTAATAACCAAAGCAAGTAAAAGCTATATACAGAATTTAATATACTTTTAGTACATACCTCTGGAAAAGTCAAGGGGTTTAGGGCCTTATTCAGGATCATTTGGCTATCCTCTGCATCTGCTTTATTTCAGGATAATTTTATAACTTTCGAATTATTTTGGAATTGTCTAGAGATCTTTTTTGAAGTTTTTGGGTACAATTTCAGAATAATTTCTTTATCATTTCGGTTCGATTCGGATAATTTCGGGATTATTTTGGGATAATTTGTGGAGAATTATCCAAAAAAAAGGATAATTTGGGGACACTCCCACCTTAAAAAAACAGATATATTCTGATTGCATCACAAAGCACTTAATAAATAAACAAGTAAGGAAGGCAAAGTTCGGGTGTAACCGAACATTACATGCTCAGCTGAAAGCCATGGATACAAAATAAGGGAAAATCACCATGTAGGAAAATGAACCTAAAGTAACCCTTATGACATGTGTATCAAATGGAAGGTATTAAAGAGTACTTAAAGAGGGAGTAGGCCATATTTCTATAGGTGGACACCATTTAAGGATAGCGCCATTAAGGTGGACCAGGGCTGACTCTAGAATTTGTTTGTACGATATGGGTGTCAAATGAAGGGTGTTAATGAGTATTTTAAAAGGTCGTGTGCTTAGTTCTATAGGTGGACGCCTTTTCGAGATATCGTCATAACGGTGGACCAGGGGTGACTCTAGAATTTGTTTGTATGATATGGGTATGAAATGAAAGGTGTTAATGAATATTTTAAAAGGACGTGGGCCTTAGTTATATGGGTGGACGCCTTTTCGAGATATCAGCATAAAGGTAGACCACCGTGACTCTAGAATTTGTTTGCACGATATGGGTATCAAATGAAAGGTGTTAATGAGTATTTTAATAGGGAGTGGTGGTAGTTGTATATGTGAAGGCGTTTTCGAGATATTGACCAAAATGTGGACGAGGGTGACTCAGAACATCATCTGTCGGTTACCGCTAATTTATTTATATATGTAATATCACGAACAGTATTCCTGCCAAGATTGCAAGGGCTTTTGATTTCTTCATTTTCTTCTTTTTAATACGGTAGGTGTCACACCCATTTTGCAAAGTTTTTTTCTAAAGTTATATTTTGCGTCAACAAACCAATCCAATTACCGTGTTTCATCCCTTTTATCGTATTTGGTATAGAATTATGGCATTTTTTTAATTTTTCGTAACATTCGATATCGAGAAAGTGGGCGTGGCCATAGTCGGATTTCGGCCATTTTTTACACCAATACAAAGTGAGTTTAGATAAGTACGTGAACTGAGTTTAGTAAAGATATATCGATTTTTGCCCAAGTCATCGTGCTAACGGCCGAGCGGAAGCACAGTCGGTCGACTGTGTATAAAAACTGGGCGTGGCTTCAACCAATTTCGCCCTTTTTCGCATAAAAAGTTATCGTCATAGAATCTAAGCCCCTACCAAATTTCACAATAATTTCAAATTTTTGTTCGACTTATGGCATTAAAAGTATCCTAGACAAATTAAACGAAAAAGGGCGGAGCCGCGCCCATTTTGAAATTATCTTTTATTTTTGTATTCTATTGCGCCATATCATTACTGGATTCGAGTTTTGACATAGTTTACTTATATACTGTAAAGATACTAAATTTTTTGTTATAATTTGGCTTTAAAAAATTTTTTTTCGAAGTGGGCGTGGTCGATTTTGCTAATTTCTATTAAGCATGCATATAGTAATAAGAGTAACATTCCTGGCAAATTTCATCATGATATCTTCAAAGACTGCCAAATTACAGCTTGCGAAACTTTTAAATTACCTTCTTTTAAAAGTGGGCGTTGCCACGCCCATTGTCCAACATTTTACTAATTTTCTATTCTGCGTCATAAGTTCAACCCACCTACCAAGTTTCATCGCTTTATCCTTCTTTGGTAATGAATTATCGCAATTTTTCGGTTTTTCGAAATTGTCGATATCCAGTATAATAATTGCAAGGAGCGATAACCTGGAAACAGATTTTAAGCAGAGCTTCTCATCCAATATGCGTCGTACTCTTTTTATACTCAGTTGAGCATAGCTCACAGAATATATTAACTTTGATTGGATAACGATTGGTTGTAAAGGTATAAAGGAATCGAGATAGATATAGACTTCCATATATCAAAATCATCAGTATCAAAAAATATTTGATTGAGCAATATCCTTCCGTCCGTCTGTCCGTTCCTAAGTCTGCCCGCTAACACGATAACTTGAGTAAATTTCGAGGCATCTTGAGGAAATTTGGTATGTAGGTTCCTGGGCACTCATCTCAGATCGCTATTTAAAATGAACGATATCGGACTATAATCACGCCCACTTTTTCGATATCGAATACTTCGAAAGACGGAAAAAGTGCGATAATTTATTACCACAGACGGACAAAGCGATGAAACTTTGTAGGTGAGTTAAACTTATGACGCAGAATAGAAAATTAGTAAAATTTTGGACAATGGGCGCGGCACCGCCCACTTTTAAAAAAAGGTAATTTAAAATTTTGCAAGCTGTAATTTCGCAGTCGTTGAAGATATCACGATGAGGTTTGGCAGGCACGTTACTCCTATTACTATATGTATGCTAAATAAAAATGAGCAAAATCGGTTGAAGAACACCCCCACTTTAAAAAAAAATTTTAACAAAAAATTTAATATCTTTACAGTATATATAAGTAAATTATGCCAACATTTGACTCCAGTAATGATATGGTGCAATAAAATACAGAAATAAAAGAAAATTTCAAAATGGGCGTGGCTCCGCCCTTTTTCATTTAATTTGTCTAGGATACTTTTAATGCCATAAGTCGAACACAAATCTACCAATCCTTGTGAAATTTGGTAGGGGCATAGATTTCATGACATTAACTGTTTTCTGTGAAAATGGGCGAAATCGGTTGAAGCGACGCCCAGTTTTTATACACAGTCGACCGTCTGTCCTCCCGCTCGCCCGTTAACACGATAACTTGAGCAAAAATCGATATATCGTTACTAAACTCAGTTCACGTATTTATCTGAACTCACTTTGTATTCGTGTAAAAATGGACAAAATCCGACTATGACCGCGCCCACTTTTTCGATATCGAAAGTTACGGAAAATGAAAAAAATGCCATAATTCTATACTAAATACGAAAAAAGGGATGAAACATGGTAATTGGATTCGTTTATTGACGCAAAATATAACTTTAGATAAAAACTTTGCAAAATTTGTGTGACACCTACTGTATTAAGTAGAAGAAAATGAAAAAGTTATGCAGGGCGAAATCAAAAGCCCTTGGAATCTTGGTAGAAATACTGTTCGTGGTATTACATATATAAATAAATTAGCGGTACCCGACAGATGATGTTCTGGGTCACCTTGGTCCACATTTTGGTCAATATCTCAAAAACGCCTTCACATATACAACTACCACCACGCCCTTTTCAAATATGCATTAACACCTTTCATTTGATACCCATATCTTACAAACAAATTCTAGAGTCACCCCTGGTCCACATTTATGGAGATATCTCGAAAAGGCGTCCACCTTTAGAACTAAGTCCCACACACTCACTAACACCTTTCAGTCGATACCCATAGCGCACAAACTAATGCTAGAGTCACGCTGGTCCACCGTTATGGCGATATCTCGAAAAGGCGTGCACCTATAGAACTAAAGCCCATTCCCTTTTAAAATACTCATTATCACCTTTCATTTGATACCCATATCGTAACACATACTAGAGTCAGTCCTGGTCCACCTTTATGGCGATATGCCGAAATGGCGTCCACCCATAGAACTACGGCCTACTTTCTCTTAAAATAATCTTTAATACCTTCCATTTGATACACATGTCAAACATATTCCAGGGTTACCCTAGGTTGATTTTCGTACATGGTGATTTTCCCTTATTTTGTCTCCATAGCTCTCAGCTGAGTATGTAATGTTCGGTTGCACCCGAACTTAGCCTTCCTTACTTGTTTTTAATAAAAAAATTTTCTGAAAATTGGCGGGATGTGGCCTACTTGTTTTACGCTGTCTCCGAGCATCGTCTGCAAATCAGATGAATCTTCACAGAGAAGATTTTCATGGCAGAAATACACTGGGAGTGTTTATTTGGCACTGCCGAAGGGTAAACCCGCTTAGATAAATTTATTCTAATTGAAAAAACTTGTTTATATATTTTTGCTTTGCCAGGGAATCGAACCCAGGATCATGCGGCCGCACTGATTACTACATTATTATTGAGTAATCGTTCCGGATTGTGTTCGGGATTTTTTTTGAAGCAGTTTTAGAAATTTCACGAGTTTTTGAGAATTGCCCTTGCGATCACTTTGAGGACCTTTTGAGATAAATTTCTTGATTGTTTTCGCAATAATACCGTAATAATTTTGGGACTCTTTCGGTACATTGTTAGGGTTACCTCCGTAGCATTTTGTGACTGTTCGTGAGATTATTTTGTGACTGTTTCCGATTTTATGAGTCATTTTGAAGCTGCTTAACAGTTTCATAGGAGCCACTCGGGATTGCTTTAAAAAAAAATTTCAGAATTGATTCGGAGTCCTTCCAGACCATTTCAGGAATATATATTCATCATTTCACAAATAAATCTTCCCAAGGGCAACTGGTCGCACCTGTTTCTTCAAAAGCGAAATAAATCCAGTAGAACGTTCAACACGTTTATCCATGTGCACTCTATTATCTATTGGAAAGTATTCCAAACACCTCCAAAATCTTGAGTTATGGGTAAGAGAACGGTTTTTTTTAGTTCAGCGCTCTCACATAAGCCTTTCTCACGGTACATTTGTATAACAGTTAAGCAAGTTTTTGACATATGCGACCATTGTAATCTGTTATTTTAATGTTGCCTAGGAAGGCGTTTATACATGGTAGGTCTCAAGCTTAGCGCACAACTCAGAAACGGGATTCAGATTTTAATAGCGTTTTATGACAAGCATACCTTTCGCGGGTATATTCCAAGCCCCTATATTCCGCAGGGGCAGCGAATAAAAGCATAAAGTTCTGTATGGCTAGGTCACATTGTGCGAATAGACAAAGATGCTTCGGCCAAAAAAGTACTTCATTCGATACCGCGGCTTGACAGCAGGGTGAAAAAGGAAGAACTCCACTGGTTTGAGAGAGACAAGTAGATAGGAAAACTTGACCTACCTAGGTGCTTCCAGGTGGCATCCCTTACTGCGAAATAGGGATAGTTGGCGTGACTTGTTATGAAATGCCGCTTAGGCGGTAAAGTGCTTTTTAGTAATGATGAGTATGTTCGCAGAAAACACAAAAATTTTACACTTTCAACAGGTTTTCCCCACTTTACCTACTTTATAAAAGATCCACTCGATAAAAAACCGATAGCGCTTTGATAACAGAAAGAAAACTATTCAATCATAAATCGGTAATACTTTGATTATAAAGCGACAAATTTTCAATAACCAATCGATAACTCTTCGTTCGATAGTAAGAAATGATAACCCGCAAATAAAACTTGTAACTCATCTATAGCGTTTGTTATTGCTAAAAAATGTATAACACTTCGATAAAAAATCGACAAGTCGTCAGCAACTCATCTAAAACGCTCCAATAACAAACATGGATGACTCGTCGATAATAAATATATACCACATACATAACACCTTCATAACCCGACTACGAAAAGCCGATAACTCATCGACTCATAAGTCTTGTTATCGATAAGAAATCGATACTTTTTTGCAGCCTGCCACTAAAACTTTGATAGCAATTGAATACAACGCCGTCCAGTTTCAAAATCGGTTTTTTTGTTCGTAAGTGCTAGAGTTATATGCGTAAATAGAAAACTACGTCCACATTCGGTTCCAAAGGCATTTGAGCTAAAAAATATTGTTTGAATTTCTAAATGCAACGCATGGAGTTGTGCCAAAAAGGTAAAAGGCGATACTTATAAATTAGGTATGTGGGTGGATACAAACGGCATTGCTATTAGCGTGGTCTTATTTTTCGTTTCATAGTCGTCACGTATTACATCCGCAGTATTTCGTGTATATTATTTCAGTGTTTATTTGGTTTTGCTATCTCTGGGACATTTTTTAAAAATTCGTGTTATTTAAAACTCTTTATCTGTTCACCTCTCCACCAACATAAGAAGTAAGCGCCTTTTATAAGTATTTAATTATTTTACTTACATTGTTGCAGCGATATTTGAATACACTGAACTATAAAATAATATTATGATCCTTTGCGATAACATTACATTAGTACATGTGTGACTACATACATTCACTGTACAAAACGTTTGAAAACTTCTCAAATTTAAAATAACCCCAAGCGTTTTAAAAATTTTATGACTTCATTGTGATTATTACAAATTTATTCACTTAATCGCTTGTAAGACTTTTGGCTGTTGGCCTTTTTACAAATGCACATGGCATTAATTCAAACGCACACATGAACTGTTTAGGCCAACCAGCAACTTATCGCATCACCTGTCATCCCCCAAAAGTCAAGTCAAATAACCGGAAATTACCGTAACTTTATTGTGGCTGCGGTTTGTGAAACTTTCATTGAATGATATATATATATACATATATAAATACTCACATAAACTGAAATTGTGGTATGCAAAATAATAAAATGTGAGTTGTAGTATGAAACCATGGCAAAGCACAGCAGTTTAACAGCTTATGAAATGTTGAATTTATGTTTCAAATTTGTGCTAATAAGTTCAAGTATATTAATTTAAGCAAAAAAGTTACTCATACGCATAGGCGTACCTACATTCATGCATTCACAGGGGTTTAACCCTCATTCGGCCGACGATTTTTACAACTAATTTTGGCCGACGCAGTCACCTCGGTGACTTTTAATAAAATGAAAATTCAGCTTAAATGCAGAGAACAAACATCAGAAAAAACTGGTGTTAAATGAAAATGGGCATCTGGCAACATTAACAGCTGATTATATTCAACAACATTCAGCTAATTATATTCATAGTTCTTGTTTAGTGCAGTTGTGAAAGATTGAATCCAGTTTGAGAAAAATTTAATCCAGTTCCTTATTTATTGAAAATGAGCAGTTCTAAGCGTTTAAGATACGAAAATGCAACCAGTTCAACCAGTAAAGGTGAAAATCCGGAAAGTGGAATTGAAATTGACGCAGAATGAGCGGTTTCCAACCAAAACCGATTACAGCGCATCCTTAATCGAAGGTAAATACCTATATTTTAGGTGAAAATATGTACTATATATTTATGCTATATAGAGCATTATCGGATGCGGATATTGAGACGCTGCTTCTTGATGATGACGATGATGTTGAATTTGGCGATGGCAACGATGGTGAAGGTGATGAATGGCTACCAGGTGGCGAAACTGCATCGGATGCTCAAACAGGGGATGCGGCTGATGAAGTGGGCGAGCCAGAAAGCGATGAAGAAATAGAAGGTACTACGGTTAATGTTATTGGGTCGTAATTAGTGTATGAAGCGCCTGGACTCAATGGTCTCAGAATCCATCACCAACAGGTCAAACTCGTGGCCACAATATACTTAGACCAAGAGGTCAGCCAATGAAGTAGAATTTTATGTGCAAATAATTATTCATTTGCTTTTGATTATGTTTAGGTGGGCCTGCTTTCCAAGGAGCTATGAGCCGCTTGGATGCGTTTAATTTGTTGTTTTCCGACGTTATGAAGGATAAAATTGTGCGAAACACAAACAGAAAAGAAAGCAGATGGCCCAAATATGGAACGAGAAACATCAAGTGTCGCCCCCAAAAGTATGGGAAAAAACGGACAGTATTGAAATGGATGCATTTTATGGAATTTTATTAGCTTGTGGTGTCCATAAGTCCAGCATGGAGACGATTGATGAGTTATCGGCTTCTTATCCATTTCCACTCTACCGTGCTGCGATGAGCAGAAATAGATTCAAAGCTATTCTTCGCACTATTCGTTTTGATGATAATAGACCACGTGAGGCTCGAAAGGAAGCTGATAAAGCAGTTTCAATATCGGAAATTTGGATGCTTATGAACGAAAACATGCGGAAGCATTATCAACCCCACAATAATATAACAATTGATGAGCAACTTAATCCTTTTCATGGTTGAGTGGCGTTCCGTCAATATATCCCCTCAAAAGCAGCAAAATACGGCATAAAAATATTTTGAGCGTGTGATGCAGAAACCAGTTATCCCTTGCATGGTATATTGTATTTAGGGCGGCAACCTGGGCAGGCAACAGCTTCTAATTTAGGTGAAAAAATTGTGCTTGAGTTGGTGCTACCATGGAAAAATAGTGGACGAAATGTTACCACGGACAACTTCTTCACTTCATTGCAACTTGCCTATAAGCTAAAGAACATCAGGCTCAGCTTAGTTGGCACTGTCCGTAAAAACAAGCGCTTTATTCCTAGAGAGCTGCAGTTTGATAAATCTGCGCCTCTGGGTGAATCTAAGTTTTTCAATATGTTGGATGTAATGGCACTAGGTGGACACATTATTTATAGGGATAATTATGTAACGAGTCGTGTTAGTATCAGCCGTCGATCTTATCTAAAAGAATTTTCTCGTGAATTGGTCACTGACGCTGTCAATCGGCTAGCATCAACCCCCGAATCCTGCATCATTATCACGTACGTACCGCTATGGAGGATGTTCTGAATACACGTGTTGCATCGGAATCGCAAATTGGGCAACCTGACGAAACAGGTCGAATGAAAATCAAAGGCAAGTGTGATGTTTATCAACAAGTGAATAAAAGACAACGGAACTCCCGGAAAGTTTGCTTAGTTTGTAAAAAGCCAGTGTGCCAGGAGCACATTCAATCCATTGTCAAATGTGTCCAGTGCAGCGAATAAAGTTGCTATTTTTTATAAAACTCTGTTCTCATAAACGATATACCAATAATATTTCATTTGTACATGTCTTCTCATGGTCACATGGGTGACTACGTCGGCCAAAAAAAGAATAATGGTTTTCAAACCGTTACAGTTGTCTATGACTAAAATTATAAAACTTTATTTTGTATTTTTTCTGCGTAAAATTCACTAATTTAGGATGTTACGGAAAATGAGTTAAAAAAATTTATTAAAAATACCTTTTTTGAGGGAAGAATATTAAATAGTCACCCCGGTGACGCGTCGGTCGAACTAGGGTTAAAACTGTTCGTTTGCTCAGGCAGTGAGTGTGCATATGCGGCGCATATGTTGTTGTTAAAAACTTTCATAGAAGTTAGGCCCGCAGCGCAACAAGCCACATAAGTGTTAGTAATAACAAAAACAATACTAAAAAGCATGTGCAGTACCTATGAAACTTCTGACTTTCTCAAAATCATAATCATCGTAATCGCATAATAATTTGCCACCATTTGGTTAGTTGGTTTTGGTTAAAGTTCGAGAGTCTTTTTTTGTGTTCCAACTTTTTGTAAATTTACATTGAGATTCAGGGGTTGTAGAACGGCAGTATGTCGGGCTAAAATACTGAAATTACTTCCTACCATCCTCGAATAAAACATGAAGGCACGCGCAATTTCAAGGAAAATATTAAAATCCTGCACGCCAATAAATTCTAGGGGCTAACCAAAGAATTTGCGCTTCATGCCTTTCTCCTCACTGAAGGAGCGTTTAATTATATCATGCCGTGGGTCTTTGGTAATGCCCCTTGCTCTTGCTGTATTTTCTTACATACGTGCATACTTCGTTCTTTAGAGAAAAATCAAGACCTCGGCTCGGCTATTTAAGAACATGATTAAAATATGTTTAAACCACTGATTAGCAGCAATCTTTCAACAAATTAAACCATCGATACAAAAGCTACACTTAAAACCGGAAACGAAGCGAAATTGTAATTCCCTGCTTTAATTTCTTTTAAATCCAGCTTTCATTACAAGAAAAAACTAAAATAAACTTTGCACATGCTGATCCTAAAAAATTTGATTTTTTTTAGTGATGGTATCGCGCTCCGCCTACCACACCGAGGGTCCTGGGTTCAACTCCCGGGCAAAGTAACATCAGAAATTCATAAATTAGTATTTTTTCAATCAGAAGTTATTTGGGAAAAAATCCGAGTGCCCTTCTGCCATGGAAATCTTCTCTTTGAAAAATCATCTGCTTTGCACATGCCGTCCGGAGACGGCATATAGCATGTAGGTCCCGTCCAGCCACTTTGTAAGGAAAATAAAATAAAACAAACACGAAAATTGGAAGAGAAACTCGACCTTAATCTTCTCGGAGGTAAATCCCACCCAGTACATAATTTATTATACACAGTGGTCTTTGCACACAGAATAATTTTGGTAACATAACGGTTGATCTTAACGGCATAAACTAATAGAGATAAATATAGACTTTCATATATCAAATTGGTCAGGATGAAAAAAATTGAATTGATTTAGGCATGCTCGTCTGTCCATCCGTTCGTCCGTCCGTGTGGCTATGCGCACGATAACTTCGGTGAATATTGATATAGATTATTGAATATTGGTATATGTGTTTCTTGGCACGCATCCCCATCGTTATTTGAAATGAGCGAAATCGGATGACAACCACGCCCACTTTTTACATATATAACAACTTAGAAAACCCAAAAATATGATTATTTAGTAAATAAAATACCTAGAACGTCGAAACTCGATGTGTGGAAATTTATTGGGATTTTTGATAAAATTTTTTTGAAAACGGTCGTGGCACTGCCCACTTCTGAAAAAATTAATTTTACAAATATTATTAATCATAAAAAAAAACGTTAAACCTATCAACAAAATTCGACAGAGACGTTGCCTTTACTATAAATATGCTTCGCAGAAAAATTAACGAAACCGGTTAGGGACTACGCCCACTGTTATATAAAATATTTTCGAAAGTGTCGTGGAAGAATAAACTAAGCCATATCTTTGCAATAAAGAGCTTTATATAAATGGTGTTGCATTTTGCAAATAGAATTATGACAAGAAAATGGGAAAAATTAAAATTTTTTCAAATGGGCAGAGCACCGCCCCTTTTACGACTGAGCAATTTTCTATGTCTCGGGAGCCATAATTCAAAGAAACACAAATAAGGAAGTCTAAGTTGGGGTGAAACCGAACATTACATACCCAGCTGTACCTTTGAAATGCTGTTGTTGTTTGTTTTGTGTGCTTAATAGTGTTACAAGGCTGCGCAATAATACATATATATATTGTTCCATTCTGAACTAAATTTTCTTCGAGTTATTGCTTAGTCATAAAAGGGGCGGTGCGACGCCCATTTTTTAAATTTGAAGTATTTCCTATTTGTTGTTATAAATCCACTTGGGAAATGAAGTACCATTGATATAAATCTCTTTTTTACAAAGATATAGCTTATTTTATTCGTCCACGACCCATTTAAAAGTCTTTTATAAAAAAGTGGGTGTCGTCCTTAACCGATTGCGTTAATTTTTCTACAAAGCATTCCTTATAGTAAAGGAATTTTGTTACGATAGGTTTAACGATTTTTGATTTATGATTAATAATATTTGTGAAATTGATTTTATCGCAAGTGGGCAGTGCCACGCCCATTTAAATTTTTTTTTTTCAAATTTTTATCAAGAGCCGCAATATCAGTACACACTCACATTTCAACATTCTAGGTGTATTATTTACTAAATAATCAGGTTTTTTGTGTTTTCCAAAATGTTATATATATCAAAAAAGGGCGTGGTTATCATCTGATTTCGTTTCAATTTCATTTTCAATACCAATCTATTCTGGGTCGAGATAAGCTCGTGTACCAAATTTGGTGGATATATCTCAATATTTACTCAATATCGTGTTAACGGACAGACGCACTGACGGACGGACATGGCTAAATCAAAATTTTTTCGATACTGATGATTTTTATATACGGAAGTCTACATTTATCTCGATCCCTTTATACCTGTACAACCAACCGTTATCCAATCTATAATAACAGCTGGATACAATTAACGGATCGTAATAAGATTCGGTGCACAAGTTTTTCTATAGCAGGAAATATTTCTAGTAAAAATGGACGGGATTGGTTACTACACCCACTTTTATATAAAAGATATTTTAAAGGGTCGTAGACTAGAATAATAAGCCATATCTTAGCGAAAGATAGTTTTGTATTAATGATATTTCACTTACCAAGTTTTATTGTAAGAGGAAAATTCGGGCCTTTTTTTTAAAGGGCTATGCCACGCCCCTATTTCGACCAAACATTACACAATATTTATAGAGGCTCAAAAAAAAAAAAATAAATAAAAAATCCCTCGAAACAAAATTCGAAAAGTAATTTAACTGAAATGAACTACACAATTGAAACTCACGCTGAGTATATAATGTTCAGTTGCACCCGAACTTCGACACCCTTACTTGTTTAATTTAACTTTGATGTTTTACGAAATGTCTGGTTTTTAAAAGTATTTATGCAAAGTCGCATGTGTTTTGAGTTAATATTATGAGTACGATCATGCTGTTGAAAGATATTTGTTATACGAATAAAAACACATCTGGTATTTTTCGTAAAGAAAGTAGAACACATAAGTACTTACCTGGAACCCTACATGCCAACGCATATTGTGTAATAAGTTTTCATAAATGTAAAATTTTTTTTTTTTTTCAGAATGGCCACAATTTTTTGTAACTAAGTGAAGGACTTCGTCTATTTGTGAACAAGCGTTAACAGTGAAAAAAGTTAGGAATCCAAGTGAGGACAAATCATGTTCACAAGTTCTCCATTGAACTGAGGATGCATTTAGGATTTGCATTCCTCCTTTGGTGAACAAAAATCATGGAGCATGTCGAGAAAAAACAATGCGGCTCTTGGAGTTTTCGAGACAAGCGTTTTTTGGAATTAATGGTTTTGTCCGTGTTACCGACACCGAGTTGAGGAGGTATAATAATGAACAGTAGGGGCTTCATGCAAATATGAAAATAGTGCAACGAATAAAAGCCCAAAAGCTCTGCTGTTTAGGTCATGTAATGCGAATGGACGAAGACGCTAGCCCTGGTGGCAGATGAAGGGGTCGACCTCTACTCAGTGGGGGGAGATAGATAGAGGAGGAGCTTGGTGATTATAACCGTAGTCAGCGAATTAGGGATAACAAGCGTGAAGTGTTATTTAACAAGCAAGACTAAATAACACGTTCCTATGTCATATAATTTCAGTGTGCGATTTTATTAGGTTCACTGTTTTTTAATTTGCCTGAAATTTATGTTACTCGTATGTCATAAGATAATCTCCTCACTGGCTCATCACTGGTTTTGTTGTCATAGATCTTGTACGAATTCTTTCATATATATGTGCCACTCCTTTGATGTGGTTGACCTTATATTGATTTATGTAGGAGTTCAAAAGCCATTTCAGCGTCTTCAGAACTATGACTTAAAGACTTATTGGTAGTAAGGCTTGTCAATTTCTAGTTTGTGGTATGTTTGTATGTTTGCCCACTCGCATTGGAATATTATTTTAATTACGCATCAATTCCGTGAGTTTAAGGTCGAAGCGATGCTTGCCTTATAAATACTTTGCAGACGGTGGACCGTTGGATCACATAGTTTCTTTAGTATCACTGGAGTCATGCCAGCAGTTTTAGGTTATTTTCAAGTTTAGAAGATTTTAATTGCGTAAAAAATCATTTTCGTATACATTACCGCTCCAGTAAAAGTGTTTATTAATGATGTTATTAGGAGAGCCCTGCGACAAGTCCATTTATGCCCCATCGTACTTTCTTTTAAAGTGCTCATTAACATCTTATTTGGACAGAGTTAAGTAAGTAAGCCTTTGGAGTATCTTATTTTGAGATGCAGAAGGCTCACCTTAACTCGCACTTGACTTTACTGCAGATCTTGTGCGAAGCCCTATATAGCTGTGGCTGTTTGGTAAGCTGAAAAACCGCCCGCTCTGCCAGAGGGGCTATTTTTGCTTAAGAGTCCTAACAGGGTTGTATTTGATATAGCATCTTGCAAGACCGAACAGCATTTTATTATCTGCCTTATTCAGCTGAAAATGTTTTGCATTTAGTTCCTTTTGCGCTCTTGCAGGGCAGAGATCAAACCAAAACGAACCCTTTGCCAAAACGAATGGTTACTGTCCAAAAGGATACCAAGATATAAAATACCCTGTGAAAGGTAAGTCTCGCGCGTGGATTAAAAATTTGAGTCCGGCCAGGTTTCAGTCCACGTTAGGTGAAATCAGAGTCATCCGGAACGCCAAGTCGTCCGTTTGGCGATTAACACTCACATTCTCGTTTGCAACTCGACTACAAAAAATTGAAGATACTTACGTGTTGTAAAGATGTGCGCTTAAATGTTGTTTCTTTGTTTTTTGTGTTTATGTGCTTGAACGCAAATTTGGTAAATGAAAAGAATAACAAATGAGAAAATGCAATGAGGATATGTAAGATAAAAGCAATGGCATAAAATTACAAACAAATTGAATACGTTTTGTGTTTTTGTACAATTTTGTGAAAATTTATGAAATGAAATAGAAGCAACAAGGCAAAATTACAATAACAAAAAATGCAAAATAAATTGTAACCCATTAAGTAAATGTACATACACACACAATTAATAGGAATTTTTGCAATTTGCACATACATATATACATATATATTTCCATATAAAGCACTGTGTGTATGCAGAGAAGTGATTGTAAGCGGATTGCCTCAAAGCAAATTATAACATGTGCTGCTGTGGCAATGAAGTACACTCAGGTGAAAGCGCAGCATGCATTTATATTGTAATATCTGTGTGCGTATGTGTTTGTATGTATGTGCTTGTTCTATCTTAAAAAGGCCATAGTAGTTTTCGCTTAAATAATGCAATTTTACTGCCAAACAAGCATTGCGAAAGCATGAAGCGCCTGTTATTAGAAAAATGAGAAAATTGCTGGTTACCAATAAACACGCGCACGTACATATATATTTACACATATAAATGCAACCTTGTATGCAGAGCACACTTGTACATTTCGCCTTTGCCTATGGACTTTGATAGTTTCTATAACTACTGCTATTGTTATTGGATACTTTTACTTAGACTCCTTTTCCTGATTGTTGTTGCTTTTTATAATGGTACCTACCGACACACATATAAACTGACATTGTACATTTGCCATCAGTGATGTTTGTATGCCTAGTAGATAACTTGCTTGACTTCCGCTTGTCTGCCACTATGTAAGTTCATCACGTCATTGTTCTACCACCTAGTGATTGCCATACAAAGTATTCAAGGCTGGATTGAGCAAAAATGATGTCGGAACCACATGGTAGTGCGGTTTCCGACATATGTAAAAAGCTTGAAAGGTCTAAGCGGATATCGAACAGAATATTATATGCATCCAGCTACCTCTTCCAAAACTGCTTTTGCAAATTTTTTTTGGGAGCCAAGATTCCTGAATATAGACCGCCCTCTATTAAGGCAGTAACACTAGTGCTGTCTGACAGGTTTAAATAAACGGAGTTTATTCTTGATAGCAAGCTGCCTTGAAAGCTTAACTCGGAGGCCAGGGCTAGCAGGGCTTCGGTTGCATTGTACTGCTGTCGAGGGGCAATTGGAAAATGAAGGGTCCTCTCTCCAAAAGCTGTACGAAATGGTGGTCAAGCCGATTCTTTTACATGACTTTCTGGTATTTTGTAGAGTACACGACAGAGGACACTTCTTCCACGGTCGTAATATTTGAGGCAGTGAAGAAATAATCGAGACGCTTTTTACAACACCTGCATTTGCTCTAAATGTAATACTATATCTGTAGCCGGTTTCTTCGACAAAATGGCCGCAGTTCTGCAAATACGGCTTACTGACGCTGGATACATGCTTTCACTTCAGATTTCTGAACGAGTTCGACCTCAGCCCTGACTGTGTGCTGGCTCACGATACGTGGAGACTAAGTATGGGACGAGAATTTGGTAAACCTGGCTAGAAAATGGGGTTGGAGTACTCTGCCATAAACTCTGTGTTAGTCGGAAATTCAGGCTGTCTGATCACTGCAGCACCTTGTAGGATGGGGTGGTATATGGACGCTATCCGCCATGGTAACTGTTGGGAAGTTAACATCTACTCAGATAGTCAGGTCTTGGTCTCTTTTGCTATGGCATTTAACTACTTATTGATAATCATTCATTTAGGGTCAAGGCATAAGGATATCCCTGGCAACTGTTAAGTTGATCTGTTGTCCCGTGAAGAGCCAACAAGCGCTCGGAGGAGCTATTAGTGTTTACTCCAGCTGAACTCTCAATGGTTATAGGAGTGTTAATAGGACAATTCCCAATGGAAGTCCATGCGGGGCGGTTCACTGGAGAGCTCCAGCTTTGTTAGCTATATGAAGCACTGCGCAGTGGAATTATGAAATTACTTCATGATTAGCTGTGCAGGGTTTGCAAGGACGGGAGGTCGGGACATATTGGACTATACAAAAAAATTTCCATAATCAATGCTGGCTTTATTGTTTCCACGCAGCGATTCGCTAAATGAATGAAAGATAACTTCAGCGCAAGAGTATGTGGTAGCACAAAGCACCATCGCAAAAGTGTTTAATTTAACTATTTCTTACGCTGAGAGCTGCCACCGAAGATAACCTCTTTTACATAGTTTTCCCGGAAAACGGAGGGAAGACGGGAAGGAAATATTTAATTGGAATCATTCCGAAATTATCTCCGAATTAAATCAATGTGAGCCAAAACTACCGCGGAGGGACCCTGAACAAATTTCATTATCATCCCTATATGAACAAAAAGCTCCAAATTAACCAAATATCAGCTCCAAATGATTCCAAAATGAAACTCTCCTCCAAATTATCCTAAAATTGTACCTAAAATCAACCCAAATGACTCCAAAGTGATCCCTAAATGACCCCGAGAAAGACTTAAAAATCAAATCATAATAATCTCAAAAAGACCTCAAAGTGTAGCCCAAATGAGCACAGGAGGACCCCGAAAAATCGCAATATCATCCCGCAATAACCCGAAAGTGAGCCCTAAGTGACCCGGGGAAACCCCAAAAAAGTTCGCGAAATCATACCGAAATTACCCACCAGTCCTGTCAAAGTCATCCTGTTAAGACCGCGTAAGAGTCCACAAAATCATCCCGAAATTACCTCCCACAGTGATTCACAAATTACCCCGAATAGTCCCAAACTCATCTCGAAATCAACCTAGACAACCTTGAGACCAGTGTGCATTCGTTGGCATAGGGATCTTTCATGCCAAATGTTTTAACAGATTTTTTAACAAAGATCACATGGCTTGTTTGGTGCAGCTGGGTAGAAATATATTGGATAATTATTTCTGTTATTTTCCTTCCTTGTTGGGCACACTTGACATATTGAGTGCTCCTTTCCGTTCTTTTCGATTATTGTAGGCGGCTGCCTTCACATATCACTAACACATACACATTCCCACACACAAACAAACAAAAAAGTAACTGCAGAAATATTTGCTGGTAAAAGTATATTTGAATTGTTGCCAAAATACAAATATTCGCACTTTGCCACTCACACCATAAGATATGCATATGTATGTATGTGTGCGCATTTGTATGTAGTTTACGTAGAAAGGTCGAATATTTTGCGAATTTGCATGCTTTTACTTATGGCCACTAAGTCCATTACAAGAAAATATTCTTAATTGTTAGTTACAGTATTATTTTTTCATTTCTAATTGAGAGCTTAATAAAACCATGCTCATTTGCTATAAATTACAGCGAAAAGTATGTAAAGAAAATACTTACAGAACTTTGTGTGATGTTGTGCTGTTGTTAATACGAAATTGACTTTTAGTCTTGTAGGACAAACGAGCGTTTAATTAAGTATTAATTTATAAATAAGCTAAAAGTATTGCTATGGAAGTTTACTTTTTTCCGTTTAACAAGTGTCCTTCATTTGTGGGGTAGGGAGAAATATGTTTACTATGGCAACATAATTTAAATTTAGTTACCGGTTTAAGCTGGACAAATTTATTACTAAACAACCAAACTGTGGGAGAAAATATATTGAATTATCCTGAAATGTGAGCTTATTTAAGAGGCAGCATTAATGAAGTTCTCTTAGATTTACTTTGCCACAAAGGTCGATTTAAATAAACTAAAAAATTTGAAAATAAAACTCTCTCATGAGATGTATCACAAAGGATTGTGGTTGCCTTGTTCTATATGAAGTTCTTCATGGGCATGTATCTCACTTGATATTCTCCGTAGGTGGCCACTGTAATGTGGTGGTAGCGTAGTCAGCTTAACACATCGTATATTATGGGGTTCAAGTCCCGGGGGAAGCAACATAAAAAATTCTAAAAAAAATTTTATTTTTTTAAGCAAAGTCGGTCCTTAGTGGTTTGGCAAACACTCTGAATGCATCTCTACCATCAAAAGCTTCTCAGTGGAAATTGGTTTGACCTGCAGCAGCCGTTCGCAGGCGGCATAAAACATGTCGGTCTCATCCCGCTAATTTATAAAAAAAATTTAAATTGTCAAAATCTGAATTTGAAGTTCTAATGAAACAAGCCAATTGTTCCCTTTTGTGAGATAATGTACGGTTTTAATGTTTTATTAAAAATTAATAATTTCATGAAAGTCAACTGGCATTTACAAAATTTCTGTAACTGTCTAGTACTACTTAAGGTATTTTTCTTCTAAAATTATAGCTGAGAGTAATTGAATTACTCCCCTTTTTCTAGTATCTTAAAAACAACTGCTTTCTGCTTTTTGGTGAGTCAGCATCTTTGCTCGCGATATGGGGGAATCCTAAAAGATGTAGGTGTAAGCGTAGCTTTGTAAGAGGTATGCCATATGGGGTATACATCTAGAACGTAAATGTAAGCACAGAGTGTACTATTGGTAAATGCACTCTGTGGAGTTTAAAGAATACATGAGTGTAGGCGTGTTGTGAATTTTTATTACTGATACACAAAGTGTTTACAAAAATAAGGCACGTGTGTAGGAGTGTAGATTTAAGTTTAAATTAGTTTCTTTATAGGGTTTTGTTGGTTGCAACATTTCTGTACATTATTTTTTTTTTTTTTTGAAGTTATAAAGTATAAAAAGAAAAAAGGAAATAATTTAAAGAAATTTAAATAAAATCTAAAAAAAATTGGAAACTATAAAATTAATTTATCTGTACTTAATTAGCGAGATATGACCAAATTGCTTTATACAATTGTTTTTATACTCAGTTGAGCAGAGCTCACAGAGTATATTAAGTTTGATTGGATAACGGTTGGTTGTACATATATAAAGGAATCGAGATAGATATAGACTTCCATATATCAAAATAATCAGGATCGAAAAAAAATTTGATTGAGCCATGTCCGTCCGTCCGTCCGTCCGTCCGTCCGTCCGTTAACACGATAACTTGAGTAAATTTTGAGGTATCTTGATGAAATTTGGTATGTAGGTTCCTGAGCACTCATCTCAGATCGCTATTTAAAATGAACGATATCGGACTATAACCACGCCCACTTTTTCGATATCGAAAATTTCGAAAAACCGAAAAAGTGCGATAACTCATTACAAAAGACAGATAAAGCGCCGAAACTTGGTAGATGGGTTGACGTTATGACGCAGAATAGAAAATTAGTAAGATTTTGGACAATGGGCGTGGCACCGCCCACTTTTACAAGAAGGTAATTTAAAAGTTTTGCAAGCTGTAATTTGGCAGTCGTTGAAGATATCATGATGAAATTTCGCAGGAACGTTACTACTATTACTATATATGCGCTAAATAAAAATTAGCAAAATTGGATGAAGAACACGCCCACTTTTTAAAAAAAAAATTTTTTAAATTCAAATTTTAACAAAAAATTTAATATCTTTACTGTATATAAGTAAATTAAGACAAAATTCAACTCCAGTAATGATGCGATGCAACAAAATACAAAAATAAAAGAAAATTTCAAAATGGGCGTGGCTCCGCCCATTTTCATTTAGTTTGTCTAGAATACTTTTAATGCTATAAGTCGAACAAAAATTTACCAATCCTTCTCAAATTTGATAGGAGCATAGATTCTGTGACGGTAACTGTTCTCTGTGAAAATGGGCGAAATCAGTGGAAGCCACGCCCAGTTTTTATACACAGTCCACCGTCTGTCCTTCCGCTCGGCCCTTAACGCAATAACTTGAGCAAAAACCGATATATCTTTACTAAACTTAGCCCACATACTTATCTGAACTCACTTTATCTTGGTATAAAAAATGGCCGAGATCCGACCATAACCACGCCCACTTTATCGATATCGAAAATTACGAAAAATGAAAAAAATGCCATAATTCTATACCAACTACGAAAAAAGGGATGAAACATGGTAACTGGATTGGTTTATTGACGCAAAATATATCTTTGGAAAAAACTTTGTAAAATGGGTGTGACACCTACCATATTAAGTAGAAGAAAATGAAAAAGTTCTACAAGGCGAAATCAACAGCCCTTGGAATCTTGGCAGGAATACTGTTAGTGGTATTGCATATTTTAATAAATTAGCAGTACCCGACAGATGATTTTCTGGATCACCTGGTCGACATTTTGGTCGATATCGCGAGAACGCCTTCACATATACATCTAAGGGCCAGTCGCTTTTAAAACCCTCACTAATACTTTTAATTTGATATCCATATCGTACAAATACATTCTAGAGTCACCCCTGGCCCACCCTAATCGCGATATCTCGAAAAGGTGTCCACCTATAGACCTAATGTCCACTCCCTCTTAAAATGCTCAGTAACACCTTTCGTTTGATACCCATATCGTGCAAACATTCTAGAGTCACCCTGGCCCACCCTAATGGCGATATCTCGAAAAGGCGTCCACCTATAGACCTAATGCCCACTCCCTCTTAAAATGCTCAGTAACACCTTTCGTTTGATACCCATATCGTACAAACATTCTAGAGTCACCCCTGGCGCACCCTAATGGCGATATCTCGAAAAGGCGTCCACCTATAGACCTAATGTCCACTCCCTCTTAAAATGCTCAGTAACACCTTTCGTTTGATACCCATATCGTACAAACATTCTAGAGTCACCCCTGGCCCACCCTAATGGCGATATCTCGAAAAGGCGTCCACCTATAGACCTAATGCCCACTCCCTCTTAAAATGCTCAGTAACACCTTTCGTTTGATACCCATATCGTACAATCATTCTAGAGTCACCCCTGGCCCACCCTAAAGGCGATATCTCGAAAAGGCGTCCACCTATAGACCTGATGCCACTCCCTCTTAAAATGCTCAGTAACACCTTTCGTTTGATACCCATATCGTACAAACACATTCTAGAGTCACCCCTGGCCCACCGTAATGACGATATCTCGAAAAGGCGTCCAACTATAGACCTCATGCCCACTCCCTCTTAAAATGCTCAGGAACACCTTTCGTTTGATACCATATCGTACAAACATTCTAGAGTCACCCTTGGTCCACCTTTATGGTGATATCTCGAAAAGGCGTCCACCTATAGAGCTAAGGATTACTCCCTTTTAAAATACTCATTACCACCTTTCATTTGATACCCATATCGTACAAAAACATTCTAGAGTCACCCCTGGTCCACCCTAATGGCGATATCTCGAAAAGGCGTCCACCTATAGACCTAATGCCCACCCCCTCTTAAAATGCTCAGTAACACCTTTCGTTTGATACCCATATCGTACAAACACATTCTAGAGTCACCCTTGGTCCACCTTTATGTCGATATCTCGAAAAGGCGTCCACCTATAGAACTAAGGATTACTCCCTTTTAAAATACTCATTACCATCTTCCATTTGATACCCATATCATACAAACACATTCTAGAGTCACCCCTGGCCCACACTAATGGCGACATTTCGAAAAGGCGTCCACCTATAGACCTAATGCCCACTCCCTCTTGAAATGCTCAGTAACACCTTTCATTTGATTCCCATATCGTACAACTAGAGACACCTCTGGTCCACCTTTATGGCGATATCTCGAAACGGCGTCCACCTATGGAACTAAGGATCACTCCTTTTCAAAATACTCATTAACAGCTTTCATTTGATACCCATATCGTACAAACATATTCTAGAGTCACCCCTGGTCCACCTTTATGGCGATTTCTCGAAAAGTCGTGCACCTATAGAACTGAAGCCCATTCCCTTTTAAAATACTCATTATCACCTTTCATTTGATACCCATATCGTAACACATTCTAGAGTCAGCCCTGGTCCACCTTTATGGCGATATCCCTAAATGGCGTCCATCCATAGAACTATGGCCTACTCTCTCTTAAAATACTCTTTAATACCTTCCATTTGATACACATGTCATACAACCGCATTCCAGGGTTACCCTAGGTTCATTTTCCTACATGGTGATTTTCCTTATTTTGTCTCCATAGCTCTCAACTGAGTATGTAATGTTCGGTTACACCCGAACTTAGCCTTCCTTACTTGTTGTTATTGATATTAGAGAAAAATTGCAAAGTTTACAAACGGCGATTGTTACTAAGACATGTTTCTAAATTTCACTTCTTTATCAGCTAGCTTCTAGGGAACTGAGTATTGAACTCGAAATCTCCAACATTCATATTATACTAGTGTCAAAGCAGATGTTTTTTTCTACTGAGCCATATGAATGCCCCACTGCTCGCTGTGCAATTAATCACTAAGTATTCGACCATCGATAACAAGCATCGCCGTTTGTAATTTTTCTTTTTAAAAAATTTTACTAAAATTAATTGAATAAAACTAAAGTAAAATCGAATAAATTATAATGAAATAAAATAAAACAATGTAAAATAAAATAAAATAAAATAAAATAAATTAAAATAAAATAAAGTAAAATAAAATAAAATAAATTAAAATAAAATAAAGTAAAATAAAATAAAATAAAATAAAACGAAACGAAGTGAAAATAAAATGAAGTAAATAAAATAAATTAAAAAGGAACGAAATGAAAGTAAAATAATATAAATTAGAATAAAATAAAATAAAAAGATAAAATAAAATAAACAAAATGAAGCGAAAATAAAATAAAATGTAATAAAAGTAAGGAAAATAAAATAAAATAAAATGAATAAAACCAAATTTAATGAAATAAAGTGGAAATATAATAAAATAAAATGATATAAAACAAAATTAATAAAATAAAAGAAATAACACGAAAGGAATTCAAAATAAAACAAGTAGGGACGGGACTGTCTTCTGCCGTGCCTAAGACTTCATACCTTTCAAGAATGGGGCTGAAAAATAATCTTACCCTATATCGGCTGTATAAAATTATAAAATATAAATTATAAAAAATTATAATATATAAATGTTATAAAATATACATACAGCGAACATATGTACATACCTAGGCTTTTTTATGATAAATAAAAAAAAAGGTAGGTACTTTGTGTGAGGGAGCAAAGTTTCACGATTTTTGTGGTCTGTATGAAATAGATATGACAGCGAATCACTTATCTTAACAATATATAACGTAAACCTAAGAATTTGATGAAATTTGAAGATTCTAGCCGTTAAAAAGAGGGCTGATATGACAGTTTTTATGGGGTATATAATATATATACCACCGATCTCTATGATTTTTTTATACAATCATATATGCTACATACGTAAGCATTTGGTGAAATTTGAAGGTTTTAGCTGTTAAAATGGGCAGCAATTGCGAAAAGTTTCTTATCTGAACAAGCGGTTTTAGAGGATATATACTATATATGTATATCAGCGATCTATACAATTTTTCAAACAGCTCTATACGTAAGCATTCGGTGAAATTTGTAGCTTCTAGCTGTTAAAACAGAGCAGAAATTACGAAAAGTTTCTTATATGAACAATCGGTTGTATGAGATATATAATAAGTATCTGTGACAATTTGTTAAAACGACTTATGTACAGATAAGGTAATAAGTATCTCATCACCTCTTACGGATATCTGTGGAGAAGCAAAAATTATCACCGTTATCTTAACTCGAGATAAGTTGTTTTAATAATTGCCACAGATATATATACCACCGATTTATAAATTTTTTCAGACAACAATTAATGCTCTATACGTAAGACTCGAAGAAATTTTAAGCCTCTAGCTGTTAAATTGGGGCAGTAATTTAGAAAAGCTTCTTATCTGAACAATCGGTTATGGGGATATATGGTATATATACCGCCGATCTCATCCATTTTTTCAGACAACAATATGTACAATAAACGAAAGCACATGGTGAAGTTTGAAACTGCAATCCTATAAATTGAGGAAGATGTGACAAAAATCCCCTTTTCTGAAAAATCGGTAGTATGAAGGATATATGCTATAGTAGTCCGATCCGGCCGGTTTCGACAAATGTCTAATCGGACACCTAGATATATCCGTTCACCAAATTTTATCAAGATATCTCAAAAAGTGAGGGACTAGCTTGCATACAAATAGACAGACGGACAGGCGGATATGGCTAAATCAACTCAGCTCTTCATGCTGATCATTTCGGTAGGTGGGTCTAATTGTTTTTATTTAAGGACTTACAATTTTGAGATTCATGACAAACTTAATATACCATTTCATTTTCATCAAAGGTATAATAAATAAAATAAAATAAAATAATATAAAATAATATTCACCTAGTAGGAACATATTTGCGGTCCATATGGTCGGTGGATAGCGAGCATGCCAAAAACACCCCGTGGACTGGCGAAGAACGTAGATGAATGGAAAACCTTAGCAAGATGATCAATTTAGCCTTAAACAAAGAAGATGCGGGAAAAGCGATGCGAAACACACATAACTGGAAATCCCCACAACCAGACGTTATAGAGTTCTAATTGAAAAAATGTACAACAACGCATCTTGCATTAGTTCACCACTATATAACTTTCCTGCAAACAGGATCAAATACCCCAGCATTTTTAACGAAAACCAAAACATATCTGCTTCAAAAAGGTCCAGGAAATACAGAAGACCCATCTAAGTATAGACCAATTACATGTCTCTGTACACTGTACAAAGTACTAACGTCCTGCCTGTCCGATAAAAACTACCGCCAAATCGAGGCCAGCGAGATCATACACAGCGAACAAAAAGGCTGTACAAATAAGTAAGGAAGGCTAAGTTCGGGTGCAACCGAACATCACATACTCAGCTGAGAGCTCTGGAGACAAAATAAGGGAAACGTTTAGCAAAATGAAACTAGGGTAACCCTGGAATGTGTTTGTTAGATATGTGTATCAAATGAAAGGTGTTAATGATTAATTAAAACGTTGTAGGCCTTAGTTCTATAGGTGGACGCCTTTTCGAGATATCGCCATAAGGGTGGACCAGGGGTGACTCTAGAATATGTTTGTACGATATGGGTATCAAATTAAAAGTATTAATGAGGGATTTAAAATGGAGTAGCCCTTAGTTGTGCATGTGAACGCGTTTTCGAGATATCGACCAAAATGTGGACCAGGGTGATCCAGAACATAATCTGTCGGGTACCGCTAATTTATTTATATATGTAATACCACGAACAGTATTCCTGCCAAGATTCCAAGGGCTTTTGATTTCGCCCTGCAGAACTTTTTCATTTTCTTCTACTTAATATGGTAGGCGTCACACCCATTACCATGTTTCATCCCTCTTTTCATATTTGGTATAGAATTATGGAATTTTTTCATTTTTCGCAATTTTCGATATCGGAAAAGTGGGCGTGGTCATAGTCGGATTTCGGCCATCTTTTATACCAAGATAAAGTGACTTCAGATAAGTACGTGAACTAAGTTTAGTTAAGATGTGTAGTTTTTAGCTCAAGTTATCGTGTTAACGGCCGAGCGGAAGGACAGACGGTCCACTGTGTATAAAAACTGGGCATGGCTTCAACCGATTTAGCCCATTTTCACAGAAAACAGTTATCGTCATAGAATCTTTGCAAGTACCAAATTTCACAAGGATTGGTAAATTTTTGTTCGACTTATGGCCTTAAAAGTATTCTAGATGAATTAAATGAAAAAGGGCGGAGCCACTCCCATTTTGAAATTTTGATTTATTTTTGTATTTTGTTGCACCATATCATTACTGGAGTTGAATGTTGACATAATTTATTTATATACTGTAAATATTTAAAATTTTTTGTTACAATTTGGCTTTAAAACAATTTTTTTTTAAGTGGGCGTGTTCGTAATCTGATTTTGCTCATTTTTATTTAGCATATATGTAGGAATAGGAGTAACGCTCCTGCCAAATTTCATCATCATATCTTCAACTACTGCGAAATTACAGCTTGCAAAACTTTTAAATTACCTTCTTTTAAAAGTGGGCGGTGCCACGCCCATTGTCCAAAAGTTTACTTATTTTCTATTTTGCGTCATAAGTTCAACGCACATACCAAGTTTTATCGCTTTATCCGTCTTTGGTAATGAATTATCGCACTTTTTCTGTTTTTCGAAATTTTCGATACCGAAAAAGTGGGCGTGGTTGTAGTCCGATTTCGTTCATTTTAAATAGCAACCTGAGATGAGTGCCCAGGAACCCACATTCCAAATTTCATCAAGATACCTCAAAATTTACTCAAGTTATCGTGTTTAAAGACGGACGGACGGACGGACATGGGTAAATTAATTTCTTTTTTCACCCAGATAATTTTGATATATAGAAGTCTATATCTACATCGATTAGTTTATGCCGTTACGGATTACCGTTATGCGTACAAAGTTAATATACTCTCTGAGCTCTGCTCAGCTGAGTATAAAAAGAGCAAAGGTTGTAAGGAGCAGCTCATCATTGACTCGGTTGTTATGGAATAAAATTTGCTAAAGCTTTCGACAGCGTCCCATAATCCTGGCGATTATTTCAGAACGAATTACGCTGGTAATGCTCCCACTACGCGTGCTATTCGGGAGCTTAACTCAATAAGTAATTCCGTTCCTCTTGATTTTTCTATACAAAGGGCTGAATTTATGAATATTTTGAAGTCTATTTTCTAACCAACCAACAATATCGCTAGCCTAATGCAATTAAAGAACAATATCTCAGATCTCAAAAGGGGCCTTCCAAGAAAAATTTAAACTAAATTTTCAAGGAAAATAGTAGCACTTTAAAATGTATATGTTTTTGTATCTAATAAAAAAGTTTTCTTAACTAATTTTAGTGAATATAGCAGAAAAATGTGCTTCACGTATTTTCAGGGGCAAATATTTCGAAAACCAGAACCCGTTTGAAAATTCTGACTTCATATTCAGATGAGCAGAAAGTTGTGTTTAAAAAAATATATTTTGTAATGAAAACTTGTATACATCGACTGTTGAGTGGTTACAGTTTCGAAAAACCTTTGAATAACGCCTTATTTCCAAATTCAGTTGAAGAACTAAGAATTTGTTTCAAAAACACCCTATCTGACTCAAATTCAATACAGTTTGACATAGGCTAGGGCATTTGTGGAACAAGTTCTGAAATAAGACGTTATTAAAATATTTCCTGGGGTAGGCCGTTTTAAAAACGGCAACCGAGATAGGGTTATACTACACCCAGCAATCGGCATTGAAGTTTCAGTTTTCCGAAGCTGGGCTTGTAATCACACCCTGCTCCTCATACGTATGATTAACAGGAAATATTTATAAATTACTAGAAGACCCGGCAGACGTTGTCCTGCCCTAATTTTGACCAATCTGCATACATTTTAATAAGCTTTTTCCGTCTGACTCTGCCCGCCCACCCTCTTCACTTTATCCTAATCCTTTTATTCACTCCTCCCTCTGCCTTTTTCGCTTCATCTATCTCCATCTTCGTCTCATTCTATCTCATTCTCAATCTCCTTCTCTCTTTTCTCTTTTCTCTTCTCTCAATTTCTTCTCGTTCTTCTGCATCCCTTATTGCCTGTCCCAGAAGGTGGTATGTATTTTATTCCAGTCCCAGTCCCACTTCGTGTCTCAGTCCCAGTCCCAGTCCTAGTCCTAATCCCAGTCCCAGTCCGTCTCTGGATAATATATTACTCTGTACTAAAGCACTCATCAACATCTTTCATTTGATATCCATATTGTATAAACACTGTCTAGGCATTCACTGGCCCACGGTTTGGCCTATATCTCGAGACCCTAGTCACCCAGTCACCTATCTTATATTTCAAGTTAGATCAAACTACACACGGGAAGCAAAACAAATTCAAAATCGGTTCAGTAATTTAGGAGTCCATTCGCCTCAATTGTGTGACACGTGTTTTTTTATATATTAAGATTAATAATAAAGATCAAAATTCAAAATTTACGTATAAATATCACAAAACTTGCTTTAGTATCCGATTCTGCTTGGAACTAATCAGCATATCAAAGAAATAGGAAAAAAGCACATACAAATTCAGCAACCTTAAAACTCAAACTGAGTACAAATAACAAAAAGAAGAAAATATGAAATTACGACCGCAAGTCATAAACCGATTTGTATTGATCGCTTATTAGATGGTAAGCGAATGCATACTGGTTCATTCTAACTATGTAGATGAATATCGAAATATGCAACCGCGTTGCTATGAAACATTATGATGAGTAGAAGTCATACTTTCAAAATCATTAGCTAACGATGATGATACATAGAAACACTACGAATACATATACACATACATACATAGACTTGAATGCAAAGTACTTTGCAATATGAAAAAGAATACCGCATTTACGGACGATAACAATTTTTCTGCTATCTTTCTTTATTCATATTTTTCTTCATACTGTTACATATCAAAGAATTGCCTTGAGCAAGAATTTAAGTATACTCGTTATGTGGCATCTTACTATCTACTCTTTTTAAATGGAAGTACTGTATTTTTATCGTCTCTTTACTAAAACAAATTTCTTTAATATTCTATCTCATCACTCTTGAACTTTTGATATTTCATACTGACTTTGCCCTGGAAAGTTCAATCAATTTGCTATGCATCAGAATCCGTTTAGTCTAATAATTAATTGAACGTTTTATATATAATTTTTTTTATTTTGGCATAAAAAGGAATGGTTTAACATTTCGTTAGATATGGACACTTAAATTTTTATCCAAAGTTGCTATAATAAAGTAGCCGTCTAACTAAAGGAGCGCAACCACGTGGTGTGAAGTTATATGGAGTAATTAATTTGAATATTTTGAAGTGTTATCCCGCCAACCTGAGGCAAAATTAAGAAACATTACGTTATAAAGCGGGAAAAAGGCAAAGTGCCTCAAATGCTCTAATAATGTGAACTATTGCCAATATGTCGTTTACAATTGTGATAAATTGGAATCGCTCTAAAAACAACTTTTACTTTTCGCGTTGAGAGGCATGCCAGGGGATCCTCTAAGGAATGTTCCTCCCTACTACAGCCGCTTAAAACTTTTACACATGGCTACGTTACAGAGTCGTAGAGAGATATTTGGTGTATTATTTACGAAAAAACTTAGAAAAGGGTTGGTAAGTAGCCCGTTATTGTTATGTTTCACATACCTTTCAGGCCGCCGCACAATCGCAAATTCGATTTTTCAAAATATTTCCTGGTGTTTCCTGGAATAGTATACATACCCCGTAACCCATCTGCAACGTTAACGGAGCTAACCGCGCACGTATAAAGTTGTATAAAATTTTTATGTAGTTCGATGTATTTTTGGATTAAAAAGCTATATATCCTTCTAACTTAATATTTGTTCACTTGTTTATCCTTAATCAAATCTAGTTACATTTTCTTTTACGACAAATGTATTTTTAATTCATATCTTAGATTTTTATACCGCATGCTTTAACTTAGTTATTCTATTGATAATGTTTTCAATATTAAATTTTTTAAAAACTTTGCAAAAAAAAGATGTAACTTTCTTTATGGCATTTAATGTCAGTAAATTTTTGGCAATACATAAGCTTGTGTTTGTTTCAAAGTTAAATAGCAAAAACGGCTGCGCATACCTACGATTTTTTGAGGGGTGATCAATTTTGTAAGAGACTGTCGTGTAAACTGCAGAGCTGTATGTTAGCCTTAATCCTTGGTATCCGATGTCTCTAACAGTATACAAAATTCTAATTCATGGCGCAACTATTATCGAAAATTGTTTATTGCCTATCGACCAAATATCAGAAGAAGCAAATGAAGCAAGGAGCAAACATTTTCGCGTTTATTGTGATAGTTTTGCAAGAAAGCATTCAATAAATTCTTGCAACTTCTATGTAATAAATACATTGCTTTTAACTACGGATCCGTTTTTGACGGGAAAGAGGCCCTTAATAAAGAATACACCAATGCCATTTTCAAAACAGTGTCATGAGATGCTGCTTTCTGCTGAACCTTTTTTCATAGATGTTGAATATGATAAAGATGACGACATTGCTATTGAAATTGATACTAATGGTGAATAATTAAACCACGAGTTTACTGTCAAATATTTTTTTTTTCTTTTTTTTTTGAGATCGTAGTGGATATATGAGGTGACAACGCTATCTAAAACGGGAGTGAAATACCTTTCCTTCGATACTACTATTGGCATATCTCATGTAGGTAATTTTTTTTAACTTAAAAAACGTGGAAACCTTGTGAAAACATCCTCACCGAGAACACCTAAGTGAAAAGTCTAAAAATGTTATATCGATGTACCAAATTTGATTCAAATCGCTTAAGCTTTTTTAATAGAAATGCGGAGCAAAATGCCTTTCGTTTGATACCCATATTGACATATCTCATGTAATGCCAAAAAATGGCCCCGGGCTTATCCGAAACCGCGGGTCCGATCCATAGTAATTCTGCGCGGAACACAGTGAATGTATTGTCAAATATTTCCTTTAATAACAATGAAGTGAAAGAACCACTTTTTGAACAGAAATAACTGCTGTTTTAATTTTAGCCAGCTAGATTGATCAAATACCCCACCGTGCGTCGAGGCATTTACAGCCACCTTTTGTATGCACATGCAGATCCAATTTGGAAACACAAGAACCTTTCTGCTGCTTGTGCCATTACTTAAGTAATCATTTTAACAATTTTGGCACTCCTGACTCGCTCTTGCTGATTAAAATTAATATACTTGTTGCCTTGAGTATTTAAAACCAACTTTTAATGTGGGTGGCTTGGGAACGCGTCCTTTCCAACCTCCCGTGCAGTGCAACCATAATTGCTGTTTCAAAATTGTACTCGGCAGCTCACAATCACGTTCGATCCGATAGCATTATTAGTAATTGTACACCAATAGTATAGATCGTATTCAGATCTTTTGTTGATCGAAGTCCCGTTCATTCCGACAACATACTTAACACTCATTTCTATATATATGGATATATTTAGGTGAGGTTAGGTTAAGTTAAGAGGGCATGCGTATGCATTGCCCACACCTCCACTCGTGGACATTTTCTCCATTGTGAGTGCTCTCAGTAAATGCAGGATGGCGGCACATTTGGTTAGCCCCATTACCTCCTAGTGGTCCTCAACAAACCACTTGCTTTCCCTGATGAATCCAAGCAGAAGCGAGACGTCTGTCTTCCCAACCTCTGTCAGGCTGTCGAAGAACAGTGAGCTCAGAAATCTGTGCCTTCTCCTTTGAAGCCCCGGACATCGGCAGAGAAAGTGGTAGATCGAATCCTTTCCCTCCTCATCCTGGCAGCTTCTGCAGAGATAGCTTGTTGGTATTCGCCACCGTCGGAGCATTGGTGCGATAGCACAATGACCTGTGATGACACCCGTAAGTACCCTCACCGAGGGTTTGTTCAGTTTGAGAAGGAAGCTGGTGCCTTTCCTATACAAACAAGGACAAAAGGACCTTGAGACTACGCAGCCAACCCAGTTGGTTCATAGCAAGTCCGTTGCTCTCATCTCATATTCCGCCATTCTCCCCACGAGATAGCCCATCGGTGGTCGGACGGAGCTGTCCACTTTATTTTCGTCCAAATCAAAACCTTTATCAGCCATCTTGTCTGCGAGTTTATTCCCTGTAATACCGCTGTGCCCAGGGATCCAGGAAAGGGAGATATTGAGATGACCTGTAGAAGTCAGCGAGGCTCGACACCTCCACACGATATCTGATTTTATCATGTTGGACTCTAATGCCGTAAGGCGGCTTGGCTGTCAACTAAGATTGTTACGTCGGTGTCGCAGACTGCCTTGAAGCAGCTTTGCTGCTCTGTCTATGGCACATACCTCAGCCTGGAATACACTACATGCGTCAGGAAGTCGGAATAATTGGCTTAACTGTAGATGTGTTCAGTACACCCCAGCTCCAATACCCTTTTCCATTTTCGAGCCGTCTGTGTAGATTGTAATTCCTCTGCCATTGTGTATGCTTTTTTCCCATTCCTCCCTTGAGGGATATCGTATGTTCTGAGCCTGGAAGTCCAAAACCGATGTCATGTGGTCGGTTTTGGATGTTAGGTAGGTTATTATTCCGTTTAATTGTCCCTTCGTCATGTCGTCCAGAGTCGTCGCGTGTCCGTGACAGTGTCACCTGTTAGAAGTAAAAACTGGTGAATATGCTTTTTAAATATGCGACAGTGGCTAAAGCGTTCGCAAGAATTTATCCAGCGAAATCAGCGGCATCAATTCCGAAATCAACAAATTATACTCGAGTTTTTTCCTAGTTCACAGTATTACCTCGTGCAAACATGTGCATTTGTAAGGTATGCGGAAAAAAGGAGGACAAATCTGCAGGGGAAAACTGGGTGCAGTGTGACGAATGTGAAGAATGGTTTCACTTCGAATGCGCTGGAGTGGATGAAAGTATTGAGCAGCGTGATTGGAGTTGCGCTTCCTGTACTGAAAAAAACAATACGGGACCAGGGCATACAAATGCAACGCAAGACACAAATTCTTTTGGTTCGTCACAACAGCAAACGCAACCCGCTCAACCCAAGGGCAACGGATTAGAAGTTGGTGAGTGTGTCCAGTCGCAACATCAATCCAATGAAGGCAGTCGTCAACAACAACTTATGTTAGTTATGCTCGAAGAGAAACGCGCTGCAAAAGAACGTTTCATAGAGCAAAAGTATTAGTTACTTGCTCAAATGAATATTAGTGGCACAACCATTACACCTTTACCATTTGTTGCCACCAATATCCCATCACCCTCGCAAGTAGCAGCCAGGCAGGCCATACCGAAAGAGTTGCCTACATTTAGCGGCGACCCAGAAGAGTGGCCGATGTTCATCAGCACCTATGAGCACAGTACGTCCATAGCAGGGTTTTCGAACGTAGAAAATATGCTGCGTTTGCAGCGTTGCCTAAAAGGTAAAGTACGCGATGTGGTGAAGGACAAGTTGCTCCTTCCAACTATGGTACCCGATGTTCTCAGCACACTAAAGATGTTTTTCGGTAGACCAGAATACATTTTGGAACGAGTCATCGCTAAAGCGGAAAATAGCTCCTCCAAAAGACAAATTTGAGATACTCATAGAGTTTGAACTAGTTGTCCGTAATATATGTCCGACAATGCAAACTTGTAAGCTGGACGAACACCTCAACAATCCGATGCAATCCGTTGACAAATTACCTAATCATCCCAAGCTGGCTTGGGCAATGCACCCGCGTGACGGAGCACCACACATACAACAATTTAGTGAATGGCTTTATCGTATTGCCGAAGCAGCATCAACCGTAATATCACCTGCCGTCGTTTACAAAACAAGCTCAGTTAATACACACAGCAGCAACAACGACATACAGCCAAAACCCGACGTACGCCATAACCATGATCAGGGTCGGTCAAAGCAGTATATGTCGGAATGTTTCGCGTGCAATTCTTCTGATCACTACGCTGCGCTTTGCTCAACATTCAAAAACTTGCCAGTAAATGAAAGGTGGTCTATGGTAAGAAGGGAAAAGGCATGTTATCGTTGCTTGAAGACTCACCGCAAAGGCTGTTTCTCGAAGAAGGGTTGCGGTACGAACGGTTGCACACAAAAGCAACATCCGCTTCTGCATACTGGCGGCAATGAAAATGCAATTAAGGCAGAAAACGACCAGGCCATTGTAAGCACACATCGTGCCGATAACAACAGCAGACAGTTCTTTCGTATAATGCCAGTAAAGCTGCATACGGCAGGTAAGACAATCGAAGTGTTCGCGTTCCTGGACGAAGGATCGTCTCTGACATTCATCGATGAGTCAACATTCAAAAGGCTCGGCATGAACGGCGTACCAGCATCAATATGTCTACAGTGGACGAGTGAAACTACGCGCAGCGAAAGCACATCGGTGCGAGCGTCAATACAAATATCCACAACAGATAACAACAGACTGCTTTGGTTAAATAACGTACATACAATGAAAAATCTAGCTCTACCGAAACAATCAATGAACGCAAGCGAGCTGCGTTGCGCGTACCCTTATTTAAGGGACATACCTTCACCATCCTACGATGATGTTCAACCAATGTTGCTTATAGGATCCGACAATTGGAAAATCGCTGTACCTCGAAAAGTACGCGAAGGTCGTCGTCACGAGCCAATCGCATCTAAGTGTTGGTTAGGGTGGAGCATCCAAGGCGCTTCGACCGCAGCAACATATGTAACCATGCATCATTGTGAATGCAAATGGCAAGAATTACACGACGTCGTTAAAGAAAGCTTCAGATTGGGCGCCGTGAAACAACAAAATATAATGTCAAGCGACGACGAACGAGCTATTGAGATGCTGGACCAAACGTGCGCTAAAGTAAATGGGCATTTCGAAGTCGGCCTGTTATGGCGCTACGAGGACTACAGCCTGCCCGAGAGCTACAACAACGCAGTTCAGCGTCTCAACTGTTTAAAGGCTAAAATTAAACGCGAGCCGTCACTGTACGAAAAAATCGATAACCAAATCCACAATTTAATACAAAAGAATTACGCGTTTCAACTCTCGGAGGCCGATATGGCTATCAACAATAAGCATGTCTGGTATCTACCGATTTTCATAGCAACAAATCCGAACAAGCCTAAAAAAATCAGACTAGTGTGGGATGCGGCAGCGAAGTCGCATGGTACGTCATTGAATGATCATTTACTCACGGGACCAGATCTGCTACAACCTCTTATCGAAATTCTACTGAGGTTCAGAGTGGGGAAGGTGGCAATATCCGCTGACATCGCTGAAATATTCCATAGGATAAATATTCGCGAAGAGGACATGCACGCACAACGCTTTTTGTGGTTCGACCAAATCAGCGGTCAAACAAGCGCATATGTCATGAGAGCTATTACATTCTGCATAAACTGCGGTCCATGCATTGCTCACTACGTCCGAAACAAAAATGCCGAAGAGAAACGTCAGAGGTATCCCAGAGCGTACGAGGCAATCCGAAACGCACACTACGTTGATGATTACATAGATAGCACCGAAAACGAAGAAGCCGCATTTCCGGTGACAGACGAAGTTCTCACTGTTCATCGCGCTGGTGGATTTGATCTTAGACGCTGGGTTTCGAACTCGTCTAAAGTCCTTCGACAGCTTTCAAATATTGACCCAGCAGAACAAGTCCCAGTACAATTCGGAGAGGCCGAAAAGGTTCTGGGTATGTATTGTGACCCGTATAACGACATTTTTAAGTATATTTTCAGGTTCGCACGGCTGCGTAGAGATGTCTTAGCGGAGCAGGCCGTTCCAACAAAACGTGAGGTTTTGCAGGTCCTCATGTCCATCTTCGACCCGTTGGGGCTGGTCGCTTGTTACACAGTAGGTCAGAAAATACTTTTACAGCGCATGTGGCGAGTTAATATTGGCTGGGACGAAGAGCCCTCTGAGGAGCTTACCGAAGGTTGGAGAAATTGGAAGCATACGCTGCATTTAATACAAGCAGTCGGAATTCCGAGGTGCTACTCACAACAATTTCATGATGGGGCGCGTGTAGAATTGCATACGTTCGTTGATGCACGCGAGTACGCTTACGCAGCGGCTTGCTACTTAAGAGTAGCGCAAGAAGATATTGTCGATCTTTCGTTAGTGGCTGCGAAAAGCAAGGTCGCCCCTCTAAAACCTCTTTCCATTCCTCGTATGGAATTGCAAGCTGCGTTAATCGGCCTACGCTTGTCTCAACGTATTCTCAATGTGCGCAAACTCAACATACAAAACGTCACATATTAGTCAGATTCGAGGACGGTTTTATAATGGTTGAAGATGAACCCACGCAAATTTCAACAATTCGTTATGCATCGTATTGGCGAGATACTTGAAAACTCAGACGTCAGGCAGTGGCGATGGGTCCCAACGAAATTTAATGTGGCAGACGCAGCAACCAAGGTCAGCAGTCCAGTGCCAATTACACAGTGGTTGCACGGTCCCGATTTTCTACGGAAGGCGAGCTTTGAATTGCCCGAATTCGAGCGCACCATCACTGATGACGTCGATATGAGCGAGTTGCCGAAACATGTATATGCAGTGAGCAAAGTTCCATCTATACCGATAAATGTTAAATACTTTCCCGACTGGCTCAGGCTTTATAGGGCCGTCGCCACATTTATCTTATACATTGCCAAGCTAAGAGCTGCTGTACACAACTACGTCAAGCCGAACACAATTACGCCAGAGATGATCCAGAGAGCAGAAAATTTTCTCATTAAGCAATTGCAGCTTGAATCATTCTCACCTGAGATCAGTGCATTATGTGCTAAGCAACCACTAAGCAAACGAAGTCGATTGTCTGGGCTAAACGCTTACCTGGACAATAATGGAGTAATGCGCATACAAGGAAGAGCCAATTCCATCGATTGCCATATAGATGCTATAGTAATACCGCGAGAGAGTCATACAACATTCCTCATCGTACGAGCTTATCACGAAAATTGTCACCATATGTCTCACGAAACGGTTATTAATAACCTCAAACCTTCATACTATATACCCCGTTTGCGCGTGTTGTACAAAGCGGTACGCCAATCATGTCAAAAATGCAAGATTCACGCAGCAGTACCTATACCACCATAAATGGCGCCTATACCCACTGCGAGACTGGCCGGCTTCGCAAAACATTCACTTATACCGGCGTAGATTATTTCGGGCCAATTCTCGTGAACGTTGGCAGACACAAGGTGAAGAGGTAGGTCGTACTTTTTACGTGCTTGACACTTCGTGCGGTACATTTTGAGATAGCATACAGTTTGGATACCAGCTCATGCATCATGAGTATACGTAATTTTATGGCAAGGCGCGGCACTCCGTTGGAAATATATTCCGACAATGGCACGAACTTTAGAGCAACGGAAAGGCTTGTTCGTGACCAAATTATCAAAATTAATTTCGACGAAATTAATATTAAATACGATCGCATCAAGTGGCACTTTAACCCGCCAAGCGCCCCACATATGGGAGGTGCATGGGAACGCATCGTTCGATCAGCGAAAACCACGTTACGAAGCATCTGTCCATCTTACTCATTCAATGACGAAAGTCTTCGTTGTGCTTTGATGGAAGCTGAGTTCATCATTAATTCTCGGCCGCTCACTTTTGTAAGCCTCGATTCGACTGATGACATTGCCCTGACCCCAAATCATTTGTTTATTGGGGCAGCCGACGGGTACAAGCCTGCTTGTATTGATGGCATGAACATAAGGCAGCGGTGGCGTCAAGTGCACCTATTCGGATATCGTTTTTGGCAAGGGTGGGTGAAGGAATATACACCTGTACTTACGAGACGTGTTAAATGGTTTAAGAAATGCACGCCGTTGGCGGTGGACGACATCGTAATTGTGGTAGATGAAAACCTGCCGAGAAATATGTGGCCCAAAGGTAGAATAGTAAAGACAGTGGTGGCGGAAGACGGTCAAGTAAGAAGAGTAAGCATAAAGACGAGCCTAGGAGTGATGGAAAGACCAGCGACGAAGGTGGCCAAACTGGATGTCGGCACTGAATATGGTGGTAAATAATCCGTAGGTAATTTACGAAGGGGATCCCCTCGCCGTCAAAACAAGGCCTTATCGTTCGATCACGATGGCCACCCCCGCTCGCACAATAATATTTCTTCTGTTGCTACAATCCGTTCGCTCGTACATTTTTTGCACTTGCTTGTGCATACATACATAGATATCCGGCAACTTGACAATTCAATTCGGAATAGAAGAAAGAAGGAAGAAACTTAAATTTTTTAAAGCGATCCCTCTATTTTTATTAAATACTTTATTAATGTATTGAATTGATAAATAAAGTTATAGCTGCTATTAAACATAAAATATTTCTCCTTCTTTGCCCGTAACAATTGTCATTCATCATAGTCAATACGTTCAATACGAGTGTTAGCTCCATCAAAACGAACAAACGGAAGCAACATTTTCAATCGATTTAACGTTGCATTATAAATATCAAAATGCCGAGAATGGCATAGACCCATTGGGCTTCCACTCTTTTGGCTTACATGTTGGATTAGCCTTATTCCAGGCCTTGATCACTTCTAATGACGGACAATTCCACTATTTCAGGTGACATTGTGTCACGAAAAACAGACACTGCAATCGGCAGAAATCTATGAGCAGATCCCACTGGTCTGGTGAGAGTACTGGTAAACCGGTTCCAATGGCGTGCTCTAGGTGCTAGCGGTTCCTTTTTCCAAAACATAATGTCAACTTGCACTCGTTATATTGTTTTTTTCACCTAGGAATCGATTCACTCTAATGCAGTGCACTGGAAAGATTTGAGACACTAGGACCTTTTTCGATTACTTCATTCGATCCAACGTCATAAATGTCTTTGTTTTTAGGAAATCCTTCTTTGACCTCAAGTTCATTCTCAATATCAGACACCTCTCCGTCATCAACAACAACATAATCCTCATCATCATCGTCGTCAGTGACATACGGATTATCTTTCTCATCCTCCGCGGCAGTAAATTTGTTCAGCACTGCCTCGTGATCCGTATGTCACTGACGACGATGATGATGAGGATTATGTTATTGTTCATGACGGAGAGGTGTCTGATATTGAGAATGAACTTGAGGTCATAGAAGACAGAGCCGTCTCTACTCGCTTCCCAAGGCAGCCGGTTCTATGTACCGGAGCGACTCGGGATTTTTCCCGACCAAGGACTGTCATTTCAGTGTAACCCCATTTAATTTGTTTCGCCCCTCACACAAATTGTCATCCTCCCAGCAGCTCCTTGCAGCAGGACTGCTCCATATTCTCTTGCTCCGGGAAGGTATCGAATCCAATCCGGGTCCGTCTCCTGACCCCGGTCCTGAGAAATGGTTTTCCTGCATCTGCCGGAAAAGAATCTTTTTAGGACGGTCATACTCTGTTCAGTGTGTCTCGTGTAAGGGATGGTTGCATCGGACAGGTTGTTCTGGGCTTGATCCCAAAACCCGACGTCCACGTAACTTTTATGAATCTTTTGTGGCTCCATGCTGTTCACGCCCAAGGGCGCCCCGTAGTCTACGTCTAAGCGCCCCCCCATTACCTTCCAGCAGCCCCGCTGCTCAGCAAGCCACAAAAAGTACCCGCTGCTGCTCGCGCCTTACGGCGCCAACAACTCAAACAGCTGCTACCACTCATAACTACAATCTTTGTAGTAGAGTCGGAAGCAATGCTGTTTGCACCGTTTGCCAGCACAGAATATATATGTTTGCGACATCCGCCCAATGCAGCTCCTGCCTTGGGTGGTGCCACTTTCCTAGAAGTTCTGGTCTACGCGACGGCAACCCCTCGACGGGTTTCATCGCGCCATGTTGCCAGGTCGCAAACCCAAATCATCCGGGTACCCCAATGCTTGCCCAAGGATGCCCAGTCCCAGGGCCACAACAGCAATTGCGTCCTGGCCTTCCTCAACCCAAGCGTAGTCACCCGTCACTTACCCCCAGAGTGGCGACGTCTCCCCTCATGCACTTCAAAATTCTGCAGTTAAACTGTAATGGACTAACTGGGAAGATTACGGAGATAGTCAATTTCATGAAGCGGCACAACATCCGCAGTGCTGCGATTCAAGAGACTAAACACACAGCACGATCTGCATTGCAGACCTGCTCTGGATATAATGTCCACAGAAAAGATCGCGAGAGCGGAAATGGAGGCGGCCTCGCGTTTATAATACACCACTCTGTGCAATATCGAATATTTGATCCTGTCATCGACCGCAGGGACAACGTCTTAGAACGTCAAGGCCTATCTGTCCGGTCAGGCGATGCAAACCTAGAAATCATCAACATCTACATCCCCCCTGCCACCTGTTGCCCCGGTGGATACCGCCCTAATATCAGAGCCTTACTCAATGGAAACAATCGCATTATTTTAGGCGACTTCAATGCCCATCATGATCTATGGCACTCAAATTTGCGGGCGGACAGTAGGGGCGATATGCTGGCGGATCAAATAGAAGAAACGACGTTCTGCACAATAAACGGAGACGCCCCCATACGTATGGTAGGAAGCTGTCACAGTTCGCCAGATATCTCAATCGTGAGCGCAGAACTCGTAAACTGCGTCAACTGGCAGCCGATGGTATCATTGGCATCCGACCACCTGCCTATACTTGTTTCGCTCGAGCGTACCGCCGACTTCATCGTCACCGAAAAACGCACTTTCATAAACTTTAAAAAAGGAAAGTGGGAAGAATATAAATCCTTTACAGACAACCTCTTTGCTGCCCTCCCTATCCCGACTGATGCCCGCCAAGGGGAGCGTGCCTTCCGCAAGGTCATTGAATCCGCCTCCGCACGTTTCATTCCCGCCGGGAGAATTCCCGAAATCCGGCCCCACTTCCCGGCGGAGGCCGCAAACTTTGCGAGAGAACGTGACCTTATAAGGCAGCTTGATCCAGGCGACCCCCAAATAAGGGATATAAACCAACGCATCAGATTGCTTGTGGATGAACACAAGCGGGCGAAATGGGAGGAGCACCTAAGAGGTTGTAACCTCTCTACCGGTGTGGGTAAACTTTGGTCCACCGTAAAGTCCCTATCGAATCCGACCAAGCACAAAGACAAAGTTTCCATCGCCTTTGGCGACAAAGTGCTGTCGGATGCAAAAAAATGCGCGAGCGCTTTCTGCCGACAATATATAATGCATTCTACGGTCGACAAAGTTAGACGGAGGGCCAACAGACATGCACATAAACACAAATTCAGCGCGTCACCAATCACCATCACCGCTAAAGAGGTTGAGGACGCCATTGGTCGCGCTAAACCATCCAAAGCAGTGGGCCCAGACGGCATAGCCATGCCGATGCTTAAAAGCCTAGGGAAAGAGGGTTTCAAATATTTAGCGCAGGTCTTCAACCTGTCTCTTTCCACCTTTGTCATACCCGAGAAATGGAGAATGGCCAAGGTGGTCCCGCTACTAAAGCCTGGTAAACCAGCTAACATAGGAGAGTCGTATCGTCCGATATCTCTCCTATCGCCAGTAGCAAAGACGCCCGAAGCCATTTTGCTCACTTATTTCCAAGAAAATTTGCAACTAGCCTCCCATCAGCATGGCTTCAGAAAACTCCATAGCACTACCTCCGCGCTAAATGCCATTAGCACCCAGATAAATTGCGGTTTAAATCAAAACCCCCACCATAGAACAGTACTCGTAGCGCTAGACCTATCAAAAGCTTTTGATACGGTCAACCATGGCTCGTTACTGCAAGACCTGGAAGGGTCTACCCTTCCCCCATGTCTTAAAAGGTGGACCGCAAATTATCTGGGTGGTCGGCAGGCATCGGTGCTATTTAGAAACGAAACATCAAAGCCAAGGAGAATTAAACAAGGGGTGCCACAGGGTGGTGTCCTATCCCCACTTTTGTTTAATTTCTACATATCTAAGCTACCTTCACCACCGGAAGGAGTCACAATCGTTTCCTACGCCGATGACTGCACAGTAATGGCCACAGGCCCAGGCCCACAGATCGATGAGCTATGCAACAAAATAAACGGCTACATCCCTGATCTCTCCAGTTTTTTCGCCTCGCGAAACCTGGCATTATCACCGACTAAATCTGCCGCGACCTTATTTACAACATGGACGTCCCAAATGTCGACCATTTTGAACATCCACGTCGATGGCTCTACGCTACCGACTGACCTACACCCCAAAATCTTGGGTGTGACGTTTGATCAGGATCTACATTTTGGTGAGCACGCAGCCGCAATTGTTCCGAGAATTCAGAGTCGTAGCAAAATCCTCAAATCCCTTGCTGGCAGTACCTGGGGAAAAGATAAAGAAACGCTCATGACTACATACAAAGCAATTAGCCAGTCGATTACGTGCTACGCGTCACCCATATGGTAGCCAAGCCTAAAAATTACCCACTGGAAGAAGCTACAGGCCTGCCAAAATACTGCTCTCAGAATTGCCACGGGCTGTCTTCTTATGTCCCCAGAACACCATCTACATAATGAGGCGAGAATACTCCCCATCAGGGAAAGAAACGAGATGCTGACCAAACAGTTCCTGTTGAATACCCAGAAACCTGGGCATCCCAACAGACATCTGATTGACGAGCCAGCACCGCCTAGGGGCTTAAGGAGTCATCTCCGTAAGCATTTTGAGGAAATACGGCATCTGAGAACACAGCCGTATGAAGCGAAAAAACACAAGCAGGTCCTTGGTGAACTCCACAAACAGGCGTGGGACCTTTATGCCGGAATTGCCCGGTGAACCCAGTACTCAAAGTAAAGTATCCAAAACTTGCGGAAGAGGAACGCATACTCCCCAGGGAAACGCGTGTCACTCTGGCTCAACTTCGTTCTGGATACTGTAACAGATTAAACTCTTACCTATCCAGAATCAACCCCGACATACAAAATGTATGCCCCGCTTGCAATGTGTCCCCACATGACACCAACCATCTCTTTAATTGTAATGTGGAACCAACGCCTCTAACACCCCTTTCCCTATGGTCCACCCCTGTTGAAACAGCAAGTTTCCTTGGACTCCCGTTAGAGGATATTGATGACAGTTTGTGATCGGTCGCGTCTGTTAGTTGGGGCGAAGCACTGCTACAACAACAACAACAACAGCCGTCTCTACTTCGTCTAAAATTGATATTTCTGTTCCGGCACAACATAAAAGAAAACACTTTATGAATAATACAGATCACTATTTCATATGTAAATAAATACTAACTTGTCTCCACTCAAACAAAAATGATTGCAAAAAGCAAAATCAATCATACACAAAGAAAATTCGCATCCAAATTCAATTCTAACATAACTGGAGATATCTGGCTCCTGTTGTCGTGCTTTAGTAAAACTGTCGTAAAGTTCGGTTCAAGACTACACCAAAATTGCAGTGGTGACCTTTGCAGGCCATTTACCCTAGCATATGAAGTTTTTGTTTAAAATATATTTTTTTCATAATCACTTCGCTAGAAATTGTTATAAAATTTTCAAAAGCTTCAGCTAACCCACCTGTACGGTATATTGACGCCGTTTTTTTAAAAATTAACGAAACAAAAAGATATACCCCTTTAAAAATCGAAATGGCCTGCGTAGGCCATATCACACAACGGAGGGTTAAAGGAGGGTGTTTTTGTCGTGAACAGCATGAGATCGGTTTTTGTTGGGTTTACCTCCAGCCGCCTCCTAAGCATATAATAAGTCCACACAACTACTCCTAAGCACAGAATAGATCCATACAACTATAGAACTTTGGGTTCCATATCGTGTAAGAGCCTTCCAGGCCTCCGTCTCCGTTGTTTATCAACTTTTATTTAACGAATGAGTTTTAAAAAGATAACGAAAGTGGTAAAGGACCACTCCCGTTGTTACATAAAAGTTTCTAAAAACATTTTAGGCGAATTTAATACGCAATATCCTTGCGAAAAATTACTTTTTATGAATACCGTTTGCATTTATGACAATAAGATGAAAAAATAAAAATATTGAAAACGGCGTTTCACCGCCCCTTTTTTTGATCAATTACTTTCTCACTTTTGGGGGCCCATATGTACAAGACCAATTGATGTACCTTGTCAAATTCGGTACACATAAGTAAGCGAAATCGGAACTGAACCACGATCACTTTTATATAAACGATGTTTAGAAAGACCGTAGACGAATGCAATAGGCAATACCTTTACGAAAAATAATTAATAATTTGGTTTTTCGAAAGTCATTAAAGGAAGACTGACTTCTTTATTTCGATTGCAACGCGGCATTCTTCAAACATTTTTTTTCTTGGCGGCGATATTAAGTGCAATAGAGACATTTTGCTCCGCGAGCGCAGGAAAGAGAGTCGCGTTGCGAAATCATTGGCAGTCTGTTGCGATTGCAGCCTTTCGACGTCAACCTTTCCTTGTGTTTTTTGTTCTTTGGTTTCAGCCACGCAGAGGCGGACGCTTATATTGGCTGTAATGAGATAATAGTCCGAGTCGATGTTAGGACTTCGAAACCAGCGTACGTATAAGACACTGGAGACATGCAGTCCGTCTATCACAACGTGGTCGATCTGATTGCATGTATTTCGGTCGGGGAACAGCCATATAGCTTGATTGTTCTGGATATGACCATATTTTTCGGTTAAGCCGGGAAAATGCAGTTGTTTCATTGAGAACTGTTTATATTATAAACGGAGTATTTTAAATTTATATTTTCTGGAAAGATATTGAATCGTGTGATAACTTAATTTCAGAAAAAGAGTGACATATTCGGGAAGCCCCAGAAATGAAATGGAGCATATAAGGTTTGCTGCCTGATCGGTGGTTATAAACCTGTGAGTTGGTGCTAAACTCAGAACTTCTGACTGACTGGATAACAGTCTTAACTATACGTAAAATTACAAGGGCCTGAAATTGCTTAAGTAAAAAGACATATCCACTGATACGATTTCTTTAATTCAAATCTGAAAATGATATATCGTATATTTTATTGTAAAAAGATGTAATACAAAAATTAAATTTTTTTTTTTAGAAAACGCAAAGTTTTATCTTTTCACTAGCAGGGTACCCGACGTTGTTCGGGATGCGTATTTATATCAAAGTGGCCCTTATTTTTTTTTAAATATCGATATCTTGGGTCTTTAACTTAACAAGTTTTAAAACATTTCTGCCAACCTAAATCACGAAACCATGTGCAGGTTCCGTTTATATAAAACAATATTTATTTTCCCACATTATCCCTCCTCCCCTTTTATTGCTTGGTCCATCCCACTTACTTTACTCTGTGCCTTTTTCTGGCGATCCCATTCTTCTTATCTCGCGCTCAACCTCTTTTCGTTTTTTTCTTCACTGTTCCCCCACATTTCTATTACCATATCTTATTTTCAGTTCTTTTGTCTAAGCTTACCGCTAAAGCATGCAATAAAATAAGTAAATATTGCTTCAATCGGTTAAAAGTTATAAGCCGTAACTTACATACATATATGGATATACATACACATTCAAAATATAAAACAGAAAATACTTACAGATCCTGTTGATATACCAGAGAATAAAAGAAAGTTTTTTATATATGGGTACATACATGTTTATTTCGCTTGCAAAATCGTTGAGTTTGACAAAAAAAAACTACGTACACATTTTTAAAATTTTTAGTTTTTACAAATTAGGTTGGAAAAAATAATACTTTTTTTGTATTTTTTGTATTTTTTTAAACCAAGGGAATTGTTGAGTTTATTTATTTGTAAGAGCTTTTTGGTCGTTCAATTTAAAGCAAAAACGTTAGTTTTTCTTTTTTTTTTCTCCGACGCGTTCCGACACGTTATTGTGTCTTTTTCGGGGAGGCTATGTATTTATTTTGACAAGAAAACATAATTACAAAATATTTTCCAAATTATAGTACATACATACCATAACATAAATTGTGGACTGCAAATTAACTACACATTTTTACAAAAATATATACATTAACAATAATGCTTTTTTGTTGAGTGAATAATTTTAAAAGAATTCATTTTGATAGCTTTTACGACTTTCTAATTTTTAATTGTTGCATACATTAAGGCGAATTATATAAAACTGTTATAGAATAACTTATGCGCATACATAGACATATATAGCATTATGATTGTTATAAAAGTGAAAGCTTACATACTTAGCACACATAAAACAAAATTATTCCAAGCTTTTCAGTGTGAATGTATGTGTATGTGTGGAGAGTTAACTTTTAATACAAAATTTAACATTGTTAATGCTTATTTAAAAAAAAGAATTGTTTTATAATGCTTCTTTATAAACAACGTTTGATGTGGAAGTGTTAGGAACATAGACGATTAATTTGTCTGCTTCACTAACACGTGAGAGCGCCACGTAAAGCTGGCCATGAGAAAAGCAACTCACTGTCATATCAACGCCAACAACACTCATCGTCTGGCCTTGTGCTTTTTTGATTGTCATAGCATAGCAAAGGCTCACCGGGAATTGAACACGTTTAAACCTAAAGGGAAAGTTGTTTGGTATAAGGGGGATACGTGGCATAAAGACTCTCTCTCCTCTGCCACTGCCTGTCAAAATTTCTGCTTCAATTATATTTTGTTTTAGAGAAACAACTTTGAGCCTCGTTCCATTGCACAATTTCGGTGGGCTCAGGTTACGCAAAAGAATAATTGGTGCGCCAATTTTCAAAATAATTTTATGGGATGGAAGTCCAGGTGCACTAAGGCTATTTAAAAACTCCACAGGGAAATTTGGTGAGTCATCTTGCTCCAAAACTCTGTTGATTGAAAAGTAATCGACCTCCTCTCCCTGAATATCGTTGAGTATATACGAATTATTTTAAAAACCTGGTCACTTCGTGGCGTCAAGATAGCCCTCTCGCAAAGCCAAAAGTTATCATGACAGACTCATTATAAACAGTAGAAATTAGTTCTTGCAAAGAATGTACGGTACGGCACAAATTATCGGGCAGTGTAATTTTGCCCTCTTCTTCGGGGTATGTACAATTTCCAATCTTTAGAAAAGTTTCGGAGAAGTTCTGCGCATTTATGTTGCCTCCGATTCGAGCGCGCATATTTTCTGTTAAATGCATTCTTTTAATGTTACACCATAAATATGAGCTCTTCAAACACGCTCGTATTTCATCTGCTTTTGTACCGCGTGGTATGACCGGTAGTATCTGCCGAAAATCTCCATAAAATAGAAAAGTAACACCACCCATAACTTGGTCATTTTGACGTATATCTCTAAGCGTTCTGTCCACAGCTTCTACGGCTGTCCGGTTCGCCATGATGCATTCATCCCATATTACCAACACGCAGTCACGAATATCGCTGACTTTTTCGCAATTTCTTGCTATGTTGCACATTGGATATTCATTGATATCTAAGTGTATGGGGATTTTGAACATGAAATGGGCAGTTTTACCACCAGGTAATAAAGTTGCAGCTATACCAGATGAAGCCACTACCAGAGCTATTTTCCCTTGAGCTCGCACCTTTTTCAAAACAATTTTAGTTAGGAAAGTTATTCCTGTCCCACCAGGGGATCTAAAAACAAAATCTCACTTACTTCATTATCGACACTATAACAAACGCGTTCGAATACTCCTTTTTGCTCATCCGTTAAACGTTGAATGCCATTACGTAGAGTGTCCGCAAGTTCTGTGGGATTATACGAAATTTCGCTTGCGTATTCCCTGTTCACTCATTTACCGTCTATAGATGGTTCGGGTAAGCCGTATTGGGATAGTAAGTTCCCCCCCATTGACACAACTGTATTCTGAAGTTCGATTAAGCATTGATTAACATCTCTGTCCCGTATTACTTTGTTAATTTCGCCTTCCATATGGCGTCGCATGCTTCTGAGATAGTCTTCTGACAGCTTATCCTTTTGTTTTACCCACAGAGCTATAGGATTCGATAGAGAACAAAATACCACAAAAACGCAAAACAAATGTCGCAACCGGCTTGGGCTGTCACTAATGCTTGCTTCGGGTATAGCATCATCCCAATGCTTGTCATCGTCAAGCAAGTGGCGTTCTCGGCAAGCATCGCGGAAAGTGGGATATTCAACTCCCAAAAAAGTGCGAAGGTCCGAAAAGGAAGTAGGTCCTCGTACTGTATGCAACAACAACCGCAAGTAAAAACACATTGTTCGGATGAACCATATATACACGTCCAAAGACATGTTCCTTAAAAATGCCGGGCTCCCCATCTACAGATCTTCCCCGTTTCCTGCTGTTAAAAACACCTATTTGCTTGTCATACGTGTAATAAGAAGGAACCTCCTCATACATTAATGTCCTCGCAAACCTGTCTCTTTCGCAAAGCCGAAAGTATGCCAGTAAAGTGGTTTTCCTCGGGTTTTCTATTCGATCTGTCACGTTTTCGCAATTGAAGTATATCCTTTGCCCTCCTTCTAGATGAACCTCCAAATGCGTTGCCACTCAACGCTGTACATATGGCACAAAGCTGACCCAAACAGATTCTCCTTTGTAATTAGGCGTATTAGAGCATTAAGTTTTAAGTGGAACACTCTAGCTATTATGTCGTGCCGATCGTATGCATTTTGACCAGGCAAAAGTTACTGTTTAATTTCAGCCCACTTCGGATTTGTTGTCATCGTTATAAAGAGATCAGGCTTTCCATATTTTCTAACGTAGCAAAAAGCATCCTGTGTACGTTCGTGCATGTATCGTGGACCTCCCGTAAAACTGGACGGAAGTATTACTAATCTGCCCAAATTTTCTGTACCTCCATCTTGTTGCATAGCATCACGTAAGCGCACATACTTCTCAGCATGCAACCGTCTTTGATTAGTTCGTATGTAAACCAAACGCTCGGTTTCAATTTTAGCATACATATCGACGATAAACTGATTAAATAGTCCACGAAATCTTTGCAAGTATACAAAACTGTTTGCTCTTATCTGTAGCATGTATGGATAATATTGTTGTGGCGACAACTTTTTATGTGGGTTTGGCAATCTAGTAGTAGGGTTAGTTTGATGTAATTCAAAGTTATATCCATCTTCCCCGTGACAAAAAATTAATGGGTATTGAAGCGCATCGTACGATGGATGTGTCTCGTATATACGATGAAGACGATCGTCATGAGTGCGCAAAACAATATCGCGTCTTTCACACTATTGGTCAACTAAAACAACTGCAACTTCATTTGTAGTATGAGGATTGTACCTTCTTGGATGTTCTGTTGCGGGCCTTTTATCAGCATATATTACAAATTTATAATTATTATTTTGCTCTTCAGGAACGAAATCAAGGGCATTTTTAAAATCGCGAACATATGGATCTACATCATGTTGCATATTTTGCAGAGTAGATATCAGACTACGATTAAGTTGTGGATAGTTTTCGTTTCTAATAGCCGCCTGATCTTCATAATTCGCTACGAAATATATTTGCAGGAACTTTGGCTCATTCTCGGGTAACAATGAACCAATAAGCTGATAAACCTGCCCTTGGACTTTGAAGGTAGGCATAAAAGGTCCTTCCGTCACTTGTTTTGCTCCAAAAGATGTCATTTGAAATGCTCTGTTATACGCACGAATGTTTTCTAAAAAGTGCTTCGGCTACGAGTGATCACCGTAGAGCAGAGCTTTCAAAACTTCAGGCGGATTTAGGAAAATTTCGTAACTGAACTTTCCATTGGAACAACACATTCCAACCGTTTCTTTTTGGAATTTAAGGGCTTCACAAAATCTGCATTTCAAATTCATTTCGCCAATTAATGAGTATTTAGCATAATCTACTAAAGGGTTATATGCAAAAGCACTTTTTGTCTTAGTAATACAGGAGAGTAAGCCGTTACCTACATCATTATTTGGGGGAAGCTCTTCAGAGTAATTTTGTTCCTTATTTAGCGTATGTCGCACGCGGTCAACATGCAGGCGAACTTGGCGATTTTCCTCTGACTCCAACTGCCGTATTCCGCGTATTCTTTCACTCTCGTTGGCCCTGTATGTTTCTTGATTTTCACGTAGGCGTTCGTAATTTTCTGCAGTCATAACTATACTGCTGCGTTGTTGGTTGCTACTTTCCAGCATTCAAGTAATGTTATGGCGATGTCGATCATTTATCAAACGTTCCTCACGATGCGAAAACGTTTCGGATGTCCTATGCTCACAATCGGCGTTCAACATATCGACCCTTTCATTACTTGTTTGGCATAGCCTTGGACATGCTGAGCGGATGCGCTGCTCATTTAACTGGGACTCCCTTTCGATAACAGGTTCAGAACCTCGCTCTCGGTCATTGCTGAGTCGTGTAAGTTGTTCTTCTTCATTTTCAAAGAAGCGATTTAAATTTGTCCTAACTTGCTGCGTACTTAAACGAATTTCTCTCTCAGGGGAGGTTTCTAATTCGCGAGACAGCGCGTGACTTTCACGATCAGCCATCTGCCTATTGACCCTTTGCCGAAAGCCTCGTTTCATAATTTTCACAGCTTTAGTGCATTTAGATAAATTTGAACGCTTTTTGGGCATAGTGTTTCTAAAAATATGCAATGAAAATTAAATGGACACATAACAAATAACCTTTCCGACATTTGGCATTACAGCATTTACGAAAATTTTATTTAGTGTATGTGTACGACAACCAATCGCACACCTACCACAGAATCGCAGTACACACGAAAACTTTGCGCCACCTGTCAGCGAATAGATAAATCGAATTGCACCAAAAGGTTTGAGTCCCTGATTAACGCGTGTAAAAGGTTTAAAATCATAGCTAAAAGTATTTCATATTGTAGGTAAATTTATAGATTTTGGAGCAAATACATTTTGACCGATAGCTCAGTTATAGATTAATTTATCGAAATAACACAAAATTCAAATGAAACCTGTGACCTTCCTCTATTGTTTGATGCCCATATTGTACGCATATTTAGAGGTTTTAGGTAACCTCATTTTAACCGACTATCGAAATATGGCAGCGTGAAATAATTTTTTTTTGTACGCCACTGTATCTATTCATGAATTTGATTTTTAATTTATATGAAATTGAAAAAAAACTTTGCAGGGGCATTCTTTGATATTTGTTTGGAAACTAAGTGCATTTTCCTTTGTTTTTCAAAAAAAAATCCTTAAAAGTAGCTTAATTAAAGCTTAAACAACTATATCTTTTTTGTTTCTCACGCGATTTTAATGAATAAGTTCTAGATTCCCTTCTGGATTACAGGCTATCCATCTGTGAAGGTCTCATAAAATCCATTCGTTAATTTCCGAGATTATCGATATCAAGTACACTAATTTTTTTTTTAGAAATCTTGGATGTACAGACACGATTTTCTAGAGATTTATTATAGTATAGATAGATAGAAGATAGAAAGATATATAGATAGAAGATTTAACTCAAATTGCCTGGTTGTTTTGTTTAAAAGATATAAGCAAAATACAGGGTGCAATTTTTTGCTAACAGATGTTCACACATCAAACCTTATGAGTACTTGCTACTCACGTCTGTTTCTTCAGTTTATTGAGCTCTCACTAAAACAAAGTAAAAAAAAAATAACTGGCAAAACCTAAAAGAAAATTTAGGCAATTTTTTACGTCAGAACGTAACTGGAAATACCCGTTCAGATATATCGGGAGAATTATCAAAAGACGCGTTTAGACCTCGGTATCAGATCTTAAAAAAGCAAGCGAATTTATCTATCGCTACCTTAATTCATAAAGGCCCTATCTGCAATGCTATTCCTATATAGAGAGGGCCTTGTGAATTAAGTTTCTCTTTAGTAAACACTCAAATTTCATTTTATGAAAAACAATTTTTCGATTTTACTGTAATGCTGTTATGTCGGAAAGCATTGGCAAACTCGCCCGAATACCAGCTGGTAATGTCAATACCTTAGAGCCCAATTACATACAATTTTGAGAACTTTGACAGAAGTTGCTCCCCCATTGCTATCACACGGTCCAGTCAAAAAAAGTTTGTGGAACGTAAGGTTGAGAAAAATTTTGAGCCATGAGCAAAAAACAAAGCGCTCATCTGCCAAGGTTGCACAAGTTGTATGTATTTCGGCCATAACACGTAAAACTTCGAAGGATCCACTTTCATACAAAGTTGCTTTACGTTCCACGAACTTTGTATGGAAATGACAACTCCAAAGTTTTATGTAATTGAGCCATTAGTTACTGGTAAAATTGCTTGGGGTTCAAAAATACGTTTCTTCAGATGAGGCTACCAAAATTGAACTACATGATCCGAATGCACCTCCCAAATAGCAATAGGTTGAGTTTACCAATATGTAATTAAATATATTCAGGGTATTCGTTTAAAGTCGTATAATAGTGTAAACCTCGCATTTATTTCTGTGGCAACAAATCATAACAACTTAAGTCGAGTTAAGAAATTATACCATTTGAAATTTCCTCCAGCGATTTTTTAAAAGAAAACTGCTTCATAACTTAGCCAAACTTATTAGATTTAATGGTCTAGAAACCAAGTAATATAAAACCGTTAAAAGTTCTACAAAACTAAGCTTTTTTGTTACTAAAAACCGGCAGAAGAAATTCTGATTGGTCTAATTTCTTCCCTCGACTTAAGTTGTTACGATTTGTTGCTACAGATTTATTTATTTAAACGAATACATTAATTGATTAACAATAAAAATTAAAGGAAAAACAATTTGTGCTCACCAGTTTAAAATTCCCTTACAACAGTACAACTGCACAACACAAAATACAACTGAACTTCTTCAAACAACTAAAATTTATGTCCAGCTAAAATTTATAAAACCTCAAAATTCAAAGAAGAAAATCACAGCTACTTTGATAAAAAAATTTTCATGAAAACTGGTAATAACGCTTGTCAAAAGAACTTTGCGCCACCTGTCAGCGAATAGATAAATCGAATTGCACCAAAAGGTTTGAGTCCCTGATTAACGCGTGTAAAAGGTTTAAAATCTTAGCTAAAAGTATTTCATATTGTAGGCAAATTTATAGATTTTGGAGCAAATACATTTTGACCGATAACTCAGTTATCGATTACTTTATCGAAATATCACAAAATTCAAATGAAACCAGTGACCTTCCTCTATTGTTTGATTCCCATATTGTACGCATATTTAGAGGTTTTAGCTAACCTCATTTTCACGGATTATCGTAATATGGCAGCGTGAAATAATTTTTTTTGGTACGCCACAGTATCTATTCATGAATTTGATTTTTAATTTATATGAAATTGAAAAAAAAATTTGCAAAGGCATTCTTTGATATTTGTTTGGAAACTAAGTGCATTTTCCTTCGTTTTTCAAAAAAAAAAATTCTTAAAAGTAGCTTAATTATAGCTTAAACAACTATATCTTTTTTGTTTCTCACGCGATTTTAATAAAATAAGTTCTAGATTCCCTTCTGGATTACAGGCTATACATCTGTGAAAGTTTCGTAAAAATCCATTCGTCAGTTTGCGAGATTATCGATATCATACAGACAAACAGTCAACGATTTTCTAGAGATTTGTTATAGTATAGATAAGGCTCTAATATAGAAAAGTGGTCAGTCATAAAATCTAAAAAACTCCACATTTTGAATTGAATGAGTTTACAATAAAGCGTTTTTGATTGGCCGAGTCAACAAACAACATATTTTTCTCTTTATTTTCTCTTTTTTTGCTCACCTGGCACTGCATCAAATATGTTTGCATTGTTGGGCTGCACTTAAACTGCGTGGTAGGTCGACATCACTCAGCTGTTAGTAAATAATGACAACAAAAACAACAACGGCAAGCAGCCACACTTATGTACAAGGCAACGAAGAATATTCCACAAACATAAACAGCAGCTCGAAGTGAAGGGATATCTCACATACACATATGTAGTCATCAGCTGAAGTATTTACTCATACATATACATGCATATGGCTAGAAGAAAAGCATTAAATACAAATACTGTTGTTTGTACTTGTTTTTTATATACTTGTAATTTTATGTTATAGTTAAATATATAAGACAGTTTGTGAAAATTATTTTATTCTTTTCTGAACTTTGTATCGAACACAATTATAACTAAATAAATTTCACTGCGATATTATATAATTACAAAAGGTTATGGGCGATAGCAAGAAAGACTCGTCTCATGGAATCGTGCAATTTCATGGTAAAAATTTTGAATACTGAAGTTTTCGCGTGCAACTACATTTAGATGGACTGGACCTTCTTGAAATCATAAAGGGGGCTCCTCCGGCAGAGCAGAACTTGGCAGAGCAGTTCAGCAAAAAGGATAAGAAAGCGAAATCAGTTTTGGGCAGCTTAATTGCTGATGAATACCTGGAGTATGTTCGAGAGAAGGAAACATCCAAAGAGATGTGGGCAGCATTGGAATTCACTTTTGCGAAGAAGTCTGTTTCAAGTCAGATATTGGTACGTAAACAGTTAGCCAATTTAAAAATGAAGAAAAGTGATGATTTACGCAAACATTTTCTGGTTTTTGATGAGCTTATACGTAAACTCAAATCGGCCGGAGCAACTGTTGCAGAGAATAATGTTGTTGCGCAATTATTTGCAACCTTACGCGAGGTTTATGATCCTGTTGTTACAGCTATTGAGAATATTAGCGAAGCAGAACTTAATGTTGATCTGGTGAAGCAGCGGCTTTTAGCAGAGGAAGCTAAACGTATAGATCGGGAAGATGGGCAATGAGATGTTGATGAAGTTACAGCATTTTCTGGAGAATATAAGAAATTCACTGGGGTTTGCCATAGATGCAAGAAGTGGGGCCATATGAAAAAGGACTGCCGTGTTAAATTGCCGCAAAGCAAAGCCAGCGCGGCATCGAGCTTCAAATCAGTATGCTTTATGACTTCACTTCTATCATCTACTAAGCGGGAATCTTTGAGAAATACTGTTGTTTTTAAGATTGACTCTGGTGCGTTTGATCATACGTGCAATTCTAAGTCGTGTTTTTCTACATTGGAAGATTTACAGAATCCGGTTATTATTAGTGTAGCAAAAGGGAAGCAATGTATCCAACCTAGTTCGGTGGGTTGTATTAATGGTTGGTCAAACGGTGTTTTTGTTACCATTAAGGAAGTTTTATTTGTCCCAAATCTTCGAGATAGCTTACTGTCAGTTCCAAAACTGACATCTGTAGGAATAACAATAACATTTTCTGTTGATGTTGCGTTTTTTCAAAAGAGAGGCGTAACAATACTGAAGGCATATAAAAATGGAAATCTCTATGAAATGCATCTGGATTGTAAAAGGGAGTCTCATTTGAGTAAAATTGATGAAAGTAACTTGTGGCATAAACGAATGGGTCACGCAAGTGATAGTTCAGTTCAGGATCTTGTTCAAAATCAAATGGTTCGCGGCTTGGAAACATATATGGCCGTTGGTTTCTGTGATGTATGTATTCAAGGAAAGCAGTGCCGAAGTCCATTTAACGTAGTCGTCCAACATCATCAGGTTTGCTAGAAAGGATTCATACAGATATATGTGGTCCTTTTGATCCGATGACATGGGATGGGTACAAATATTTTGTAAGTTTCATAAACGATTTTAGTCATTTCGCGGTTATATATTAAATTAAAAAAAATCGGCAGTTTATGAAAAGCTAGTTGAGTACGAAGCTATGGTATCGTCAATGCATAATATCTCTATTGCAATGATAACTGTCGACCAAGGGCGTGAGTATATGTCTAAGCAAGCTATATCCTTCTTGAAAGAGAAGGGTATTCAAATTCAATGCACTATAGCTTATTCGCCACAGCAAAATGGGGTCGCTGAACGATTCAATAGAACACTTGTTGAAAGAATAAGGGCCATGCTAATCGAAAGCGGTATTCCAAAGATATTTTGGGGCGAAGCAGCGCCTGCCGCAAATTATATTCTAAATAGAAATCCTTGTCGAAGTCTTAATTTAAAAAAACCCCAGCTGAATTATTGTATAATCAAAAGCCTGATGTATCCAAACTAAGGGTTTTCGGTTGCAAGGCATTTGCATGGATACCTCAACAAAAACGGAAGAAGCTCGATGTTAAATCCATTGAGGTTGCTATGATGGGGTATGCTCCTAACGGTTATAGACTGTGGGATATAAATAAAGAAAAAATGTAATAGCAACGAACTCATGTATCCATTCAAACTACCAAACAAATCATCTGACGAGGACAGGAACTATTTGCTCATTGACGTACGTCATCAGTAAGAGGGGGAGGAAGGTGAAATTTATGCTGATTCCTCTCCTGACAAAATTAAAGAAAATCACGATAGAGATGACGGGAGTGGCTGTCCTGAAGATGATGTGGAAGATTCTGATGTTGGTGAATCTTCTTATGATAGTGAAAATGGTACTTCCAATATTCAAGAGGACGAATCACAGCCTCGCCGAAGTGAGAGAATCAAAAATAGATTTATGCAATATATTTCTGTGTATTCAGCAATTTTGAATGCACCATGTGAACCACTTACATAGCGGTGTTCTGAAGATGAGTCAAAGAAGTCATATTGATAGAATATTGGAAAAATTTGGAATGACAGATTGTAATCCTGCAAAAACACCAATGGAGAAAGGTGAGCAGATGTCACTAGATAATGGAAAACGAACTGAAAACCCATATCGTGAACTCTTAGCCAGCTCAATATATCTGATGTTAAGTTTACGTCCAGACATATGCTATCATGTAGGTTACATGGGTAGATTCCAACAACAACCTAGTGAAACCCATTGGCAGGTATTGAAACGAATTGTCAGATATCTCAAGGGAACAAAGAACTTAGACTTGGTTTACAAGAAAGATAATTGTTCAGAACTTACAGGCTATGCAGATGCTGATTGGGCGTCGGACACATTAGACAGAAAGTCAGTAAGTGGTTTTGTATTTTTCGTATATGGCTGTCCGATATCTTGGGGAAGCCGAAAGCAAGCAATAGTCGCAATATCATCAAGTGAAGCTGAATACATTGCCTTAAGTCAAGCAATTACGGAAGGGTTATGGATTCGAGGTGTTTTGATCGATTTAAGTATTATAACTGCGCAATCACCAGTACTGATGTATGAAGACAACGCAGGCTGTATTGCGATGGCTAAAAATTCAGAAAGTAAAAGATCAAAGCATATTGACATAAAACATCATTTCATTCGTGACCACATTACCAAAGGAAATGTCAAATTAGAATATATTAACACTCAAAATCAAATAGCTGATGTATTTATGAAGTCTTTGGATTACAGAAGATTTACAAAATTGTGTAAAAGTCTAAACTTATGTGATTGAGAGGGGGTGTTGTTTGTACTTGTTTTTTATATATTTGTAATTTTATGTTATAGCAATCCCATATCAGTTTGTTAAATATGTCAGACAGTTTGTGAAAATTATTTTATTCTTTTCTGAACTATGTATAGAACACAATTATAACTAAATAAATTTCACTGCGATATTATCTAATTACAAAAAATATACATGTATATAGCTAGGTAACCAAGCATGAGGTGCAGCTCTTCTAGATCGTGAAACGACTAGACCTTAGGAGAGTTGGCGAACAAGGTAACCGAGAGTATAAAAGCAGTACAACCTGAGAAATCAGTAATGAGTTTGACTTAAATACGCTATTAGTTATGAAGTGAAGTATAATTGTGCAGTACTAATCCCAAAGTAGGTTGGCACAAATCCCTAACTGAACCCTCCAAGAAGGTGTCGACTGGAAATGGACACTACGGTATTGAGCCTGTGCGATGTCAGGAAGGTTTCCAGCTAAGATCAAGAATAAGGGCTATGTGCCTGACTCATTAATGTCCTGGTTATACGGAAATGATTCTTGACCATGGTTTCTGGGGTATCTTTCTCTCTATCTATTACCTTTTCTTTCTCTTTTCTTTCTTTCCTGCTTCTTTTCCTTCTCGTTGCCTGGATAAAGGCGTCATGCGTTTCCGTGCCAAGGATCAGCCAGGCTGTGGGCCCCTAATAGCCCAGTCGCGAACGGAGCCCCCCCTAACACCAGGTCGCACCAGGTTGTATGAAGACCTTACCCGGGTATTGCGGATCTCTTCCCGGGTGGACGTTCCTTCTCCGCCACTCATGGGAACACGAATAAAAACAACAAAAAAACGCAACAAAACAACAACAACCGTCGCTCTTCAAAGGCCGGGAGGGCTTTTGCCCACCCCAACGGTGACCAGTGCGATGCAGGGTCATTCTAACCGCCAGACAATGGCTAAAAAAGGTTCAAGACCAGTGACGATGCCTCAGAACCCTCTTCCCAACAAAACTTTGGGCAGTGAGGCAGGGCAAGGGAGTGTTTGCAGACACTCACGGCCTTTACGAAGCCTAATGAGCGACCAAACCTCAAGGAGGTTGGGTATAAACACAGGAGAGCGGCCGCAAGAATTTTAACTAGATCCGCACGAATGCCACCCCTCGTTAGTAGAGCGGAAACCGACAACGCGGGAGAAATCCTGGCAGAGATCAAATGGGCGAAAGAGGTGATACCCGACTTTCGTCTGGCAGATGAAAGGGAGCCACAAGCGGCAACAAAAAGAGCAAGGTCGGCGGAAGTAGTGCCTACCAAATCGAAGAGGCCGAAAGTACATGGGCGCTCTTTTGCAAAAGTTGTCAAGGACAAAATCCTGCGAGGGGTCCTTGACAACAATCAGGAAGACGGCGCAGTCAAGAAGGAGAACTGCAAATGGGTGAAGAGCGAGCTTTCAAACATTACCCTGTACGTGCTTATGCACAATCCTGGACCGCCACCGGTATGCAAGTACACCGGGTGGTTCCAGGGCAGCATCAAGGTCGTGGCATGCGGAGACGAGAGGTCCGCAGCCATATATAAAAAGGCGATAGAGTCTGTAGGTGAAGCCTACACTGGAGCGAAGCTCACGGCCACGAGCAAGGGTGAGGCTACCGGCGAAACCAGCCGAACCAGAGAGGATACTCAGCATGATAAGGATCCTCAACCCGACGTCGCCAGCCGCCAACTGGAGAAAGGGGACAGAGCCACACGTAAGGCTGTTCTCCTATTGAATGAGGAATCGCTGACAGTGCTGAGGAAAACTGGAGGTGAGATCAATTATGGTTTAGAAACCGTGACTATAAGGGTATACGACGTCAACGCCGCTAGGAATTTTGCAGCCGAGGTGGAGTCAGAAGAAGAAGAAAGCGACGAGGACGTGGATATGAAGGCAGATGGGGGTGAGCCGGATACGCTGGACGGCTACACCTCGTCTACCTCATTCATGGGAATAGGTGGGTTATACCTACAATACACGGAGGAGGATGTGATGATGGAAGATGCGGCTCACTCCACGCTCAAAGAGGGAGCGAAAGAGCGCGATGTTGGGGTGGGTGCTCCAGATAAACCTGCACCACAGTAAAGCAGCCTCCACTCCTCTGACATCTAAAGGAGCAACTGATTTTGTCCTCTTCCATAACAAGACGTTGCCGACATCGACAGACAGGAAGCTGATGGAAGCTACGTCAGGAGCATTGCTACTGGGTGGAGATGTAAATTCGCACCACTCCACCTGGGGAAGTAATGATGAAAAGGAAAGAGGTGAGTTACTATTTTATTTCATCCTAAACTCTAGACTAATCATAAGCAATAGGGGAACTGAAACAACCTTTATTACCAAAACAAGAAAGGAAGTCATCGATGTCACCCTTGTCTCGGAAGATGCGGAGGTGTTGGTCAGAAACTGGAGGGTCCTTTAGGACCACTCATTCTCTGATCATCGTTACATCCAATTCGACCCAAACTTGGTGAAAAAGCAGAGCGCTGCCACCAGAAATATGAGAAATACAAAATGGCAAGAATAAAATAGCGAATTGGTTAGGATATTGCCATTCGAAACCATGATATGAGATAAGATATATTGAGCCATCCAATCCTTTGAACCATTCAAAACTCCAGGGCCGGACGGAGTTACACCTATACAACTGCAACAATCACTTGAATGCAGCACTAACTAGCTATATGTTATAATAGGAGGTGTCGTGGCCTTGAACCATATCCCACGTACATGGAAAAGATATAAAGTGGTATTTATTCGCAAGGCAGGCAAAGTGTGCCACGCGAAAACAAAATACTTCAGATCCACAAATCTAACTTCGTTTCAACTAAAGGTGTTTAGGCCACCAGCCTAAATATTTCGGACCACCTTAACACTCACATTAGTTTTTATTATTATTACCGGTAACGGCTAACACCAGCCGAAAGCTAACTTTGAAGGGGAAAAACTCAACGAAGGTTAGCTATCGGCGGGTGCCGCGGACTTGTTCGCGGTCTTGGTCTTTCTTTTCTATTTGGAACGTCAAAGAGCCAGCAGCTAGCCCCAGGCAGGTGAGTAAGAAAAAGTGAGTGATTTAAATCAACCATTTCCCACCTTTTTCCATTTTTGTAATAAGTGCGATTTTCATTAAGTACGATTTTCACCTGAGTGATTTAAATCAACCATTTCCCACCTTTTTCCATTTTTGTAATAAGTGCGATTTTCATTAAGTACGATTTTCATCGTCATTAATATTTGCAAATTAATACAAAGTGAATTTTCCAAGTGCACAGTGAGTGGTCGATTTTAATTGATATATCTAGTTTTCCGCATTATAATTGCGCTCCTCCGTGCGCATTTTGAATTTATAAAATTATAATTGTCCGCTTTGAATTGCCTAGTGGAAATTTCTTATATCCTAACTACTTGCACTTGCGGGAAGATTGCACTTTGATAAATTTGAATATTGTAATTTCGTTCTGCACTACTGCATATTAAATCGGAATAACTATTGATAGTGTGAAATAATTAGTTTGTGAGAGTTTCATTTTGTAAACACACTACGTAGCTCCATACATTATATTTCTGAATAAATAATAATACACTGTGATTACTCGGTATTAATTCTTCTCTTTTTTATTTCTTTATTTGCGTGCGATCGCGCCCTACGACCTGGGTGCCACATTCCCCCCGCAACAAAAGGTGTTGGAAACGCTGATGGAAATATATATCAAGGAGGCAGTGAATGACCAACTCTCTGAAGCACAACACGGCTATATGAAGGGAAAATCAACGCAAACGGCATTACACGAAATTACATCGTGTATAGAGAGATCGTTCTCCTTAAAGGGATACTGCCTGGCAGCCTTCCTAGACATAGAACGAGCGTTCAACGACATCAAACCCGACTCAATCATTAAGGTACTGACTGATCTGGGCATCGAATCTCAGCTGGTGGAGCTTGGTCACCAATTGCTGCTATGGAGGGTAGTACAGGCAGACCTTCCAGGGGTGTCTGTGAGCAGGTTCGTTAGTAGGGGAACTCCCCAAGGTAGAGTGCTATCCCCTCTGCTGTGGGTCTTGGCGATAAATCAATTGCTAAGGGACATAGAGGAAGAGAGGGGCTGTAAAATTTTAGCATATGCTGACGACCTCGCCTTGATGATAAGTGAGAATTTCCACAAACTCTCTGCGATATGGTGCAGGTGGAATTAAAAAGGGTCGAAGCATGTGCCGCTGATAATGGTCTGGACGTGAACCCAAATAAAACGAAACTGGTGCTCTTTATGAGGAAGTATAAAATACCACCTCACTCAACTCCGATGATGGCAAACACAGTGCTTGAGTTAAGTGAGTCCGCCAACTATCTAGGGCTCACACTTGATAAAAAATTTAACTGGACAAAAAACACCACGGAACGTATCCGTAAGGCCACGGTTGCCCTCTACACATGTAAAGGATAATTGGACGGAAATGGGGTATGTCCCCTTTGATAGTGCATTGGATATACACGGCCATAGTTAGGCCAATTTTGCTATACGGGCTGGCGGTATGGTGGCCCACCCTGAATAAATCCTCGACGGTTCTTGCTCTTCAAAAGGTGCAAAGATCTGCACTACTATGCATAAGCGTAGCCATCTGCACAACGCCAACGGAGGCTATGAATGTAGTGAACCTACTTACATAGATAGAGTAGGCATAAAATATGCAGCATGTGCAGCCATTAGGGTGAAGAAACTCACCACATGGTCTCACTGCAACCATACTGAAATTCTTGACAGATTCTGCATACCAAAAAGGACAGATTTCTGCAAACTACATGCCAACTTTAACAAGGGATACGAGATATTAATCTCTGATAGGGAACAGTGAGTGAATAACCCATATTGGCCCACATACAGCATTCATGTCTACGCAGGTGGATCTAAACTGTATAACAGGGTCGGAGGGGGTGTCTATTCGGAACGGTTGGACATACAAAGATCTTTTCGCCTTCCGGATCACTGTAGCGTATTCCTGGCCGAGCCTGCGGCCATACGAGACGCTGTGGACTGCCCAAGGTAGAAGGCAGTCTCTCAGAAACATATTTATATTTTCACAGACAGTCAGGCAGCGCTGAAAGCCCTTGACTCTGTCACAAATAATTCTGAAACTGTAGTAGGCTGCCGCAGATCACTTAAAGTGATGGCTGAACAGTTTACTCTGCATCTGGCATGGGCTCTGGGATATAAGGTCATACCAGGTAATGAGATGGCGGATGAGCTTGCAAGAAAGGATACTTCCTTTCCACTTTCGCCATTCTGGAAGAGGTTGGGCATGCCTCTCTCCACTTACAAACTCAAGTAAAGGAGGTTCTACTGATGAAAGCCGAATCCAGGTGGCAGCATCATGATAGATGCCACACGGCAAAACTCACATGGCCGGAATGGAATGATAAGAGATCGCGAGAGCTTCTAACCCTCCGTAATAGTGATTTTTCCTTAGTTGTAGGAAACTACACTGTTCACGTTTGTATTGAACCGGATGCCGAGAGGATTGGTGCTCCATTTAGTGATTATTGTAGAAACTGCGAAAACGAAGAAGAGCCTGAAACTGTTAGGCATGTCCAGCGCTCGGTAAAAGATGGCAACATTTTATGGGCAAGATGTTTCTCGTAGATCTGACTGATATAGCTGAGGTCAATACACGACGCTTTGTTAGCTTCACAAACTCAACGAAGTGGTTTGATTAGGAGAGTAGGAACAAATCCGTGTGGTTTCAAAATGGGCCTATAAAGGCCTAAGTCTGCCGCTTCGATGCGGACGGTAGCCACTTAAACCTAACCTAACCTAACCTAATCCCAAAATAGTCTAATAACGCCCGTTTCGCAATACTGAATATTGGAATTATTTATTCGATAGTTCAGCTATTTGTACGTTAGCAGGTGTATAATTATCAGGAATTTCTCCAAATTCATAACAATATGTAAGTAAAGTCATGTAAGTTCAAAAATTGTATATGTACATACATGAATATTAGACTGGATCCATTTATTAACCGATATCGCGCCATACCCAAACAAATAATTTTCGAGCCTGCAAAAAAAAATGACGAAAGGGTAAATTTTTCGACCAAAATACTCCCCAAGACCAAAAAAATATTTTTTTTTCTTCAAAAAACTGTTGTAAAAACGTTGGCGATAACAGTTTTTTGAAAAAAATATTTTTTGGGTTTCGGGGAGTGTTTTGGTCGAAAAATTTACCCTTTCGTCATTTTTTTTTGCAGGCTCGAAAATTATTTTTTTGGGTATGCGTAGTGGAACTTTTTTTCCTGAGCCCAAATCCCATCGAAAACTCGATGGCGCGATATCGGTTAACTTTCATCCATACAAATCGAACCAGGTTAATGAATATGAATTTGCAAGTTTTTTGCTTAAATTTTTAGAAAATTCGTTTAAAACATATTTAATTACATAAACACTCCCTGCCCTGTATCTCAACTCCGCATTATGAGTCGTTTCTATTTGTAGGTTTAAAATATCCTACTGCAAGCCTTGCTCTCTTAGAGATTTTATTTCTATACGAATATACCCATATTCATAGACATACATAATTTCATATGTATGTATATGTACAAAAGTATGTTGCACCAAAAAAACATAAAATGCCATTGTTAATTTTCCACACTGGTGGTACTGGTTCGTGTCGGTTTCATAATGTAATTAAAATTTCAACTTATTACACTGTACAACAAGATTTTTAGTAATTGATGAAACCCACAAAATTGGAAGCTCTATCACTCTCGTATCCAAACCTCTTGCCAGTTTTTTGGCCTATAGGTCTGGTTTTTATTTTATTTGAGTTTAAAATTTTTAATCCTATGTATAGGGGTTAAATGAGGAAAACTTGATAAAATGAAGCAATTGGTTACAAAATAGTGGCTAAGTTAATGTTTTTTGGGGCAAGGATTTCATTTTTGATCTTTATTTTTACATAAAACTTACGATAGATGACGCTGTGGTAAAATTTTTCAAATTTTTTAATAATTTTTCATGGAGAAATAGTAGTTTAATAGTTTTTAAGTAGAAATAGTAGCAATTGCTTACGAAATGTGTGTTAAAGTAATGTTCTTAGGGTCGAGCAACATATTTTTGATATTATTCTCTTAATAAATCTTACGATAGGTGGTGCTGCGGTACAATTTTTCTTATATTTTCATTGTAAAATTGGAAGTTTGCTTCTTTAATTTAGCATTCGCCGTCTATCCCGAGCCCCGTTCTTATCTTTCGGCATATCGAAACTTTTTGGTTTCATCAATTACTAAAAATCTTTTTGTACCGTGTTATCGCTAATCTTGTGAGTTTCTTGCTAGCTTCCACGCATATAACGGTAAAATAAATTCTTAAAGTTGTGCTTGTGCAAAAATTAAATTAACTAAATTAAAAATGAATAAATGCTTAGAAAAGTTATCACTTTATTGCTATGTTTGTGGAAAATTCAGTATAGCAACCAATCTGATTGGTATAAGTATGAGTGCAAAAGAGTGGTATGAATATTATTTTGGGATGCCGGTTATCCAAAATGTGAATTGGGCTCCTAATAATATATTTAGAACTTGCTACAATTACTTACGCCTCTGGGCTAAAACGGAAGAAAGCTCAATGAAGTTTGGTGTTCCGACGATTTGGAGTGATCCCGTAAGTTTATTGTGTTTATTGTGGTCACTATATTTGTAAATATAAATTTATGTGTTATTTACTTATACACATTTTAATGGTGTCAATTAGGAGAGCGTAGTGAAGATCGATGTTATGTGTGTTTGAATGATGTGAGTGGAAGAACCAAAAGATCACGAAGATCAATGACATATGTTGGAACACATTATGTAAGCCTTGCATTGCCACATACGGACGATATTCCTGTACCACGACCACCAAGCCCTAGTAAAATTTCCAGATGGACAGCAAATTTGGAAGAACAGTTGATAGATCCTGACTATGAAGTATCTGAAGGTAGCACAAATATGATACCAATATCTCAAAATTGGATGGATGACGTGGTAAAACATCTCAATCTGTCAAAAAATGATTCAGAGTATTTAGCACGCAAGTTAGTCGAGAACAACCGTTGAACCGCGGGAAAAGTCTCCGGTTTTAAGGCAAAGCTTCCCCACATATTTGCACCGGCAGGGTGGCGCGAGTTAATAGGAATTTAGGCTTCGGGCCTAAACACACACGATCCTTATGTCTGCAGACATAAGTACAGAAAAATAAGGAGTATTAATACAACTACTATTCTCTATAGAATTAAGGCCTGATGTCATAAACTTTTTGGCCACATGAAATAAGCCTTATATCAGGCTCAAATTTTTTGCTGGGAATACCAGCGACATATACACGAATGTGTGCTTTTTATGTTTATTCACATACATTCCCTTTAGCATATCGCCCTACCTCCCTGGCTTTTATTACACAAAGTAAAATATTTATTTTCTTTTGGCACCCATATGGCTTTCATTTGCATTTTCACAGTGCTTTTTATGTTTTTATATATTTTTATATTTTGTTTTTATTTTAATTTGTTCGTATTTATTTCTTTCGTCTCTTTTTATTCCTACTTTAACGCAGCATGCACAGATTGTTGACTGGCTGACTGGTAAATGTAAAGCTTTGTGCATAAATTTTGACTTTTAGTGTTTGTCGCGTATACACATTTATTCAATTTGAGTATGTTTTGCAATAAGATGATAATTTATGTAGCGAATCTCATTTCTTTGTTACTGCGACAATATGATTCAGTAGATACTACGCCTGAGCTGAGTTGGAGGCTTGAAGTGGCTTAAGTAGCTTAGGTAAATTGTATGTGAAATGTCTTAATTACCACACGCGCACCGACCTATAGTCATAATAAGACCGACACGTGATAATAATGCGGAAAATTCTTTTGGTTAAATTTTATTTGTTTTTTGCGAAAGATTTTGTAGATAGATTCTGTTTTATTATTATACGTCTGATATGACATGAGCGTTTTTAATTGCTTTTAACATATATTATGTCATAAAAATCTGGAGTCCCTAGCTTATTTATAAAAGTAAAACAAAATGGGCACTTATGAGCTCAATTAGCAACAACGATTGCAATTTTCCCCGGGTTGGGAATTGTACCTGACAGCTTGTCAAAAACTGAACCAAAGACTAAATTTTTTTTAAATATAATTTAATTGTAAACCGAACAGAAAGGCCCGTAGAGCACAAAAACATGTCTGTTGTTGCCTTTCTTTACATTGAAGGAGAGTTTAACAAGGTACTTTCTGTTGTCATTGGTAATGCCTTCGCTGGCCTAGTAGCCGAGGGGGTTCTGGTTGAATTCGTTAAGAAACATCTGCGCAACCGAATTGTCTGAGCGTAGTTAGTAGAGTGGGGCTACAATCAAGAGGAAAATATGCAAAGGCACGCCATTTGGGATGTTCCTTTCCCTTCAATCTGGGTTGTTGTAGTGAACGAGTTTCCTGTGGAGCTAGAAGTCAGTGGCTGCCTATGCTGATGACCTGGCTATCAATGTCATAGTGCAATTCCTGAGCACCATTGTTCTATATTTTGCAGGGCTATATTGACTTGGTGGGGCCGCTTTGGTGTGATGGTAGCGTGCTCCGCCAACCACACCTAAGTTCCTGGCTTCAGCCGCCGGGCAAAGCAAAATCAAAATTTTATAAACAAATTGTTTCAATAAGAAGAAAATTTTTCTAAGCGGGGTTACCCTTCGGCAGTGTTTTGCAAGTACTCTGGGTGTATTCCTACCATGAAAAGCTCACAGTGAAAACTCATCTGCCTTGCAAATGTCGTATGGGGTCGGCACGCCAATTTGTAGGAAAAATTTAAAAGGAGCACGGCCCAATTCTCTTGGAGGTTATCGCGCCTTACATGTATTTATTTATATAGACTTCGTAACTAGGTAGGCTGAGTCATGTGGACTGGCAATCAACCCTGGAAAACGGTGGTCGTTATTTTTACGTGGACGTACAAAATCTCCGTTCTTAGAAAACCCGCTATTGGGAATGTCGCTGCTGATTTTTGAAAGGGTTAAATATCTGGGAATTATATTGAACAAGAAACTTTCCTGTGGAGCAAATTTCGGTTGCCCTGTAGGGCTGCAGGCAGGGGGGCAGTGGTAAAAGCTGGGGCTCTAATCAAGGGTGTAAACTGGCTTTATTAAATGGTAGTCAATCCGATCTTGCTCTATAAGGTAAAGGTCTGTGGAAAGCACTTAGCACGGCGGGTATTAGCAAAATATAAATGACAGTACAGTGTACAGCGCTGCTTGATATCAACGGCGTTCTTTGAATACCTTTCTCGGCATTGACTGGCATGCTGAATATAAAACAGGTAAATTTTGCAGGCAAGGCAGCTTCGGCTCGGTTACTGATCAGACTTAGGGACATGGATAATGGACTTTTCCATAAAGGGCATTCCAGCATTCTTACCAGCCCAAGGCACCGTCTTGGTGCCAACACCTACCTCCGTGAAAGCCGCAGGACAGGCCTCCCCTCGAGAAAGGTGTGAGAAAAGGAGTTAATATGGGGCAACGGTAAGCCCGATGGAAGCCGTAAGTTTAAGTTTCCTGATCACTGCAGCGTACTCCAAGGTTATCATGCAGAGCTCCTAGCGTTCTAGGGTATAATTCACAATCGTAAACACGGGGTAACTCTAGACACATGTGATCAGCTCCTTTATAAACAGACGTCGAGTCAACTAAGAAAACGCTGGGCGAACACTCGCTCTTGCAGGCTGTATCTTCTTGGCGAAGGTGGACAGCAAGCGGTCTGCTGAAAATATTAGGTTCAGCAATGTTCGTTTATCAATAGTGATAGGGGTTTCGACGAGTGAGTTTGCAATAAGAGTCCATACGGAATTTCGGCGTAAGCACACTAAGATCTCCGAAAGACTTATATATGGTCGAGATTGGTCTTATTCGGAACTTTATCGTTGACACGCAACAGCTTAGCCGCTTTTTGATTTATGACCAATAATTCGCATTTCAAACCTTAAGAAATAGCAGAGCAGTAAGGCCTCTTAGTGAAATGAGCGTCCCAATCCGCTTTGGAGGAATCAAAGGAGACAGAAGGTACATATGATCAATCAAGCAGGAAAGGCGTAGATAGGAGCACGAGCCGGCAAAATGTCTAAAATCGTGTGGAAAACCTACGATATTAGACTTACAATGCTGTTCATATCTCCAAGGAGAGAATGGAAAGTGTTAAAGCGTACAAGCGGGACACTGCTTTCTGGCATAATTATATAATGAAGGGCGCGATAACGCGAAGAGATTTTAGGCCAAGCTTCTCTTACAATTTGTCTCGTGCTCCTTTTTAATTTTTCCTACAAATTGTCGGGACGAGACATAGATATTTTATGCCGACTCCGAACGGCATCTGCAAGGCAGACAGTTGGCTGAAATATACTCGGAGCGCTTGCCAAACACTGCCGAGGGGCGACAGCTCTTAGACAAATTTTCTTCCAATTGAAAACCCTTGTTTCTAAAATGTTGATGTTGCTTTGCTGGGGCGTGATCCCAGAACCTTCGGTGTGGTAGGCGGAGCACGTTACCATCACCACGCGGCGGCCGTCATCTTATTATTATAAACTAGGCTTCGTCAAGTCAAAGGCACAGCTACAAGGGATAGCAGAGCTGCCAGACGTCGACGCAGGTATTAAGCTACGTCCTTAAAAACGCCTAGTATTTGTCAAGCAAACGGAGTTATTTATAAGATGGTAACGAAATTGTGTTTTCCGTTAGGTCGTCAAACAAATTCTGGTAGCACTGTGGACATGTTCAGTCAATGTGAGGTCTTGACAGGACAGTTCCACTTAACCTCCTAAAAGAACTAGCGATTTAGTTCTGTTAAAGATTTAGTTATTTCCTTTTGAGTTCAATGTCTCCTAAGGCTTTATATTTGCTTAGTTTTCTTAAATTAAGCTACACGGCGTATACGTAACATTTAAAACCCTAAAATTTGAACCCGTATCTATCTTTTAATTACCTCTCGCAGCGCTTTAGTTGTTCATGCCTGCAAAATACATTATGCATTAAATGACTTTCAATACAATATATCACGCAGTTAAACTTCACAAACTAATTCAATGGCGGAAAAATTCAAATTTTATGCTTTCACAGTTCGTAGTTAGCTAAATACTGCGTCAACCTTTTTTCGGTTGCACTAACATACACACACACATACGCGCAACAGACATGCCGTGGTGTCACCTTTCTATGAATGTAGTTTGAAATTGGAACCACAATAAAAGTCAGGCAGTACAGCTACTTAAATATGTCAATATGTATGTGGCTTAGATAATACAGCTACTCTATTGTGCATGTATGTGTATGTGCTCTAGACAGAGCGGAAAGAATAACAATTTTTTCTTCCAAGGATCTCAAAGGACTAGGTCTAGATAAACCTTTTCTTATTTAAGTTAACTGGCGGCCGAGTGGTGTAGTGGTAGCATGCTCGTCTACCCCACCGCAGATACTGGGATCAAGCCCCCATCAAAGCTACATCGACAATTTTGTAAAAAGATTTTTCAATTAGATTGATTGTGAAGTTTTAATCGGATATTCAAAAGGCAAACGAATTCTTATTCCTCGCATCAAATTAACTTATTCAGGAACCATATTACCCTTTAATTTTCAACGGACCCAGTTTCCAGTAATACCATCTTTCGCAATGACCATAAATAAATCGCAAGGTCAAACGTTTGAAAAAGATGGAATTTTGTTGAGGCGGCCTGTATTTACATATGGGCAATTATACGTAGTTGCAAGTAGAGTCAGGTCCTTTGACAGTCTAAAGTTTTATGTAAGCGAACATAATAATCAAGGTCACTTAGCTGGCGATGAAAGGGTATTCACGAAAAATATTGTTTTCCCCGAGGTTATAAATCCAAACTGCTAAATGTAGGCAATGCAAATCCATGAATTTAAATTCGCGTTAACTGAGAAAAGTTTTTAAAACATTTGTATGTAGACGAAGTAATGTGTCTAAGTATAGATTTATGGCGTCTCTCCTTTACTCTTTTTTCCTTTTATTCTTGCGAAATGGGCAGTACTCGAGGTTAGTTAAAATCAAGATATTCTTCAATACTGTGTAAAATTATATTTTAAATGTTTCATATTGCAGTTATATATGGCATGGTGATAAGTGTATATATGCACTTAAAAATTTTATTTAATTACATTTGGTCTATTCACGAAAGCGTACTTATCAGGTTATTTGCTTATGTGGTTATATTTTTCGCAAATAATTTTTAAACAAATAAATTGATAATCATGCTGACGAAAAGAGACCAGTAATTTTAAATATGTATATATTTGTTGTTGTGTTAAGTTTTTAATTTATTTATATTTACTTATTTTATTATTTGTGAGTTACCTGTTAAAATTTAATTTAGTTAAAATTTTTGTCATATATATATATATATATATATATATATATATATATTATATTTATATGTAGTTTATATGGGTGATATAGGCCTACTGGGGAACCGAGCACCCAAAACTAACTTCGGTAACGCACCAACTGCGTACCTCCCGGGTGGTGTGGAAAAAGCAAATTTTCAATTCAATTTCAAGGCATTTCACCATAATTCAATGTCAATTTCATTTGATTTTACATATTTTTTATATTTTGTTTAAGGAGTTCCATACCAAAACGTAGTTATTACATTTGAAATGTAATTTAAGGAAATACAATCAAAAAGTATAACGGCTTAGGTCAAAACCAAATTTTTAATGGAAACTTTAAGTAGGTTAGACCAGTTGGTTTTAAAAATAAAATAAAATATCAGAAAATATCTCAATATTACTGTCTGTAAATTAGACATCCCCACATTGGAATTCTCACATTAAATATCCGAGCATTAGAATCTTCATATTCCTACAATGATAACATTAAATCTCTCTTAAGTGCATTTATTGCGTTTTGATATGAAACTGCTTATTCCCTTTATTTAATTTTTTTGCACTTTAAGTACTTCATTTTTTTGCTTTTATTTTAAATTTGTTTAGAAAACTCTGCTTTCTTTTCCATTACATACTTTTTTTATATTTTTATCTTAGTTTTTATGAAGGTATCCTCTATTCTATTCGAAATTTTCGTTTTCGTTTACATATTACATATGTATTTATAATTAATTTAATTAAATATAATTTTATTTAATTAATTATAAACATATATGTAATAGTAAAGCGCCGGTATGCAACCTAACCGGAGTTGTGAAATAGATTAAATTCCTTTAGCACATTTCTTCGTTCTTAACTAAAAATTCGTGTTTTTTGAATTATGACGATATTGAAGTAAATGGACGATATATGTATATGTAGTTTATATTGGTTATATAGGCTTACTGGGGAACCGAGCACCCAAAACTACCTTCGGTAGCGCGCCAACGGCGTATCTCCCGAATGGTGTAGAAAAAGCAAATTTTCAATGTCAATTTCATTTGATTTTACATATTTGTTATATTTTTTTTAATGAGTTCCATACCAAAACTTATAATTACATTTGAAAAGTTTGTAGAAAATTTAAGAAAATACAATCAAAGATTATAACGTCTTAGGTCAAATTCAAAATTTTAATGAGAACTTTAAGTAAGATAGATCAGTTTGCTACATTTCCACTCACTGCTCAACTATTAACGCATTATTGCACTACCCCAACACAGTTGAGAAAAATACAAGTTGGTCGTATTTCGACCACGGGCGATACTAGTATATATAAATGTATATATATATATAGATATGGCTTATGTGATGTGTCAATATAGACATGGTGTATGCATGGGTGTGTAGGTTCCTCTAACCCCTGTCGGCCATACTCTTAGACCGAGCTAATACACCTTCCAAAGTCAGGTGCGTTTATGCATCCACGTACCCTCACATGCATCCACTTGGCTCAATGTGGAACTGGTTTGATTCCGACGAAATGAAAAATACATGTAATCAAACACAGCAAAAAATACGAGATTGAGGCAATCTCAAGGAGGAGGCCTCGTCCAATCCCGACTCCCTGTTGGGTGGCAGCAGCCTGAGACAGGCATGAATCACAATTTACATTCCCCCCTTGGCCAACAAGACTTCTTGAGTCACTGTTGGATGGGATCTAACTTCATTACACCAACGGTGGAATCTTTTCTTTTCATTGCGTCTTACCCCGTTGGAGTCAGGCGACGACACCTTCCTAGTGAAGATATCCACACTATTCTGATTTTTCATGTTCAAGAATGTTTACTTACCACGCTACTATTTTTTTTCTTTTTCCTTCGATTGCGGTCCGAAATAATTACAGGGACTTATTTTTATGTGTTTACTGGTCCTAGTGAGTCACTAATGTATTTAAAATTTCTACATCCTTTGTAAGATGCAATGCGATTTCATAAGTTAACTTTTTGCATGTGGCATGAAAGCGGAGGCGCGGCCATATCGCCTTTTGAATGAGCCCCATAGGGTGACCGCAACAAGCTTTATAGGGCATATGCAACTTTCTTAGTTACTTAATTGGCGCTTAAACGCTAAAAAAGTTCTTGCGGGGATTGCTGCTTCTAGATCTGATAGCACAGGACATGACCACAAAGATCGTTCTTTTCCTACTCCAACCCGCAGTTGCTATATCTGCCATAGCTCACAAGGCCTATGCATGTGACGCCAAAAGGCAGTGTCCATTAAGAATGCCTGTCACGAGCCTACAGTCTTCTCTTTTTTATGACGAGAGTAACTCTGTTAGTCCATGGTTGTAAAATCTTCACATGATCTTCTTAGCAACGCCGCACTTGGGCCCCACATCTATCCTGCTTGATCGATTTTGAGCAACTTTCACTCAATTTAATTGGACGTCTATGTACCCTTTTTTGTAAGGTCATCCGCATTTTCCTTTTCATTTATTCTCATGTGCCCTGGGTCGCAATAAAGATGTATGCTTCTCCCTATTCCGAATCTTGTTTAAGCTTTAAAACATCTTTAGCTGTTGTGGCATGTGAGATTATTCCCTTAATTGCTGTTTAGCTGTCATTTTAGCTGATCTCTTTAAATGTTTCATCTGACTTCATAATGGCAAGTAGGTAGGTAGGTTGAACTGGCCGGTCCATGAGGACCTCACATAGACTGATTGAGTCCGTAATGTTCCCAGAAATTTGTTTTAACGACCAAACTGAAAAACGCTATCAAAAATCATGACTTATGTTATAAAATAACTCCATCCTCTTGGCAAATACTAGAAGCTTCCTAGGACTTAAGCCACTTGCCGCTTCTAGATCTGACAGCGGTATCACTCCGGAGTAGCCCTTGGGAAGTGTAGCCCAGAAAAGGTAGGTTCATAAGCCTCATCCCGCTATTATAGGACTGAAGACACAGCAACCTACGTGCCCGATACTGATGAATATTATTGTTGAAACACTTTTCCCGGCGCAAGATCGCTGGACTTATCCAAGCGAGGATCTAGAAAGTACGGAAATTCCGCAAATTACAGAGCAAAAGGTGCTGGACGCTGCAAAAAGAGTTGCTGATAACAAATCCCCAGGACCCGACGAAGTACCAAACATAGCCCTTAAAGCCGCGATTACAACTAGGGTTACATTATTTACTGATCTTTTTAATGCCTGTATGCAAGAAGGCGTGTTCCCTCGCCCGTGGAAACGACAAAGACTTGTCCTATTGCTGAAACGTGGTAAAAATCCGGACCAACCATCCTCATATAGGCCACTTTGTATGCTGGATTCCCTAGGGAAGATTTTCGAGCGTATAATTAGTGAGCGCCTACAGCTGACTCTAGAAAGACCAGGTGGCTTATCGAATAGTCAATATGGATTTCGCAAATCAAGATCCACCGTAGATGCAATACAAACAGTCGTCAATATAGCTAGAGAAGCTATCTCTGGAGGCCAAAATAAAAGGAAGTTCTGTGCACTGATTATGTTGGACATCAAGAATACTTTTAACACTGCGAACTGGATGCAGATAATGGCAGCGCTGCAAAGCTTCGGCACTCCAGCTTACTTACGCAGAATTATGGGTAGCTATCTTAAAGACAGAGTACTTCTTTTTGACACGGATCAAGGAGAAAAGGAGTACAAAATCACAGGAGGCGTCCACAGGGATCTGTTCTCGGTCCAACGCATTGGAATGTAATGTATGACAGGGTGCTAAAGATAGATCTACCAGAAAACACGCAAATTGTGGGATATGCTGATGATATTGCAGTGGTAGTAGTGGCCAAGAAACTGGACCTGCTTCATGCATTACGTAATGACGCCGTAGCAAGAATAAAGGAATGGCTGACCAATACAGGACTGGAGTTGGCTAGCCAAAAGACGGAAGTGGTATTAATAAGCTCCAAACGGTCGGCGAATGAGTTAGTCTTAACTGTCGGGGATCATTAAATCACCTCAAAGGATTCCTTAAAATACTTAGGAGTGCACATTGACTCTAAGTTAACTTTCAAAGAGCACTTCAGAGCGGTGGGGGAGAAAATTACCAAAGTTAATGGATCACTTATGCGAATAATGCCTAACATTGGTGGTCCGAGCGAAGCTATACGTCAGCTATTGTCCACAGTAACCAGCTCAATAACACTATACGCAGCACCAGTGTGGTATGGATCTAAACAGACCCATCAAAAATATATATTAGCAGCGTACCGACTTGCTTCTTTAAGAATAGCAAGTGCTTATCGGACGGTGTCCGACGACGCGATCCTGGTTCTAACCCGGAAAATCCCAGTGGACTTACTTGCAAGCGAAATGGCCGATCTGTATAACACTAATATCGAGCGACCATCTGAAGAAGACAAGAAAAGAGCAAGGACACAAACAATAGCTAAGTGGCAAGAACGGTGGAAGGCCTCGAGTAAAGGGCGTTGGACTTTCGCACTAGTTTGGAACGTAGCTCAATGGAATGAGCGGAAGCACGGCGAACTGAACTACCATCTCACGCAGATAATGAGTGGACATGGCGGTTTCAAAGAGTATTTATGGAAGCGTAGGAAAGAGGAAGATCCTCATTGCCCAATGTGTACCACAGAGTTAGAAAACGCAGAACACGTCATGTTCTACTGCCCCCGTTTCCACGAAGAAAGACTCACCTTGCATGGAGTCTTTGGGGAGGAACCTACCACGAGAAATTTAGTTTCACATATGTGCAACAGGAAAGAATGCTGGACTGCAGTGAGCAAAATGGCATTTATAGTAATGACACGCCTGATGGATGCTGAGAGGGAGCGCAGACAAATGCGCATGCGAAGCAGTGGCGATTAAATGGACACTCAGAGCAAAGAGCGGGAACCTGGACGCAGGGACAACAGTAGGCTCTTAAAAAATGAGAAATATGGAACGCCACCCTGAAGTTATGTGAAAGTGGTGCCGGGGTGGGCGACGGTTCCAGAACGGGGCTGTTTTTTAGTCTACGGACACACGGTTGCTGCGACGGCAGCAATTATGGTGCATTAGGCATTTTTCAGCCTCCCCGCAAAAAAAAAAAAAAAAAAAAAAAAAAGGACTGAAGATTGCTTCTCGGATCCCACAATAAGTGACTCAACGCAAAAAGCAAGGAACTGACTCCATTTTGTAAAGATTAATCTGATACCGCCAGTTCCGAATGAGTGAGGCACGTTCTAATACCGGTATCACTAGAACAGTATAGAGTGATTTCGTAGCGTAAATGTCATTTAACACCTTTGTTTATCTATATATATTCTATGTATATAAATGCGAATGTCTGTATGTAGTTTCGTAAGGCCCCTAAACTACACAACGGAATAATACAAAAATACGTACGCTTATGTAGTTTCCCCTGTGGAAGTCCCTAGGCATACTTTTATCTCGTTAGGTGGCTAGGGCCTTGAGATATAGACCAAAGCGTGTACCTAGGATGTGTCTGTAGAATATCGCTATCAGCTGAAAGCTGATGATAAGTACTTCAATATGGGGTAGTCTTCGCATCGCTGGGTCAGTAAGGTCTCGGGATATAGGCCAAACCGCAGAACCAGATACCCCTAGAATGTGTTTATAGAATATGGATATTCAATAAAAGCTGTTGATGGGAGCTTTAAAGTAAGGCAATTTTTATTATAATTTTTGGTTATTTGCATCAACCTGGCAAAACGGATGCATGCGAAGCCGAAATAAAAACATGAATTTATAATACCTGTATACATATGTACAAGTAATATACTGTCTCGTATTTCTACTTTGTTTGTTAATTTAATTTGTTTTATGTTCTAAACAGGCTTTTGTGTTTTTTTCGTCAAGTTTTATTTTTTTTTTTTTTTCTACGCACTATTCTGAGAAAAATGTAAAACAAGAAAGGCGTATTTTAAAATTTGTGAAATTTGTAAAATAAGTTTCATATAAATTGTGCATTGTCTTACAATAAATAACCATAAACCATAAAATAGTATGTATTTCATTGGCGCAGTCGGTAGGATCTGTGCAAAAGATCCTTGAGAACCTATACAAACAATCTCCATAGAGAAAATTAACCAGGAAAAATATCAAGCAAATCATTCTGTTTCCTGTATGAGTATTGACGAACAGCTTGATATTTTAAACGCTAGTTTTCAAGCAATTAGTCTACAAGATTTTTCCAACATGACTGAAGCGAGAGGACACAGAGAATTTGCTTTGCAGAACATAAAATTAATAACTCCTTTTGATGGTGACGCTTCCTGAACTTGATATTTACTACGCTAAAAGGTGTTGCATTAAATGTTGTAAGGCGTGAACCAAACAATTGGACATCATTGCGTGATCTCTTGATCGAAGAATTTGGTGAGCATACTCCTGTTTCATCACTTATTTTAGAAATGAATAACATTAAATTTAGAATTAAGTTGTTAAGCGAGCACATAAATGTACAAGTTTGCAGTATTAAGGATTGTATAAAGTTAGGAAGGCAAAATGCAGAGACAAAATTATTTTTAAACGAAGAACTTAGTGGGACTAATTTGAAAGAATTGAAGAGAGAGTTACCCATACATCTAACTGCTTTAATTAATGCAAATTTAGCTAGCGACTTTAAAAGTGCAATGAAAGTTCTTAGAGAGAATAATGTATTTGATAATGAAGTCGATCATCAGAAATATAAAAATATGTACGTCCCTCAAGTAGGTAGAAATTCAATAAATTCATTTTACGATCCTGTTTATCTTCCCTTTTCACAACCCTTTACCCCTATGAATTCTTTCGTGTTTTATAATAACAATAGTCATAAAACAAAATATAATCAAAATATCGCTCCCCAATTTTCGTATCCACTAAATTATTATACACAAAATTCATATCCAAATAACAATAGCTTTCTATTTCTACCTGTTAATAATTTCCCTAACGAAAACCTTAACATGCAATTTAATAAAAATAATTCTGGTGGACAAAATTCGAACAGAGATAAAGTGAGGCGATTTGGTAAGCCTGAGCCTGTGGAACAAGATTCATCGAATTTTCATTTAACGGCCTCGGAAACCTACCCACAATAATTTTAAAATTTGAAAATATACCACTTACATTTTTAATTGATACAGGTTCATCTGTTAGTTTGATTCGACCCAACGTTTTTGATAGTGAAGTAGTTAATGTTAGTCCAATAATTTTAAAAACTGCTGCTGGAAAAATAACCTTAAACAAGGTACAGTTAACGCGTTGCAATAATAATCAAAACGCATTAAAGTTTTACATACATGAATTTTCAAAAACGTACAATTGATTGCTAGGTTATGATATATTAAGTAAACTTGATGCTAAAATTAATATTAGAGAAAAAACAATAGCCTTAAATAATCGTATTTACAAAATCTTTGATAGTGATGAAATTAAAGCATGTAATAATTTACATCAAAAATCGGAAAATAGAATCACAGATATGGCAGAAAATCGGTTTAATATGAGTCATCTAAATAATGAAGAATTAAAGCAATTAACGAAATTAATTAGACAATATTAAGATTTGTTTTATAAAGAAGGAGATAAGCTTTCATTTACCAACAAACTTAAACATAAAATTAAAACAATTCACGAAGACCTAATATATGTAAAATCATATAGGTGTCCCGAAATTCAAAAAGAAGAAGTCCATCGGCAAATAAAGGACATGCTAGAGCAAAACATAATTTTTCATAGCAATTCTCCATACTCGTCACCAATCTGGGTGGTACCTAAGAAACTAGATAGTTCAGGTAAACAGAAATGGAGAATCGTAGTAGACTATCGAAAATTGGCTAACATTACTGTAGATGATAGATATCCCATTCCTCATATAGATGAAATTTTGGATAAAATTGGCAAATGTATGTATTTTTCTACAATTGACTTAGCAAAAGGTTTTTATCAAATCGAAATGGACCCTGATGATAGGAAGTAAACTGCATTTTCAACACAATACGGCCATTATGAATTTTTGAGAATGCCATTTGGGTTGAAAAATGCACCTGCAACATTCCAGAGATTGATGATTACATTTTTGGAAGATCTTATAGGGAAGGATTGCATGGTATAGTACTTCACTTCAAGAACATGTTGAATCGTTCAACAGAAGTTTTTAAAATTAGCTAATGCAAATTTAAAAATCCAGGTAGATAAATGCGAGTTTATGAAGGAGGAAGCTGAATTTTTAGGCCATGTTGTCACACCAGAAGGAATCAAACCAAATCCGAATAAAATAAAGTGTATATTAAATTATCTAATACCACAGACAGAGAAACAAATAAAGCAGTTTTTAGGATTTTATAGAAAATTCATTAAAGATTTTGCGAAAATTATTAAGCCGTTAACAAATTGTTTGAAGAAAGGGAACAAAGTTAATATTTTGGATAAAGATTATATTAAAGCTGTAGAGACAATAAAATTATTAATAACGAAAGAGCCGATTTCGGCATTCCCAAACCACGATATGTTATTCACTCTAACAACCGATGCTTCAGCTGTTGCATTAGGAGCAGTTTTAAGTCAAAAAGGCCAGCCTATCTGCTTTGCAAGTCGAACTTTAAATGAACATGAACTTAATTATTCTGCCACAGAGATGGAGTTGCTAGCGATAGTATGGGCCACGAAGTATTTTAGACCATATCTTTATGGAAGAAAATTTTTGATAAATAGCGATCATCGGCCATTACAGTGGTTACATAATCTCAAAGAACCTAATTCAAAACTGCAGCGTTGGAAAATTAGGTTAAATGAATCCGATTTTGATATTAAGTAAATACCCGGTAAGGAAAACAAAGTCGCAGATGCATTATCGCGAGTTATAATTGAAGAGTGTAATGTAAATGAAAACAAGTAAGGAAGGCTAAGTTCGGGTGTAACCGAACATTACATACTCAGTTGAGAGCTATGGAGACAAAATAAGGAAAATCACCATGTAGGAAAATGAACCTAGGGTAACCTTGGAATGTGGTTGTATGACATGTGTATCAAATGGAAGGTATTAAAGAGTATTTTAAGAGAGAGTAGGCCATAGTTCTATGGATGGACGCCATTTAGGAATATCGCCATAAAGGTGGACCAGGGCTGACTCTAGAATTTGTTTGTACGATATGGGTATCAAATGAAAGGTGTTACTGAGCATTTTAAGAGGGAGTGGGCCTTAGGTCTATCGGTGGACGCCCTTTCGAGATATCGCCATTAAGGTGGACCAGGGGTGACTCTAGAATGTGTTTGTAGGATATGGGTATCAAATGAAAGGTGGTAATGAGTATTTTAAAAGGGAATGGGCTTTAGTTCTATAGGTGAACGCCTTTTCGAGAAATCGCCATAAAGGTGGACCAGGGGTGACTCTAGAATATGTTTGTACGATATGGGTATCAAAGGAAAGCTGTTAATGAGTATTTTGAAAAGGAGTAATCCTTAGTCCATAGGTGGCCGCCGTTTCGAGATATCGCCATAAAGGTGGACCAGGGGTGTCTCTAGAATGTGTTTGTAGGATATGGGTATCAAATGAAAGGTGGTAATGAGTATTTTAAATGGGAATGGGCTTTAGTTCTATAGGTGAACGCCTTTTCGAGAAATCGCCATAAAGGTGGACCAGGGGTGACTCTAGAATGTGTTTGTACGATATGGGAATCAAATGAAAGGTGTTACTGAGCATTTTAAGAGGGAGTGGGCATTAGGTCTATAGGTGGACGCCTTTTCGAGATATTGCCATTAGGGTGGGCCAGGGGTGACTCTAGAATGTTTGTACGATATGGGTGTAAAACGAAAAGTGTTACTGAGCATTTTAAGAGGGAGTGGGCAATAGGTCTATAGGTGGACGCCTTTTCGAAATGTCGCCATTAGGGTGGGCCAGGGGTGACTCTAGAATGTGTTTGTATGATATGGGTATCAAATGAAAGATGGTAATGAGTATCTTAAAAGGGAGTAATCCTTAGTTCTATAGGTGGACGCCTTTTCGATATATCGCCATAAAGGTGGACCAAGGGTGACTCTAGAATGTTTGTACGATATGGGTATCAAACGAAAGGTGTTACTGAGCATTTTAAGAGGGAGTGGGCATTAGGTCTATAAGTGGACGCCTTTTCGAGATATCGTCATTAGGGTGGGCCAGGGGTGACTCTAGAATGTGTTTGTACGATATGGGTATCAAACGAAAGGTGTTACTGAGCATTTTAAGAGGGAGTGGGCATTAGGTCTATAGGTGGACGTCTTTTCGAGATATCGCCATTAGTGTGGGCCAGGGGTGACTCTATAATGTTTGTGCGATATGGGTATCAAACGAAAGGTGTTACTGAGCATTTTAAGAGGGAGTGAGCATTAGGTCTATAGGTGGACGCCTTTTCGAGATATCGCCATTAGGGTGGGCCAGGGGTGACTCTAGAATGTGTTTGTACGATATGGGTATCAAATGAAAGGTGGTAATGAGTATTTTAAAAGGGAGTAATCCTTAGTTCTATATGTGGACGCCTTTTCGAGATATCGCCATAAAGGTGGACCAAGGGTGACTCTAGAATGTTTGTACGATATGGGTATCAAACGAAAGGTGTTACTGAGCATTTTAAGAGGGAGTGGGCATTAGGTCTATAGGTGGACGCCTTTTCGAGATATCGCCATAAAGGTGGACCAAGGGTGACTCTAGAATGTTTGTACGATATGGGTATCAAACGAAAGGTGTGACTGAGAATTTTAAGAGGGAGTGGGCATTAGGTCTATAGGTGGACGCCTTTTCGAGATATCGCCATTAGGGTGGGCCAGGGGGACTCTAGAATGTTTGTACGATATGGGTATCAAACGAAATGTGTTACTGAGAATTTTAAGAGGGAGTGGGCATTAGGTCTATAGGTGACCTTTTCGAGACATCGCCAATAAGGTGGGCCAGGGGTGACTCTAGAATGTTTGTACGATATGGGTATCAAACGAAAGGTGTTACTGAGCATTTTAAGAGGGAGTGGGCATTAGGTCTATAGGTGGACGCCTTTTCGAGATATCGCCATAAAGGTGGACCAAGGGTGACTCTAGAATGTTTGTACGATATGGGTATCAAACGAAAGGTGTTACTGAGCATTTTAAGAGGGAGTGGGCATTAGGTCTATAGGTGGACGCCTTTTCGAGATATCGCCATAAAGGTGGACCAAGGGTGACTCTAGAATGTTTGTACGATATGGGTATCAAACGAAAGGTGTGACTGAGAATTTTAAGAGGGAGTGGGCATTAGGTCTATAGGTGGACGCCTTTTCGAGATATCGCCATTAGGGTGGGCCAGGGGGACTCTAGAATGTTTGTACGATATGGGTATCAAACGAAAGGTGTTACTGAGCATTTTAAGAGGGAGTGAGCATTAGGTCTATAGGTGGACGCCTTTTCGAGATATCGCCATTAGGGTGGGCCAGGGGTGACTCTAGAATGTGTTTGTACGATATGGGTATCAAATGAAAGGTGGTAATGAGTATTTTAAAAGGGAGTAATCCTTAGTTCTATATGTGGACGCCTTTTCGAGATATCGCCATAAAGGTGGACCAAGGGTGACTCTAGAATGTTTGTACGATATGGGTATCAAACGAAAGGTGTTACTGAGCATTTTAAGAGGGAGTGGACATTAGGTCTATAGGTGGACGCCTTTTCGAGATATCGCCATTAGGGTGGGCCAGAGGTGACTCTAGAATGTTTGTACGATATGGGTATCAAACGAAAGGTGTTACTGAGCATTTTAAGAGGGAGTGGGCATTAGGTCTATAGGTGGACGCCTTTTCGAGATATCGCCATTAGGGTGGGCCAGGGGTGACTCTAGAATGTGTTTGTACGATATGGATACCAAATTAAAGGTATTAACGAGGGTTTTAAAAGCGAGTGGCCCTTAGATGTATATGTGAAGGTGTTCTCGCGATATCGACCAAAATGTGGACCAGGTGATCCAGAAAATCATCTGTCGGGTACTGCTAATTTATTTATATATGCAATTACCACTAACAGTATTCCTGCCAAGATTCCAAGGGCTGTTGATTTTGCCTTGTAGAACTTTTTCATTTTCTTCTACTTAATATGGTAGGTGTCACACCCATTTTACAAAATTTTTTCCAAAGTTATATTTTGCGTCAATAAACCAATCCAATTACCATGTTTCATCCCTTTTTTCGTATTTGGTATAGAGTTATGGCATTTTTTTATTTTTCGTAATTTTCGATATCGATAAAGTGGGCGTGGTTATGGTCGGATTTCGGCTATTTTTTATACCGAGATAAAGTGAGTTCAGATAAGTAGGTGGGCTAAGTTTATTAAAGATATATCGGTTTTTGCTCAAGTTATTGTGTTAACAGCCGAGCGGAAGGACAGACGGTGGACTGTGTATAAAAACTGGGCGTGGCTTACACCGATTTCGGCCATTTTCACAGAGAACAGTTACCGTCATAGAATCTATGTACCTACCAAATTTGAGAAGGATTGGTAAATTTTTGTTCGACTTATGGCATTAAAAGTATTCTAGACAAACTAAATGAAAATGGGCGGAGCCACTCCCATTTTGAAATTTTCTTTTATTTTTGTATTTTGTTGCATCGTATCATTGCAGGAGTTGAATTTTGACTTAATTTACTTATATACAGTAAAGATATTAAATTTTTTGTTAAAATTTGAATTTAAAAATTTTTTTTTTTAAAAAGTGGGCGTGTTCTTCATCCAATTTTGCTAATTTTTATTTAGCACATATATAGTAATAGTAGCAGCGTTCCTGCCAAATTTCATCATGATATCTTCAACGACTGCCAAATTACAGCTTGCAAAACTTTTAAATTACCTTCTTGTAAAAGTGGGCGGTGCCACGCCCATTGTCCAAAATCTTACTAATTTTGTATTCTGCGTCATAACGTCAACCCATCTGCCAAGTTTCATCGCTTTAATTGCCTTTGGCAATGAATTATCGCATTTTTTCGGTTTTTCGAAATTTTCGATATCGAAAAAGTGGGCGTGGTTATAGTCCGATATCGTTCATTTTAAACAGCGATCTGAGATGAGTGCCCAGGAATCTACATACCAAATTTCATCAAGATAGCTCAAAATTTACTCAAGTTATCGTGTTAACGGACGGACGGACGGACGGACGGACGGACGGACGGACATGGCTCAATCAAATTTTTTTTCGATCCTGATTATTTTGATATATGGAAGTCTATATCTATCTCGATTCCTTTATATATGTACAACCAACCGTTATCCAATCAAACTTAATATACTCTGTGAGCTCTGCTCAACTGAGTATAAACAGGTGTATATTATTAATGAAGATAGTTTCTCAAATGTTGCTACCATTCATTCAGGAGAAGAAGATTCCGAAGATTATATTCTCATTTCGTTAAGACTTTTAAATATTTTAAAAAATCAAATTAAATTGATAAAAGGAAATTATCATAAGGTTTTGAAAGAAAACATATTTTCGAACACTTTAGTTACAATAACTTATAATAATTTAACTACTAATTTTATAAAGAATATAATAAAAAAAATATACTTTAAACAATAATACCGCAATTTTTATGCCAGATGATAAGGATTTCATTATTTTCCAAAATGTTTATAAAAATTTAGTTACATCAAAAAAGAATAGAGTTTTGAGAGCTACGCGAGTTTTAGAAAATATTTTAGAGTTTCAGGAGTTTAAAGAAAAAGTTATGGAAATTCATCTTGAAGTGTTACATCAGGGCATAGAAAAAGTTGTTAACTGTTTTAAAGAGAAATTTTACTATCCGAAGTACGTAAAAGAAATAATGAAAATTATTAATCAATGTTATCTTTCCAATAATTGCAAAATGAGCATGTTAGCTATAAATTACCTTTCAAATTGACACCTCCAATTTATGAAGTTCGCGAAAAATGTGTAGTTGATTTTTGGAAACGGGAAAAAGATAATTTTTTTAACGTGTATTGACGTTTATTCAAAGTTTGTGGTTGAAGAAACTGGCTAGAGGGAAAAAGAGCTTTAATAAAAATATTTAATGTTATGGGGCCACCGAAAACAATGAAGATTGATCAGGATCAAGGACTAAATAATATTAATATAAAACAATGGTGTGAACAATTGAATATTGTTGTAGAAACAACTACGGGGAAAACTGTAATCGCAGATTTTGAACATTTTCATAAGACTTTGAGTGAAAAATTAAAAATAATCAATACGTCAAATGACAAATAAGCCAAATATTTCGGAGTAGAACAAGCCGTTTTCACATATAATCATAACATAATTCATTCTACTACCAACGTAACTCCATATAATATTTTTTTTAACAAAATTAGTCCAAATATAGACCCACAGGCTGTTAAAGAGAAAAGAATAAATTATTTAAACAGAAATATAAAAGAAAGCCCTATTGACTTATATTATCTTAAAGCAGATAATTCAAGAAAAAGATTAAGGAAAATTTGTAATCCTTATAATAAAGTAAAGGTTGTGCAAACGGCGGACGACAAGGAACATCATTTAATAAAATATAGAAGTAGGAAAGTCCGAAAATATAAAAGTCAATTTAAAAGAAAAAAAATGTAATTTCGTTTATTTGTTTGTTATTACACGATATCGTATCACTAATTGAATTTTTGAAGTTTGTCAAAATAAATATACGCACTACATAAACAAAAAAATGTTAATAGTTGTGTCGATTTTTCGTCCCCGATTTCTACATTGGAGTTATAAATATGTTTAAACTTTAGTAAAATTTTAAGTTAAGAAATTTAATATTAACATGTTATAAACAATGAAGGCATTGTTTTTATACCTTTCATGAAAATGAAATGGTATATTAATTTCGTCACGAAACCGAAAATTGTAAGTCCTTAAAGGAAAATAGATAGACCCACCATTAAATATACCGAAATAATCAGGTTGAAGAGCTGAGTGGATTTAGCCATGTCCGTCTGTCCCTCTGTCCGTCTGTCTGTTTGTATGCAAACTAGTCCCTCAATTTTTGAGATATCTTGATAAAATTTGGTGAGCGGGTGTATTTGGGTGTCGGATTAGACATTTGTCGGAACCGACCGGATCGGACCACTATAGCATATATCCTCCATACAACCGATTTTTCAGAAAAAGAAGATTTTTGTAATATCTTACCCAATTTAACAGATTGAAGCTTCAAACTTCACCATATACTTTCGTATATTGCACGTATTGTTGCCTGAACAAATTGATGAGATCGGTCGTATATAGTATATATCCCCCACAGCCGATTGTTCAGATAAGGAACTTTTCGTAATTACTGCCCTATTTTAAGAGCTAGAGGATTCACATTTCAACGAATGCTTACGTATATAGCATATATTGTTGTCTGAAAAAATCATAAAGATCGGTGGTATATATAGTATATATGTTATAACAGCAGTATTCAGCGGTTGACCCATTTACTCACGTTGCTGAGCATGTGACCGCGCTATGTTGCGTGTTGAAGTTTCGCTGACGCAGCACACGCGCATAACAAGCGGAAGTTAATTGGGACAACGATTGGTGTAGTTGCAGAAATTGTGATGGAACAGCATAATCTAGTTTTAGTTAAGTAAACTATTTTTTATACAATAATTGTTTAGCATAGCATAATTACTTTAACACAAGAACTTAGCTGCTAGGTAAATTACTTTGTTCGAGTTAGTTCAATTTGGATAGTGCAAAAGCACAGAATAAATTTTATAACGTTGACGAAATTCTCGTGTTTATTTTAATTCGGTGAACGGACAGTTCACCGCAACTTTAATTTTTTATCGCCTCGCTTGTTGAGAGGCTTAACTGGCGCCCGAGCAGTTCTCGGTGCAGAGTGATAAAAAAGGACCAATTAATAAAAGTCTTTAAATCGAACATAAAAAAGTAAAAGTGAAAGTAAAGTGAAACTAAATTTGACTAAAAAAAGTGACAATTAGCAAAGAGTATTCAAATCAAACACAAAGGGGAAGTAAATTGAAACGGAATAATTAGTGAATCGAGCACGCAGGAAAAACAGCGAGTATTCAAATCAAACACAAAGGGGAAGTAAATTGAAACGAAACAATTAGTAAATCGAGCACGCAGGAAAAACAGCGAAATCATAAAAAACAAGTAACAGAGTGTCAAGAACCAAAACACCAACAGCGGCCGAATGAAATTGTGCTATTTGTGAGTAGATAGCGCAACTGTTAACATCCTTTTTTCTTTTCTGTATATTCCTAGAAACATGAACACTGAGGAAATGAAGAAATCCCTTTTGGAAATGAATGGCGCAGTAAACGCCATTCTCTCGCAACTAAACCGCTTCGAGGAACGCCTAAAAAGTGTCGAAACAAAGAGCAATGTAGAGTCCATTCAGGGACTCAGCCAAAATTTGGTAAGGCTAGAAGAACAAATAGAGGATGTGCGCAGACAATCTGCAGACACCGACCCACAACCAGTAGAGGAACCACTCGTAAGCCCTCGGACTGAGGGCGAACTGAACGAAATTTCAAAACTTCCAGATTCTGTCAAGGAACTCCAAATATTTGACGGATCACGAGAACACTATTCCTCTTGGATCCACAGCGCAGAACAAATCGTTAGGGATTATCAGGTTGTTCGGCACAAGCCGATCTATAGGGCCATATTAAGGCATATTAGGTATAAGATTAGGGGGGCAGCAGACGCTGCACTGGTATCCCACAATATCCTGGATGCTGATTGGAAAAGTATTAAGGAAATCCTTTCCCTACACTATGCCGATGCTAGAGACATTGAAACGCTCGATCAGCAACTAACCCACATGACTCAGGGACGCCAAGAAGTCTCCGAATTTTACGCTCAAATTAACAAGCAATTATCCCTAATGATAAATACTATCAATACGGAAAAATACGAGCATAAGGAAACAGTTAAGGCTTTGGCGGAGACGCACCGAAGAAGGGCACTCGACGTCTTTATAAGAGGTCTAAATGGGGACTTGCCGACGCGGCTCCTCATACAGAAACCAAAATCCTTACCAGAGGCATACTCATCATGCCTCGCATTTATGAACGTGGATAGCAGAAACGCCATTTATAGAGCCCCACAAACATTCAACAGAAATAACAGAATGTTCACTGATGTATATCAGTCGCGCCATTTGCAGCAAGGCAACAGGGATTACCCACCTCAGTACCAATCTAGATATAGGTACACAGCCCCAACAAACAAAAGTCTTATAAATAGGGTCCCAAGCCAGTTAGGACCAAACCCATACCACCCAGGGTCAGGACAATCTCGCGTTAGTAATCAATATTCGCAGAGCTGGAGCAACAATAACAGCCCCTCAGGCGTCACAAGAACGGATGCTGATCAATCTTCCCAAAGCCGGCAACCCAATAGCTCCAATTTCCGAAGAAACGATAGTCTAAAAAGGGGACCTAGTTCTTCAGGGTTTTCAGCAAACAAACAACAAAAATTGTTCCATTTGGTGCCAATAGATGAAGAGGAGGGCGTAGAAGGCACTATAGAAAGCAATAAGGAACAACCCACCGGGGATCAGGTAAATTTTACGGTAGGGGCCTCGTGTCCGGCGTACCGTATTTAGAATACACTACGCAAGGTCAGGGAACACTCAAGTTTTTAGTGGATACGGGGGCAAACAAGAACTATATTAGCGAGCGCATAGCTCAAAATACCATACCGGTGGAGAAGCCTTTCCATGTATTCTCTGCGGGGGGAGAAATAAGAATAGACAGAAAAGTGTGCTGAAATTTTTTTAAATTCGTTGGTAAAGATCTACATACCACATTCTTTGTTCTTCCAGGACTCAAATCCTTCGATGGTATCATAGGTGACGATACACCAACAGAGATTAAAGCAGTGTTAGATAGGGAATTAAATCTTCTCATACTAAAACCAGATATTTTTCTGCCCCTTAAGCGACAAAAGGTACAAGAAGTCAATAGTATCAACGTAGACATTCCCTTTGACCCCAGTATTTCTGACCCCATTAGGAAAGGACTGAGAAAGATACTCAACAAATATGAATACGTGTTCGGTCCAGTTGATCGTAGAATGGAGATCGAAACCAACGTCCGGGCAGAGATAAGAACCGAAACGGAAAACCCCATCTACACTAAAAGCTACCCCTACCCAGTCAACATGCGTAGCGAAGTAGAAAAACAAATTAAGGATCTACTATCAGAAGGCATCATTCGTCCTTCGAACATCCCCTACAACTCGCCCATATGGATTGTGCCAAAGAAATCGCAGCCTGATGGTGAGAAAAAATACAGAATGGTTATAGATTTTAAACGTCTAAATGCCGTAACCATTCCTGACACATACCCTATACCAGACATTAATGGCACCATTGCAAGCCTGGGAAATGCAAAATACTTTACTACCTTAGACTTAACCTCCGGGTTCCACCAAATTCCTATGAAGGAAAGCGACATCCCAAAAACCGCATTTTCCACCATGAATGGAAAATACGAATTTTTGCGGCTCCCTTTCGGCCTCAAAAATGCACCCTCTATCTTCCAACGCATGATAGACGACGTGCTCGAAGAATTTATAGGCCGCATTTGCTTCGTATACATTGATGATATCATCATCTTTAGCAAAGATGAAGCTACTCATTTAAAGGATATCGAAGCAATTCTTGCTAGACTCTTAACAGCTGGTCTTAAAGTCAACTTAGAAAAAACACAATTCTTAAGAACAAGCGTGGAGTTTCTAGGATATATTGTGACATCCGAGGGTATACTACCAGACCCAAAAAAAGTGGTCTCAATAAGAAACATGCTCCCTCCCTCCAATTTAAAAGAACTCAAAAGTTTTTTAGGATTAACTTCCTACTACAGGAAATTCATCCGGGATTATGCAAAAATCGCTAAACCACTAACCAACCTAACACGGGGCGAACACGCACAGGTAAGAGCAACACAATCAAGAAAAGTACCAATAATAATGGATGAAGAAGCACGAAAGGCATTCATTAATCTTAAGGAAATACTGACGACCGCGGAAGTCCTGACATTCCCCAACTTTGAGAAGGCCTTCAATCTAACGACCGATGCGTCCGATTTTGCGATCGGTGCGGTGCTCTCACAAGACCACGATGGCAAAACAAGCCTATAGCGTTTATATCACGAAGTTTGACCACCACAGAGGAGGGGTACGCAACAAATGAGAAAGAAATGCTAGCTATCGTCTGGGCCTTAGACAACCTACGAAATTATTTGTACGGTGCAAGGAAGATTCGAATTTTTACCGATCATCAACCGCTAACCTTCTCTTTAAGCAACCGTAATTATAACGCCAAGCTCAAGCGATGGAAATCTGGGATAGAGGAGTATAATTACGAACTCATCTATAAGCCAGGAAAATCGAACGTCGTAGCTGACGCTCTCTCTCGGCTAAAAACTCAGGTAAATCAACTAACAACGACGTCCGAGTCTGAATTTGCCAGCGAACCATGGGCTCAACGTCGTACTCGGCAAACGACGGCAGCTCAACCTGCGACACCGTTCATAGCGCGGATCGGGATAACTCGGATTTAATTCCATTCATCGAGGTACCTCTGAACGTGTTCAGGAATCAAATTGTGTTTGGGGGTAGGTTACAAATATGCGAAGAACCTCATCCTGGTTACCTGCGACACTATGTAGGAATAGAGGGTATAGGCGAACAAGAACTCGTTAATGTGCTTAAGGAAAAGCTTAGACCGAATGTAATCAACGGCATCAAAATGCCAGAAAGTCACTTAGGGTTGCTCCAGAAGGTATATTTAGAAAACTTGTTACATTATAAAATACGGGTAGCTCAAATTCTTGTAGAAGACCTACGAAACCCAGATAGAGTCCTTGAAGTCATATGGGAGGAGCATAGAAGAGCGCATCGAAACCCCACTGAGAATAGAAAGCAAATCCTAGAGCGATACTACTTTCCGGGAATGAGCAATAAGATTAGAATATGTGTTTCATCGTGTGAAACATGTAAACTTAGCAAGTATGATAGGCACCAAATACGCCAGAACTACAAAGGACACCAATCCCATCACGTCCTTGCGAAATCATTCACATAGACATATTCGAAATTCAAGGGGAAAAGTTTTTAAGCTGCATAGACAAATTCTCAAAATTAGCTAAACTTTTCCACATTAGAAATAAATCCACTCTGCACCTTAAAGAGAAAATGGTGAAACTACTACACTATTTTACGACCCCTACAATTCTGGTAACCGACAATGAACGCGGATTGATAAGCCCGATAATACAAAATTTACTCGAATCGTTAGGAATCAGCCTTTATCGTACGCCATCCCAGAGAAGTGAGGTGAATGGCCAAGTAGAAAGGCTCCATTCCACCCTTATCGAAATATTTAGGTGTTTAAAATTAGACAATCCCACTTTCAAGACAAAAGAGCTGGTAAATATAGCAGTAGATCGCTATAACAATACCATTCACTCGGTAACAAACCGAAAGCCAAGTGAGATATTTTTCAATCGTTCAAAAGCCTCTAATTACCAGGAACTCCTAGACAAAAGTAGGAAAATAAATAAATACCTGAAAACACTGCTAACCCAAAAGCAAATTGCCCAGATCGAACGGCATAACAGCAAAAGATCGCTACCGGAGCGTTATGACGAAAACGATGTCATATACGTGAAGGATAGACAGATAAAGGGAAAACATAAACCACCTTTCAAAAAAGAAATAGTTGCCAAAGACAACAAAGTCACAGTAACCACACTTAGTGGTAGAAAAATCCATAAATTGCACATAAAAAATTTAAAGAAACGCGGCAATGCGCATAATGAATAGAAACCATTTGAAATCATAGCTACAAGAGCGGGATTATTAGTGGGACCAATCGTGCCTTAGTAGGTTGTGGCGCCATCGAATTTGACAAATGGCTACGCTACTCCCAAAAGGGATACCCACGATCCCCCATAGCTGGTTCGAGAACAGCATGATAAAAAAAAAAAAAAAAAAAAAAAAAACAAAAAAGAAGACAAAAAAAAAAACAAAAAAAAAAAAGAAAAGAAAAACCAAAGAAATGTATTTCTGAATTTTGTTATTACTGGCTACAACAAAAAAGAACAAAAAAGAAAAAAAAACAAAAAATCACCAAAGAAATGAATTATTTATTACTTGCTACAAAAAAATATACAAACTATTACATACTACTATGTAGCGCAAAAACAAAACCAACAAAAAACAAATATACAAGAAACCCAAATGATACGTACAAGCAACAAAAAAAAAAACAAAAAAATTAGAATGAAAAAACCTCTTTTCTAACAATTTTTTCACTCCCACTAACCTTCTAACCTCACAATAACATAAATAACTTACCACTAACCCGCTAACACCAATAATGTTAGGTATGGTCTTTCCAATTGCAGACTCCCACTGTTGGCGTCGGCCATCAGCGGCCTCCACATTTTCCACTATAAGGCACCAATCGTTAGTATCCAGAGCGGAAATGGGTGGATCATCAGCGGATCCTTCAAACTTATACATGCTACCGACCTCCACCAGTATGCTACTATCATATCGAAGATGGAAAAACTGGCTTACCAACTACTAAAACGAACCGACGACCAGCTCCTGGCACAAGTCTATATCAACCAAACTCTGCAGCGCCTCGAAGAGCTGACGGGGAACATGAAAAGAATCAGACCCTCCCGATCTATTGACTGGATAGGCTCTGCGTGGAAATGGCTAGCAGGATCACCCGATGCCACTGATTGGGACAATATCCTCCACAGCCAGGGTGAAATCATAGAAAACAATAATCACCAATACAAAGTAAACAAGGATCTATTCACGGCAACCGTAGAAATTTCCAAAAAAATTAATGAAATCGTAAGCCGCACCAATTCGGTAATGAAGGAAGCTGAGGCAGAACAATTCGAGCAGAGCGCCCTTCATAATATCGTGCTTGTCCGAGAAGAGGTCAATGAAGTAGTACGGGCATGTCAACTAGCTAAACGTGGAATTATTAACACTAACCTATTCGACATGGACGAAGTTAATCAGATCCTGTCAGAAATAGAAACACTACCTTACCAAAATATAATTGAGGCAATTGAATACGGAAAACCATCAATATATACAAATGGGACTATGCTCCTATACGTTCTATCAATACCCAAAGTAACAGAGAAGAAGTATAACCTTCTAATTACTCGCGCTGGTATCTACGAGGGCAAACCACTGGACCTTCCATTCGATAAGATGCTCGTCAACCAGGAAGAAACATATGGACTCAAGGAAAATTGCTTGACAATCAGTTCATCTACGGTATGTGAATCAGAGTCCTTGAGCAAATTGGAAGAGATTACCTGCCTACCTCGGTTGCTGAAAGGAGGTGACGCTAGCTGCCAATTCATCAGGCGCAATGGAACCATAATCGAATTGATAAACGATAATACAATTTTTATCTCAAACTACCAAGGTGTAGTGGAAAGTAGTAACGATACCAGCAATATAAATGGCACCTACGTTATCCAGCTAAGTAACGAAACGATAAAAATTGGCAAACAAGTGTTCTCCAGCAACGAAGCAATCACAGCTCAAGCCTTGCCAGCCGTACTAGCAAACGTCAAAAACCACACTACAAAGATCAATCTGGAGTATGTTCATGATATCACGATGGAAAACGTTAGATATCTAGGGTATGTAAATGGGAAAACTAACTTCTCGTTGGTCACGGAAGCTGCCTCAATATTCGCAATAGCCCTCATCGTCACCATGCTATGGAAATGGTATACTAAGAAGCTAAATATTCCACCAGTTAAAATTCCGATGAAATGGGCCACAAACACGAAGATCTTCAAGGGCCAATCTGCCCATGAAATCCGTAACCTGGACGAAAGCGCACCAGTGAAGCCAGTCAGAATCAACATTACGCCAAATAGCCAGATCGACTCCATAAAAAATATATCCACTTCACATATTTCATGCTTCGATCTGCGGGACGCAGATCTTTAAAGGGGGAGGAGTTATAACAGCAGTATTCAGTGGTTGACCCATTTACTCACGTTGCTGAGCATGTGACCGCGCTATGTTGCGTGTTGAAGTTTCGCTGACGCAGCACACGCGCACAACAAGCGGAAGTTAATTGGGACAACGATTGGTGTAGTTGCAGAAATTGTGATGGAACAGCATAATCTAGTTTTAGTTAAGTAAACTATTTTTTATACAATAATTGTTTAGCATAGCATAATTACTTTAACACAAGAACTTAGCTGCTAGGTAAATTACTTTGTTCGAGTTAGTTAAATTTGGATAGTGCAAAAGCACAGAATAAATTTTATAACGTTGACGAAATTCTCGTGTTTATTTTAATTCGGTGAACGGACAGTTCACCGCAACTTTAATTTTTTATCGCCTCGCTTGTTGAGAGGCTTAACTTATATATGGTGGTATATATAGTATATATATATAGTATATATATATATATATATATATATATTTTCGCAAATTTAGCCCAATTTTTACAGCTACAAGCTTCAAATTTCACCGAATACTTACGTATATAGCATATATTGTTGTCTGAAAAAATCATAGAGATCGGTTGTATATATAGTATTTATCTCATACAACCGATTGTTCAGATAAGAAACTTTTAGCAATTTCTACCCCATTTTAACAGCTATAAGCTTCAAATTTCACCGATTGCTTACGTATATAGCATATACTGTTGTCTGTAAAAATCATAGAGATCGGTTGTATATATAGTATATATCTCATACAACAGATTGTTCAGATAAGAAACTTTTCGCAATTTCTACCCCATTTTAACAGCTATAAGCTTCAAATTTCACCGATTGCTTACGTATATAGCATATATTGTTGTCTGAAAAAATCATAGAGATCGGTTGTATATATAGTATATATCTCATACAACCGATTGATCAGATAAGAAACTTTACGTAATTTCTACCACATTTTAACAGCTATAAGATTCAAATTTCACCGATTGCTTACGTATATAGCATATATTGTTGTCTGAAAAAATCATAGAGATCGGTGGTATATATATTATATACTTCATATAAACTGTCATTTTTGCCCCTCTTTTACGGCTAGTAGCTTCAAAATTCATCAAATTTCATCAAATAGTTACGTTTACGTCATATATTTTTGAAAGACCTGATTCGTACTCATAGTTTTTGCATGCAGACCACAAAAAACGTGAAGCTTTGCATCCTCACACAGATTACCTACCTATTTTTTTATTTTATATTTATCTTAAAAATCGTTTAGATATGTTCAAATTTCACCAAATGCTTACGTGTATTGCATATATTGTTGTCTGAAAAAATCATTGAGATCGGTGGTATATATAGTATATATCTCATACAACCGATTGTTCAGATAAGAAACTGTGCGCAATTTCTGCCCCTTTTTAACAGCTAGGCGCTTCAAATTTCACCATATGCTTACGTATATAGCATATATTGTTGTCTGAAAAAATCATAGAGATCGGTGGTATATATATTATATACTTCATATAAACTGTCATATTGGACCCTTTTTTACGGCTAGAAGCTTCAAGATTCATCAAATTTCATCAAATAGTTACGCTTACGTCATATATTTTTGAAATACGTGATTCGTAGTCATAGTTTTTACACGCAGACCACAAAAAACCTAAAACTTTGCATCCTCGCACAAAGTACCTACCTGTTTTTTATTTTATATTTATCTTAAAAATCGTTAAGGTATGTAGATCTGTTCACTATATATTTCTTATCTTATACATCCGATTATTCGGAGATTACGAACGGGATAAGATTATTGTTCAGCCCCATTCATGAAAGGTATGAAGTCTTCGGCATAGCCGAAGACAGTCCCGTTCTTACCTTTTTTTTTTTTTTTTGAGGTGGGAGGAGAAATATACTGTCTCGTATTTCTACTATGTTTGTTAATTTAATTTGTTTTACGTTCTAAACAGGCTTTTGTGTTTTTTTCATTAAGTTTTAAAATTTTTTTTTCTACGCACTATTCTGAGAAAAATGTAAAACAAGAAAGTCGTATTTTAAAATTTGTGAAATTTGTGAAATAAGTTTCATATTGTCACGGATATTAGCATCACTAAGCTATACCATCACTAAGGCGATGCTAAGGCATGCTAAGCGATATTTACGTCAATAATCAAATCATGTATACACATATATAAGGCAGCCGAGAGATATCATACACAGATGCATTTACTTATACGCCTATGTGTGCGCGAGAGACTGTAAACTACAAACATTCACATCAATAATTCAATCATTATGTATCTACATAAACGAATCAATCATTATGTCTACACATATGTAGGTACACGCAGCTGAGAAGCAAAGCACAACCATATGCAGACATCTTATTTGAGATGCTCCTAAATGTAGGCAATTATAATTTTGGAAGTGTCGCTCACACATACAAGCATGGGGTATGAGAGAAGCTATAAAAATTATACATCTGTAGTTGTAGCTGAGCAATTTATAACTAAATAAGTAAATTCTGGAAGCGCCTAGAAAATGCCACGAGGAAATCACAGAGTATAAAAGCATCAGAGGTAGAGGCGCTATGGGCAGGTTCAGTTAAACACGCTATCTGTCGGGGAATAGATCAGTTTCATTTAAGCTTTCAGTCAGTTTGGTTGTTAAGCAAGCTAGTTGCAAAGTATAAATGTTATTGTGAAGTACTTTAATTCTACATAAACGAATAAATAATTGCGTCTACACATATGTACCATGTACGAATACGAGCAGCGCAGAGTCAATGCGCAAACACATGCATATATCTGAGATACTCCTATAAATATGCAATGAGAAAAACTAAAAAAATTGTGCAATTGTAGTTACAGCTGAGAAGTTTGAGAGCTACTGGACTAGTAGATTCTCGAAGCGACTAGAAGATGCGAATGTTAAAATCAAAGAGTATAAAAGGCGACAGATGTAGAGGCGCTGCAATTCAGTTTGATTTGAGTTGTCAAGCAGTTACGAATAAGACGATATCTAGCGAGCAATAGCAGTATTATTTTGAAAGTCAGTTTCGTTTAAGTTATCAGTTTGGTTATTAAACTATTCGTTGCACAGTTTGAGTGTTATTGTGTAGTATTTTAATAAAGGCCGTTTTTTCCATTATTCAATATTGGAGTTATTTATTCAACAGTTTAGCGATACGAACCTAGCAAAAGGGCAAATAAGAGGATTTGCAGAAAATTCGTAACAATATAAATTGTGAATTGTCTTACAATAAATAACTATAAACCATAAAATAGACTGTATTTCATTTACATTCGTCCGAAATGTAATGTTCGAGTTCAAACGCATAAGCTCCATACTGTTATTATCGGCAATTCTCTTTTGGTGTCGCTTAAAGTGATGCTGATTTCAGGGACTGGGACTTGGGCTGGAGCTGGAATTATGAGGGTAAATAAAGGGTGGCGAAGAATAAAAAGAACTATAGAGAAGTGAAGAGAGGGAAGGAGAAAGAGAATGAGAAAGAGATTGAGTTAGATGAAGATAGAGAGAAAGACATAGATGAGGAAAAGACGGAGAAGAAGAAAGGGACGCAGAGTATGAGAAAGACAGAGGAAAGAGTGAATAAAAGAATGTGGAAAAGGTGGTGAGAGGAGAAGGAAAAGTAAGATGTAAAAACTTCTTAAAAATTATGCAGATAGACCAAAGTGAGAGCAGAAAGACGTCTGTCGGTCTGCTAGTCGTTTAATAAAGGCTCAAACACCTCTAAATCGAGTAACGCAATTTTCAGTATGGAATTCGGAGTCGAGATTAGGGTCCATTGTAACACCGATGTCGATGAAGCCAGTGACTTGCTCAAGTTGATAGTTACAAATCTCATAAAAATATACCTGTTTTGAGTTTCTAGTAAAACTCATTAATTTGTATTAACTTATGTTTAGGGTTTCGATACCACCGACAATATAAAAAAAAAACATGATCCAGTCGCTGCTCCATTTGGCGCCCACTTTTAACACCAAGATATAAGAAAATTTTTAAACTGTCCAATTCACAAACTTATTTACTTATATGTATTTTCGTGCACGTGAAATCTGTTCACATTTCTCCAGCAAAAATTTGCATTTTTATACATGTGCGAATTTTGAAATTTTTGAATTTGTAATGTCTTTTATGCAAAAGATATCACCAGCTCTTTGAAATTTATTAGATTTTTTTTTAATATGTTTGCGTTTAATTTTTTTATTATCTATTGGTATTGCAAAAGAGGTATTGTGTTTGGAGCTCTATTTGATAATAATTTAAAATGTCAAATGCAGATGAATAAAAGCAATTGCATACGACTGTAAATAGGTTTGAGTAAGTTATGCAAGGTAAGCTCTAAATGCTGCTAACCACATTCTATCCAAAAGTTAGTGAGTTCACCAATTGGTTGGCTAAGTTATGGTTATGCCTAAGGAATTATGGTATGGCAACATTGACCGCCTACATCGATATTCATAAGGTTAGTTGAAGCAAATGTTATATATGGATAAAGATATGGTAAGTTTGCCTATCCGTTACTTTTGCTTAATTACTAACCCAACTGAAAAATAAAATAAAATAATTAAAAAAAAATTTTTAAGTTAAACGGTTTTATTGAAAACAATAGTTACATGAAATAATAATAATACGAAAAGCTAGAAAATAATTAGGTATGTCCTAGGTACTAGTCGTCACACTCCTTATCAATCTAGGGCGTTGATCAGATAATTAAATAAAAGCATTGGGTGCGTGAAATTTCTAAAAATGTGAGGCGTAGCATAACCTGATTAAGGTTCAGTTGGTTTTACTTATGACTATCAATAGAAATATGACGCGTCCTATACTTTTATTTAATTGTCTGATCAACGCCCTTGATTGATGGGAATTGTGATGACTGGTACTTAGGACATACCTAATTATTTTCTAGCTTTTCTTATTATTATTATTTCATGTAACTATTGTTTTCAATAAAACCGTTTAACTTAAATATTTTTTTTTAATTATTTTATTTTCAAGTTTTTAGTCTTTATTTAATTGCCTATTATTTCTCATTCTATTTAGTTCATTTAGTGACTCATTATTACAAGGACTCTTTCCTGATAATTTGTTACGACCTACGTCCTCAATACATAATCCTTCCTTCGACTCTGCGCCACGTATGCTTGTCCCTCCTTCAACTCCAAAATATTTTGATGTCACTTCTACTGGACTGTATGCAATATTTGTTTCAAATATGAGCCAAATCGGGCGTCATAGGTCGCTTTCTATTCATGTATGTATTATGTGTTCCAAATATGGACCAAATCAAATCGGACCACAAATACGATTTTTGTGAATATCTCGATCCTTGCGCCACCTAGCGGCGATCTTTTTGATAGGTCGCTTTCTAGTCTTGTATGTATTATGTGTTCCAAGCATGAGCCAAGTCGGACCACAAATACAATTTTTGTGAATATCTCGATCCTTGCGCCAGCTAGCGGCGATTATTTTTTCATAAGTCGCTTTTTGTTCTTGCATGTATTATGTGTTCCAAATATGAGCCAAATCGAACCACAAATGCGAATTTTGCGAATATCTCGATCCATGCGCCACCTAGCGGCGATTTGTTTCACAGGTCGATTTCTATTCTTTCATGTATTATGTGTTCCAAATATGAGCCAAATCGGACCACAAATGCGAATTTTGCGAATATCTCGATCCTTGCGCCACCTAGCGGTGATTTTTTTCTTATTGTTGCATTGTCATCGGGTTCTGAACTATGTTCCAAGTTTCAAGCTTGTAGCTTATCGGGAAGTTACTTAAATTTCAATTACAAGATTCGTTCACAACGGCCGTGCGGCCGTGCATGCGGCCGTGCAGCCTGTCAACTCAAGCTAAATAAAACCGTTTAAAAAGAGAATCGTTTTTTGCTCACCACACTCTAAGCATATGTATAAAACAACTTTTTGTTATATTTGCCTTCATTTTCATGAAAGAATAAGCACAGCGTTGTTATACTCAGTTGAGCAGAGCTCACAGAGTATATTAACTTTGGTTGGATAACGGTTGGTTGTACAGGTATAAAGGAATCGAGATAGATATAGACTTCCATATATCAAAATCATCAGGATCGAAAAAAATTTGATTGAGCCATGTCCGTCCGTCCGCCCGTTAACACGATAACTTGAGTAACTTTTGAGGTATCTTGATGAAATTTGGGATGTAGGTTCCTGAGCACTCATCTCAGATAGCTATTTAAAATGAACAATATCGGACTATAACCACGCCTACTTTTTCCATATCGAAAATTTCGAAAAACAGAAAAAGTGCGATAATTCATTACCAAAGACAAATAAAGCGATGAAACTTGGTAGGCGAGCTGAACTTATGACACAGAATAAAAAATTAGTAAAATTTTGGACAATAGGCGTGGCACCGCCCACTTTTAAAAGAAGGTAATTTAAAATTTTGCAAGCTGTAATTTGGCAGTCGTTGAAGATATCATGATGAAATTTGGCAGGAACGTTACTCCTATTACTATATGTATGCTTAATAAAACTTTGCAAACTCGGAGAACGACCACGCCCACTTTTAAAAAAAAATTTTTTCTAAAGTCAAATTTTAACAAAAAATTTAATATCTTTACAGTATATAAGTAAATTATGTCAACATTCATTTCCAGTAATGATATGATGCAACAAAATGCAAAAATAAAAGAAAATTTCAAAATGGGCGTGGCTCCGCCCTTTTTCATTTAATTTGTCTAGGATACTTTTAATGCCATAAGTCGAACAAAAATTTACCAATCCTTGTGAAATTTGGTCGGGGCTTAGTTTCTGGGACGATAACTTATTTCTGTGAAAAAGGGCGAAATCGGTTGAAGCCACGTCCAGTTTTTATGCACAGTCGACCGTCTGTCCTTCCGCTCGGCCGTTAACACGATAACTTGAGCAAAAATCGATATATCTTTACTAAACTCAGTTCACGTACTTATCTGAACTCACTTTGTATTGGTATAAAAAATGGACGAAATCGGACGAAATCGAAAATTACGATAAACGAAAAAAATGCCATAATTCTATAACAAATACGAAAAAAGGGATGAAACATGGTATTTGGATTAGTTTATTGACGCAAAATATAACTTTAGAAAAAACTTTGTAAAATGGGTGTGACACCTACCATATTAAGTAGAATGAAATGAAAAAGTTCTCCAGGGCGAAATAAAATACCCTTGAAATCTTGGCAGGAATACTGTTCGTGGTATTATATATATAAATAAATTAACGGTGTCCAACAGATGATGTTCTGGGTCATCCTGTACAAATTTTGGTCGATATCTGGAAAATGCCTTCACATATACAACTACGACGACTCCCTTTTAAAAGCCTCATTAATACCTTTAATTTGATACCTGTATTGTACAAATGCACTCTAGAGTCACCCTGGTCCACCTTTATGCCGATATCTCGAAAAGGCGACCACCTATACAACTACCACCACTCCCTTTTAAAACCCTCATTAATACCTTTAATTTGATACCGATATCGTACAAACACAATCTAGAGTCACCCCTGGTCCACCTTTATGGCGATATATCGAAAAGGCGTTCACCTATAGAACTAAGGCCTACTCCGTTTTAAAATGCTTATTAACACCTTTCATTTGATACCCATATCGTATAAACAAATTCTAGAGTCACCCCTGGTCCACCTTTATGCCGATATCTCGAAAAGGCGACCACCTATACAACTACCACCACTCCTTTTTAAAACCCTCATTAATACCTTTAATTTGATACCCATATCGTACAAACAGATTCTAGAGTCACCCCTGGTCCACGTTTACGGCGATATCTCGAAAAGGCGTTCACCCATAGAACTAAACCCTACGCCCTTTTGAAGTACTCATTAACACCTTTCGTTTGATACCCATATTGTACAAACGCATTCGAGAGTCACCCCTGGTCCACTTTTATGGCGATATTTCGAAAAGGCATCCACCTATAGAACTAAGGCCCACTCCCTTTTAAAATACTCATTAACACCACTCGTTTGATGCCCATATTGTACAAACGCATTCTAGAGTCACCCCTGGCCCACCTTTATGGCGATATCTCGAAGAGGCGTCCACCTATAGAACTAAGCCCCACGCCCTTTTGAAATACCCATTAACACCTTTCGTTTGATACCCATATTGTACAAACGTATTCTAGAGTCACCCCTGGTCCACCTTTATGGCGATATCTCGAAAAGACGTCCACGTATAGAACTAAGGCCCCCTCCCTTTTAAAATGTTCATTAACCCCTTTCATTTGATACCCATATCGTACAAACAAATTCTAGGGTCACCCCAGGTCCACCTTTATGGCGATATCTCGAAACGCCGTCTACCTATGGAAATAATGATCACTCCCTTTTAAAATGTTCATTAACACCTTTTATTTGATATCCATATCGTACAAACGCATTCTAGAGTCAACCCTGGTCCACCTTTATAGCGATATCCCGAAAAGGCGTCCACCTATAGATCTAAGCCCCACGCCCTTTTAAAGTACTCATTATCACCTTTCGTTTGATACCCATATCGTACAAACGCATTCTAGAGTCAACCCTGGTCCACCTTTATAGCGATATCGCGAAAAGGCGTCCACCTATAGAACTAAGGCCCACTCCCTTTTAAAATACTCATTAACACCTTTCATTTGATACCCGTATCGTACAAACGCATTCTAGAGTCAACCCTGGTCCACCTTTATAGCGATATTCCGAAAAGGCGTCCACCTATAGAACTAAGGCCCACTCCCTTTCAAAATACTCATTAACACCTTTCGTTTGATACTCATATCGTACAAACGCATCCTAGAGTTAACCCTGTTCCACCTTTATAGCGATATCCCGAAAAGGCGTCCACCTTAGAACTAAGGCTCACTTCCTTTCAAAATACTCATTAACACCTTTCACTTGATACCCATATCGTACAAACAAATATTTTTAAAATTTTTTAAACTTCCTTATAACTAGTAAAGTTTGACATGTTGCTGACAAAAATATATTTCAATCACTAGGACTTTAAATTATAACTAAACACATATAACAGATAATAACAATTAATAATTTATAATTTTCAACAAAGCATTTATTGGCTGTAATTTGTTGGTTGTATTATTTTCATGATGGTGTATAACGGTATTGTCTGGTACCGCTTACGTGCTCCACATAGATGTCCGCGACCAACGGATGGTATCGCTTATCATGAGCCTCCTCATCAGGCTTGCATAATAGCGCGTGATGTTCAGACGGTTTATGACTCGTTCGTTTGACGGGTCCCATCCGCCCAGTGCTCCAACTGTGAAGGCCTCCACTCTGACTTCATAGCCAAGTGTCGATAGCTGGTCAGCAAGCGGCTGGTATTTCTGTAGCTTTTGCTGCCGAGCATCCTTAAAAGCCTCGCCTCTATTTTCAAACGGAATACCCACGTCGATCAGAGTGATTCGTCGGGGATATCGGTCTCCAGTTTGCCACCTCACTCAAGTCGTCCTTTTTGTACAATAGAATTGTGTGGCTTTCTTTCCATTTTACTGGAACCGACTCTATTCTCAGCACTGCGTTGAACCACGCTGTCAGCACTTGAGCCTTTGGGTCGGCCTTCCGCAGTTCGGAGTAGGTCAGGCCATCAGGACCGGGAGATGAATTTGCCCGACCTATTAGCCTGTCCATAACCTCCTCTCTGGTGAATGGACGAGTCAATGCCTCGTTGCTTGAGGTGGAGGGGTCTTCACGATCGAATATATTCGGCTAGTCTTCCTCGAAGTCTCTGGGCGCAGCTAGGGTACGAAAGTGGTGCTCGAGGGTTGCTAAGGGTATCTGGAAAGTCCTATTGGAACCTTCCAGAATTTCTTGCATCGCTTTCTTCCTATTGCTCCTATATAGACGCTGTAGTCTGGTGGCCTCCCGTATACGATCTGAAGCCCTCCTCTGCGTAGGGGGGTATCTTCCGCCACGACCTGGGTGAGTTCCTATCACAGTCTGTCGGTCTGTACGGACGGATAACCTCGACAGGTATCTCATGGCTTCGACTGAGGCTTCTTCTAATTGCCCTTGGTCGTTTGATAAGTTCAAAGCCTCGATTATTCGTCGTTTATCTGTGTTTGTACCGTGGTGGGCAGTTAACGGATCTACTGGTGATTGCGCGTTGGTTTCCACCATGGGTATGGGATGTAGCGTAGCCCCTAACGGTTGGATTGTATGTGGGGTTACCCTTTGCGAATTATCCTCCTCTGACAACGCAGGAGACTGCGCCACTGGAGGTGATTGCATGGAAATTAGTATGCTGCTATTGGTTATTGTATTTCCTGCTATTTCAGTTGGCGTAGGTGTTCGAATAATAATTGCGGGAGGGGAGGGTGTCGCTGGTGGTAACTGATCGGCATTTACCAGTGTGTTATCAGAAATTATGTTTTCCGTTCTTTGTGTAGCGGTAGCTGAGGTTGACGGCGGGTTCGATGAACCCGAAGCGTCCACTGCATATAATTCGCTACTCATGAGAGGCTGCGTAAGTGGTATAGTCGCTCTTGAAATAGATGTTGAGCGTGTTCCTCTTCTTCTAGTTCGAGTATCAACAGTCGGCACTGGTCGCTCGGACGTTGCTCCAATTTGTTGGCGAATATCTTGGCGGCGCTCACTGTCTCTCGCGCCTGCCGATGGTACAACATGCTCTGGTACGCAGGTAGCGCAGTGTTGCCGTACCACATTTCTCTGGTATTTCGCTGTGGGAGGAGCCTCAAAAGAGCATCTCCAGCAGCGGAATCGTGGTGGCATGTCCGGATGGTGCTCTTTGAGATGGCGCAGGAGATTCTCCTCCTTTCGCGCTCCCGTATAGTGACCAATCCGTCTATCGGAGCACATCGGGCACAAGAGAGCACGCTCATCCACTGGCAATAGGATGACAATGATGTTGCCCTCAGCCACTACTTTGGCATCCGGCTCCTCAGCCATCCTACCAGAGGGGGATGGGATTTACACTTGGACACACAATTACAAGTCAGTCAGTGTCTCCGCCCCAAGCTGCCTTGGCGAGACGTTTTCGCTCCCCCTCTTGGTAGTCGGCTCTGAGCCTTCCACCGGGGAACCCAGTCATACATAAAGAACTCCCCACCCTTCAACCAACAGGCTAATCCTGATGGCCCGATATCGCCTGACACAGTCAAACAGCTCTAAGCCGCAAGACCAACAAGCTCAGTCACACAGGACGGACAACAAACACAGCACACTTGACAGTCACCAGGCTAATCCTAATGACTAGTTTCGCTGCCCCAGGGTAATCAAACTCTAGAGTTGTCAAACCAGCAGCTGCATTCACACGTCACAATATAATAAAAAAAAGGGGGAAAAAATGTAAAAAAAAAGAACAACACAACTCAAACTCGCTTTTAAATGACTCAGACCGTATGACACACTTGTATTGATTATAGGGTTAGACACCGCGTTGATGAACAAAGCAATGTCTGATCAAACTTTTGAACACTTTTGATCTACGCCATAGGCCGAGAAGCGAGTCAACTCTGATCCACCTTTATGACGAAATCAATAAATGGCGTCCACCTATAGAACTATGGCCCACTCCCTCTTAAAATACTCTTTAATACCTTTCATTTGATACACATGTCATACATTCCAGAGTTACCCTCGGTTCATTTTCCTACATGGTTATTTTCCCTTATGTTGCCACCATAGCTCTCAACTGAGTATGTAATGTTCGGTTACATACGAACTTAACCTTCCTTACTTGATATATTTGAGAAAGGCCGTGTTTTTGTTGATGCACCTTTTGTTCAAGCTTACATTTTGTATAAAGAAATATGCGCACAACACTACCCGCATTTATCTCTATACAACTTTTAAGTGCAAATATATATGCGCGAAAAAAAAACACGGCAAATAAGTTCAAAGACGTACTCATTTGATTTCGCCGCTGAATATGCCTTATTAATTTCAACACGGTTTAAACAATTCCACTAAGGCGAGTTTCACCATACAAACATATTTGACATACCACGTCGGCTGCTACAGCACTGAATTTGCGTTTGTTTTTAGCAATGCTTAAACCTTACAGACATTTTTGGGATGGTTTTACTTTAGGTAGCTATCTATGTCGGGCCAAATGAAAGACTTTTTTGAAGGAAGCTGAAGCCCAATGAGTTCAGTATTATTGTAGTGTAAGCAGCCAAAAATTTCAATGCCAAATGAGTAAATCAGTACCTATTTCCGAAACACAAGACTTTGACTTAAACTTTGGTTAGATGATGGCGGCGCTGTGGTTTGTTGCAAGCGTGCTCCGCCTACCACGTCGAAGGTACCTGTTAAAGTACCGTACAAAGCAAATAATGATTACGCGAAAAAGAAGCGTTGCAAAGCCCATTTACTAAAATTTTTATTATATTTTTTTTAGTAATTTTATTATTATGAATAGCATTTATATAAGTTAATTTTTTGCAAGGATAAAGCATAGTATATCTGTCTACGGTCCCTTAAATTTTCTTGTATATAAAAGTGAGCGTCCATTTTTTGCTACATTTTTGGATCTTTTTTAAGCAAAAATTGTGCACCGAATTTCGTCCATATGTTTTAACTTCGATTAATGGCTCCAAAATGTGAGGAAATTCTTTATCAGAAGTGGGCGGCGACACGCCCACTTCCAATTTTTCCTAGTTATCAATTTTATTGTTATAAATACACCTTACGGTATATTGCCTATTGCATTCACCTTAGATCTCTCTAAGTATCTTTTATATTAAAGTAGGCGTGGTATTAACCGATGTTGTACATTTTCTTCGGGCTCAAATCTTTTGATAGGATTAATCAGTCAAGGATGGTAACCGTTTTAAAATAAGAGTCAAATTTTAGTAGTAATTTTTGAGATTTATCATATAACACTCTTATTATAAAAGTCAAAAATAAAAGTTAAAACTTGACTGTTATTACAAAAGTTAAAAATAATTTTTATGTTTGTTTGTTTTTAATGGTGGGTTCAATTTATACTTATTATTAAGAATTCATGAGCTTAACACCGGCTTATAATAATTGAATATTCATTTATTATATTTTTCTAAGAGAAATTGAAAAGAAAGAAATAAACATTTACTGGAATATTGCGATCGTACCATTTCGAAAACCGCTACGTAATCATCATCAGGCAACTTTGTAAAGTTATCAAAGGTGTTTTTATAAAATTTCTTTTTCGTTGCGAATGAGAAGCTTTGTAAACTCGTGCTCAGTTTTACATATTTATGTTTGTTTGTTTTTAATGGTGTGTTCAATTTATACATATTATTTAGAATTCACAAGTTTAACACGGGCTCGTAATAATTGAATATTCAATTAGTTTTTCTAAGAGAAACTGAAAAGAAAGAAGGAAACATTCGAAATGGTACCATCGCAATATACCAGTAAATGTTTCTTTCTTTCTTTTCAGTTTCTCTTAGAAAATTATAATTATTTAATATTCAATTATTATAAGCCGGTGTCAATCTCATGAATTCTTAATAGTAGTTTTTTAAATTGAAAACACCATTAAAAACAAACAAACATAAATATGTAAAACTGAGCATGAGTTTACAAAGCTTCTCATTCGCAACGAAAAAGTAACTTTACAAAAACAAATCTACACAACACACAAATTAATAGAGACAGAATGTCTCAGTTGTGTTGTTAGTGTAGAAATGAGATAAACTTAATTAAGCAAGGAAACAGATAAAAGCAGAATAGCATAGTGGTTAAGGCAGCTGCAGTTTCACCGTGTGATTCGCGCTTCGAACCACGGTGAAACCTTTGATAATATTACGAAATTGTCTGATGATGATTACGTGGCGGTTTTCGAAATGGTAGCATCGCAGTATGCCAGTAAATCTTTCTGTCTTTCTTTTCACTTTCTCTTAGAAAAACATAATAATTGAATATTCAATTATTATAAGCCGGTGTTAAGCTCATGAGTTCTTAATAATAAATTAAAAATAATAATTAAAATTTACTTTTATTATAAAAGTTTAAAATTTATAGTTGATAGTTAATAGTTGACTTATATTATAAAAGACAAAAATAATAATATAAAAGTTGACTTTTTGTATTAAAGTTAAAAATAAATATTAATAGGTGACTTTTATTATAAAAGTCAAAAATAAAAGTTAAAACTTTTCTGTTATGAAAAAATGTAAAATATTTGATAAAATTTGACTTTTAGTATAAAAGTTAAAAATAAAAATTAATAGTTGACTTTTATTATAAAAGTCAAAAATAAGAGTTAACATTTGATTTTTTGTATAAATCTGATACAAAACTGGTTATCGATATTTTTTATAATAAGAGACAGCATGGGAAAGAAAGGTCGGGACATTCAGCACATGCTTAACATCTGCCCAGTATTACCTTGTCGCATATAAAAAAAAATATTGTGCTCGCATAGTATGGATATCATACGATAGCTATTTGTGTCATGTTTAGCGAAACATTTTTTGGTAGATGGCTATTTGGGATTGTTTTAAGGAACAACTTGGCACGATTTCAGGATCACTTCGGGATCCATTTGCGTTTGGATAACTTCTGGATTATTTTCGAGTTTAATTCGGACTTTTGCGAAATTGTTTCGAAGTTATCTTCAAAATAATTTTGGTCCTATTTAAAATAAATCTTTTGATTGAAAAATTAAAAACGAATACGAATTAATGGCGCCAACATAGTATCCTCTATAATCGAAACCAACATATCATATCATTATTCTTTTTATTCAGTATTACCCCAAGGAAAAAAACAAGAGTAAAGGCAAAAGTAGCCTAGTTTCAAGTTCAGTAAATAATAGAAAAGTAGATGAGCAATTGCAGAGTAGAAACTGGAGCTGTGTCCTAAATTCTAGCAACGTAGATGAAATTTATTCAAATATGCAAGTCACTTTCGAAGAAATCTATAAAAAGTCAAATGTCACAATACAAAGGAAAAGGCAAAGAAAAACAAATGAATGGATGACCCGCGAAACCGTAGATCTATGCAATGCTAGGGATAAAAAGTATCGAAAATGGAAATCCAAACCAAGAGATAAGAGCTTAGAATTAGACTATAAACAGTTTAGAAACTACGTTAACAAAGATATTCAACGTACTAGAAACAATTTTTACAAAAATAAATTTTTTTAATGTAAAACGATCTTAAAAAACCTGGCAACTTTTAAACGAGATAATTGGTAGGAAAAGTAAAGGATAGATGAAGTCAAAGCATAGATGAAGTCATTAATACGTGATAAGTTTGCAATCGCATTTGACGAAGGTGTCAAAAGCATAGTGCATATATGCAACATTAGAACAACAGATATTATTGACCCCAAAATAAAATATTCCATTTATGTCGCAGAGGCAAGCGAGGAGGAGGTGCTGTCAATAATCTCCAAACTCGATGAAAAAGGACCAGGTTATGATGGAATCAGGCCCAAAGACTTGAAAATAAACGCATCCGTGATAGCACCACTGATAACAAGACTTATTAATCTTAGCCTTAGTCAATCAATAGCCCGACAGCTCTTAAAAACTTCCGTGATTCGACCTATATATAAAGCGAGAGCAAAGTCAGACCTGAAAAATGATCGCCCAATAGCGATTTTACCTCCAATTGAAAAAGTAATGGAAGAAGTTGTATATAGAAAACTGTCTGCTTTCGTTAACAAATATAAAATAGTCGATAGTCGACAATATGGCTTTCAAAAAGGGAAAAACATCAACCAACCCCTCGGTAACTTCGCTAACGTAGTTAATACTAACTTGGGTAAAAATTTTCATAATCAAGTCCTTATTATAGATTTTAGTAAAGATTTTGACACTTTGTCACAATCGAAAATCATTGAAGCACTTGAAAATGCGGGAATAAGAGCGAACCTGCAGAAATGGTTCAAAAGCTATCTAGAACTAAGGCAATATAGAGTCAAAATAGATAGAGAATATAGCACAGAGAAATATGTATCCAACGGAATCCCGCAAGGATCAAAACTAGGCCCGCTCTTGTACATAATATATGCCAATGGTATGATAAAATGTTTGAAAAACTGCGAAGTATACGCATATGCGGATGATATGGCGGTCCTAGTTCCACACAGAACCCTCGACACTGCCATTGAGATAATGCAAAGGAAGCCCAATCAAATAGCTAAATGGTCTCATGACAACGGTTTGTCAATCAATGCCCTGAAGACAAAAGTAATGCATATCAGATCCCCACACATCAAGTCTGCTACAATCAACCTCAAGTTTCATGGCTATGAGTGTTTACACGAACAACATAAAAATTGCCAGTGCGTAACAATAATAGAATCCGTAGATTCATACAAATACCTTGGAGTAGTCCTTGATAGGCATTTTAGATGGAGCGACCACTTCTCCTATCTGCAGAAAAAATTACGAAGCGTATCTTATTTCTTAAAGCATTTGAGTTACTGCAGGAACTATGAGGTCCTCCGAAGCGTATATACTGGTTGAACAGAATCGTACATTACACATGGTAACACAGCATGGGGCACGTCGACAGATTGTAGAAAACTTCAAGAAATTCAAAGGTACAACTTAAAAATCTTTGCAAAAAAAAATAAAAATATACGAAGAGCATATATCGCTTAAAAAAGAGCTACAACTCTTGGAAGTTAAATTTATATTAAAGTTAACAGTCTTACACGAATTTTATGATAGAACAGACTATAAAATCACAATTTCTCATTCCCACGCCACACGAATTCGTTCAGAAAACAGTCTAAGAGTGCCAAAATATCTAAACAACTACTCTGAATATACGTTCACAGTTATTTTACCAACATTTCTAAACGAACTGCCACTCCATCTATTTAACTTGCCAAACACGCCTAACAGGAAAATCCTTCTAAAAAATCATTTAACAGACCCGCTATTGCCTGGTTTTTAAGATATTTGGATACAATGAATTAAGCTATAACTTTAAACAAGAAAATTTGTAATAATTAATCGATCTACCCACAGACAAGCTCATCAGCTTCGCAGGTTATAAACTTATGATACTTGTCAACCTCTAAGTCATTGAATAATAAACGAAAATATATATGGTTCAAGGGATGAATAAATGTTATTTCAAAATAATATATTGTTACGAATATTAGCAACACTAATGAGTACTGTCATCTCTAAGCGGATGCTAAGCAGTGACTGTATGTACATCAATAATTGAATCATTATGTCTACACATATGTACGTACACGCAGCGGGGAAGCAACGCACAAACACATGCAAATATCTTATCTGAGATATGCAATTATAATTGTGGAAGTTTCGCTCACAAATACAAGCGCATGTGAGAGCTATGCACGTACTTCTGTAGTAATAATTATATAGCAGTAACTAAGTAAATTCTGGAAGCGCCTAGAAGATGCAACGAGGAAATCACACAGTATAAAAGACAGCAACAGTAGAGGCGCTACAATCAGTTTGATTTAAGCATTCCATCTGTCCAGCAGTAGCAGTATTATTTTTGAAAAGTAATTTAGTAAAGGCTATTTTGCATTATTGAATAGTGGTGTTATTTATTCAACAGTTTAGTGATTCGAACGTTAGCAGAAGATTGCAAATAAGGGGAAATGCAGTAAATCATTACAATTGGTGGCAGAAGAGGCATTGTTGAATAAATTCCGGAGACTTCGAATACAACTTGGACATGGCAAAGTTGAGTGAATTGACGATCCAGCAACTGAAGGAGGAGTTGGCTACTTTTGGTGATAAATCCCAGCTACAAAGACGACTAAGTGTAGCTATGGTATTTGAAGGAATCAATGCTGAGGAGTATGTCTTTCATTATGATAGCGACAAAACAACAAATAAAATGGAAGAAAAAAAACTAAACACCGCAGACAATGAGGAGCACAATATCTGCACAAACATCGACAATGGCATCTCAGCTGGAGTCACAGGAGGCACGCATTTCAGAAATGGAGTCGCAAATGTCATCTCAATTGGAAGAAAAGAAGACATATATGTCATCTCAACTGGAATCGTAAGAGGCACTTATATCTGGAATGTCGACAAAATTTTCGGAACAGGTATCATCGCAGCTCTTTGCGAAACTGGAAGAGCAGGATGCAAAAATTTTACAACTCGAGGACAAAATTGAGATAGAAGCGTTGAAAAGTCTTATGGAACAGGTACTACTAAATCGCGCAGCTGTTCCAGCGAGTAATCCGAAGGTAAAAACTCCATCTTTTGACGGCTCTGTTCCTTTCGAGGTATTCAAGCTTCAATTTGAGAAGAGGTTAGCAGTGAACAACTGAAATGCTGAAGATAAAGTTGCTGCACTGTTCGTGGCATTGAAAAGGCCTGCAGCTAAAATCTTACAGACAATTCCAGAGTACGAACGGAACAACTGTGAAACATTGGTGAGCACTCTAGAGGCATGTTACGGAAGCGAGCATAGGAAAGAGATATAACAAATTGAGTTGCAAAATCGTTACCAAAAGGCGAAATAGACTTTGCAGGAGTTTGCGTCGGATGTGGAAATATTGGCTCATCTCGCAAATGCAGACGCACCCGTGGAATACACTGAGAGGGTTAAAATTCAGAGCTTTATAAATGGAATACGGGATGCCGAAACGAAACGAGCTACATATGCGAACCCAAAGCCAACATTTGCTGAAACGGTATCCCATGCACTGACCCAGGAAACTGCCTCACTTTTGAGTAAGCCAGCGTACAAAACTCATTGTGTGGAAGTGGAAAGACCAGATTGGGTAGACACAACTTTGGAAACACTGAAGGGATTACAACAACAAAATGCCGAAGTTATGAAGTGTTTCAAGTGCGGTAATCCAAGTCACATTGCACGTCACTGCAGCACCGGTCATGGTAGTTCAAACTTGGCTGGTGGTAAACGCAAAGCTGGAGGAGATAAGCAAGAGCGATTCAAATGTAAATATCGAGAACTTGTCCCAACTCTTGAATGTCGTGTGATACCTATCTCGCAAACTGGAAGGAAATCGAGCAGTTTTACCGTTAAAGGAAATGTGGATGGCAAGGAGCGCGTACTGACTGTAGATACGGACGCATCTAATTCTTTAATCTGATCCGATTTAATAAAACAGGAGAGTAAAGCCATTACATGGAGCAAGATTGCGTACGATTACTGGAGAATATAACTAAGTCCAGGGAGAAGTGGTATGTGGAGTCTTAATTGGAGAGGTCATGGTTCTACACAAATTCGTTGTGGCAGAGATCGTTGTTGAAGTCATATTGGGAGTGGATTTCATAGTTGACTATGACATCAGGATCGATATGCAGAGAAGGATTATGCAGTGTAAGAACAAGGATGTGCCACTTTTCTTCAGTTTTGAGCAAGGGTTCAGCAATAAGCGAGTGCTGGTGAAAGAGATTCGACAAAAACCACAAAAGTCAAAGGCAGCAGATCGGGCAAGGGTTGATGGAAGGAACGGGCCAAACAAATCAAAACCGAAGGTACCTGCGAGAAAAACACTGGCATTGACAAACCCTAATAAACGCACTCAAATGACTGAAAGAATTTTCGAGGAAGAATGCAAGGGTGGTTTCAAGTCAGCGCGCACTAGTGTTGTGAAACGTCAACACGATACTGATTATGCAAAGCCAATTCGTCAAGATAAAGCCCTACGAAGTAGTTCATTGGCAAAACAAGCATGACAAGAACTTTAATTCGGAAGGTTCCTTGGAGGGAGATTTGGTACTGCTATGCAACCCTCACCGGCGGAAAGGTGTTCCATCTAAATATCGGTGCAGTTGGGAAGGCCCGTTCAGAGTTGTGAAGAGGATCAGTGGTGTCATCTACCGCATACAAACAATTGGAAAACCACGAAAGAGAAGGGTGGTTAATTTGGAGAGGCTAGCAGCGGTCAGATCGAGAGAGTTGCCTGATCGGGACGATCAGACTTAGGTGGAGGGCAGTGTTACGAATATTAGCAACACTAAGGGGTACTGTCATCTCTAAGCCGATGCTAAGCAGTGACTGTATGCACTTCAATAATTCAATCATTATATCTACACATATGTACCTACATGCAGCGGAGAAGCAACGCACAAACACATGCAGATATCTTGTCTGAGATATGCAATTATAATTGTGGAAGTGTCGCTCGCAAATACAAGCGCATGTGAGAGCTATGCACGTACTTCTGTAGTAATAATTATATGGCAGTAACTAAGTAAATTCTGGAAGCGCCTAGAAGATGCAACGAGGAAATCAGAGAGTATTTGAGAGGGGGTTGATTACCTCATCACTGTACCTGCTTTGATAGTATCCATCGGTATCGCGGACAAAATCATAAATCTTCCGGAGAACTTTTCTCTCGAACACCCCAAGAGCCATCACATCTTCTCTCGACACTGTCCATAATTCCGAGCCATACATTAGGACATGTATGACATGTGACTTGTAGAGCGCAAGTTTTGCTCCTCGTTCAAAGTAGCACTTGTTGGTAAGAGTTATGCTCCGTTTGATTTTTAAGATGGCATTGTTTCTGCTGTGAATGCTTGTTCCCGAAAATTATGTTGGGGCAAATGGAAATCAGCAAGAAAGCAAATACAACACATTTGCCCATTGGCTAGGCAACTGTAAGTTTTGGTACGCTATCCGGGGTTGGAATCTAGGTGAAAGCCGAAATTGCCTAAGGATAAAGAAGTGGCGGTTTTCGAGATGGTACCATAGTAAATATAAATATGTCTTTTTTTCAAGTTTTTCCAAAATAAATCAAAATATTTATTGAATAAATTTTATTAGTAACCGTTGATAGTTAAGTTCAAGTTACAGTCAATAGTTTAAACCATTAAACAGTTATTGGGCATAGTTACACATTAATTTTTATTTTGGAGCTCTAGCTCTAGCTCTATTTAATCATATTATTTTTCTATACAATCAATTGTATTTTCCGATCGAACGCTTCCGCAGTAATAAACGTTTAGTTCCTTTTCACGGAAATAATAATAAATCATACGTGAAAGCAGAATTAAGGTAGACATGAACCAAATTTTGTGTTCGGCTTGGGGCTCCTCTACGCACTCTTGAGTACTAACTTCGATTGAGCTAACAAGAATCGAACCATTAGCTAATGAGCAAACCCCATTTCTACTAATTTTCAGAAAAAATCTCTACAAAATTACAAACAAACATATAAACATAACTTAATGACGCTCCTTGCATCTTGTATTTGTGTAAGCATTACACTTGCAACATATGTTTCGAATAAAGTTCAAACTGACATGAAACATATGTACATTTTAAATTCCCAGCGTGCCCTTACGGTTTGCGTATCTCATGGATCAATGCAATTTTATTGCAGTCATTAATTTCCCTTGCCTGTTTCGGTTAAATTCGCGTATTGACGGTGTAAAGTGTAAAGTGCACCGAAATAGGGCATTGTGAAGAGCAAGGCATGGCATTGCGTTGCTCCTTGTTTTATTTGCCACTTGGATTTACGAGTACTGATAGCAATAACAACGAACGCAGTCCTGCTTTAAGGATTTGATGTATGCCGTTGGAGTACGATGCTTTTATGCTTTACATGCTTCTCTGTTTGTACACTTGACTGCCTTTGGCAAGCTGTATTAACGTTGTTGCCGCTGACTATGGCAACACAAGTGTGGAATATTATAGTGGAATATCTTTTCGATATCTGTCTACTAACGCACACACATATTAAATGGTTACTAGAGATAAACAGTTTCGAAAACAATGTGAAGAATAATATAATAAACAATTTAGTACGGGTCCAAATAGGGACTTGACTTTTAGTCTACATTACGCGGTCTACATTTGTAAAAATTGAGTATTTTAGTTCAATGCTAAAGAAGTTTCAATTTTTAAACAGTTTTATTTAGCTTGACTTGACAGGCCGCCCGAACGGCCGTTGTGAACGAATTTTGTAATTGAAATTTAAGTAACTTCCCGATAAGCTACAAGTTGGAAACTTGGAATATAGTTCAGAACACGATGACAATGCAATGATAAGAAAAAGCTCCGATAGGTGGCTCATGGATGGAAATATTTCAAAAAATCGTATTTGTGGTCCGATCTGGTTCATACTTGGAACACATAATAAATACATGAATAGAAAGGGAGCTGTGAAAAAAATCACCGCTAGGTGACGTAAGGATCGCGATATTCAAAAAAATCGTATTTCTGGCCCGATTGGGCTCATATTTGGAACACATATTACATACAGGAATAGAAAGGGACCTATGAAAACAAGTAAGGAAGGATAAGTTCGGGTGTAACCGAACATTACGTACTCAGCTGAGAGCTTTGGAGACAAAATAAGGAAAAATCACCATTTAGCAAAATTAACGTAGGGTAACCCTGGAATGTGTTTGTATTACATGGGTTTCAAATGGAAGGTATTAAAGATTATTTTAAAAGGGAGCGGGCCATAGTTCTATAGGTGGACGCCATTTCGGGATATCGCCATAAAGGTGGACCAGGAGTGACTCTAGAATGTGTTAAAATGTAGTGGGCCTTAGTTCTATAGGTGGACGCCTTTTCGAGATATCGCCATAAAGGTGGACCAGGTCTGACTAGAATGCGTTTGTACGATATGGGTATTAAACGAAAGGTGTTAATGATTAGTTAAAACTTAGTGGGCCTTAGTTCTATAGGTGGACGCCTTTTCGAGATACCACCATAAAGGTGGACGAGGGGTGACTCTAGAATGTGTTTGTACGATATAGGTATCAAATTAAAGGTATTAATGAGGGTTTTAAAAGGGAGTGGCCCTTAGTTGAATATGCGAAAGCGTTTTCGAGATATCGACCAAAATGTGGACCAGGGTGACCCAGAACATCATCTGTCGGGTACCTCTAATTTATTTATATATGTAATACCACGAACAGTAATCCTGCCAAGATTCCAAGGGCTTTTGATTTCGCCCTGCAGAACTTTTTCATTTTCTTCTACTTAATATAGTAGGTATCACGCCCATTTTACAAAGTTTTTTTACCATGTTTCATCTCTTTTTTTAATATTTCGTAATTTTCGATATCGAAAAAGTGGGCGTGTCATAGTCGGATTTCGGCCATTTTTTATACCAAGATATAGTAAGTTCAGGTAAATACATGAACTAAGTTTAGTAAAGATATATCGTTTTTTGCGTAAGTTATCGTGTTAGCAGCCGAGCGGAAGGACAGACGGTGGACTGTGTATAAAAACTGGGCGTGGCTTTAACCGATTTCGCCAATTTTTACAGAAAAGAGTTATCGTCATAAAATCTATGCCCCTACCATATTTCACAAGGATTGGTAAATTTTTGTTCGGCGTATGGCATTAAAAGTATTCTAGAAAAATTAAATGAAAGAAGGTGGAGCCACGCCCATTTTAAAATTTTCTTTTATTTTTGTATTTTGTTGCAACATATCATTACTGGTTTCGAATGTTGACATAATTTACTTATCTAATATATAAAATTCTTCTGTCACGGTTTTAGAGGCTGAACCCATTCTCATGAAATTCTGTGAGCATATTGGGTAGGTCTGAGAATCGGCCAACGTCTAAATTTTTTTCGCTACATGTCTAGGGTCTTGAGATCAAAACGTGGACCAGGGTAACCCTAGAATGTGTTTATACAATATGGATATAAAATGAAAGCTGTTGATGAGTGCTATAGTACGGGATAATTTTCATACCCCTGGGTGACTAGGGTCTCGATATATAGGCCAAAATGTGGACCCGGATACCCTAGAATGTGTTTATACAATATGGATATCAAATGAAAGCTCTTGATGAGTGCTTTAGTACAGGATAATTTTCACACAACTGGGCGGCTAGGGTCTCGAGATATAGCCCAAAACGTGGACCCGGGTACCCCTAGAATGTGTGTAGAATGTACAATATGGATATCAAATGAAAGCTGTTGATGTGTGCTATAATACATAGTAAGTTTTACACCGCTGACTGACTAGGGTCTCGAGATATAGGCCGAAATATGGACCCGGATACCCTAGAGTGTACGTGTATTATGAATATCAAATGAAGGCTGTTGCTGAGAGCTCTAAAGTTCATTGTGATATTCGATTTAGCCGCATCAACCTGGCAAAACTGATAAATATGCATGCGAAGCCGAAATAAAGACAAGAATTAATAATACCCACATACCTATTTACATACGTCCTATTCGATTTGCCTGAAATTTCGTATATAAATTTGCCTATATTAGTAATTGCGATGCTTTTTTCCGGGAAGTATACCAGAGACGGCCTGGGACTGGGATTAGGACTAGTACTGGGACTTAGACTGAGACTCGGAGTGGTACTGGGACTGAGACTGGAACAAAATACATACCACCCTCTGGGACTGACAATAAGAGATGAAGAAGAAGGAGAAAAACTTGAGAGAAGAGAAAAGGGAGAAGGAGACTGAGAAAGGGATAGAATGAGACGAAGATGGAGATGAAGCGAAAAAAACAGAGAGAGGGTGAATAAAAAGATTAGGAAAAAGTGTAGAGGGGTAGGGCAGAGTTAGACGGATAAAGTTTATTAAAATGTATGCAGATTGGCCAAGTTTAAAGCAGAACAACGTCTGCCGGGTCTGCTAGTATACTGTAAAGATATTAATTTTTTTGTTAAAATTTGACTTAAAAAAAATTTTTTTTTTAAGTGGTCGTGTTCGTCACCCGAATTCGCTAGTTTTTATTTAGCACACATATAGTAATAGGAGTAACATTCCTGCCAAATTTCATCACTATATCTTCAACGACTGCCAAATTACAGCTTGCAAAACTTTTAAATTACCTTATTTTAAAAGTGGGTGGTGCCACGCCCATTGTTCAAAATTTTACTAATTTTCTTTTTTTTTTTTTTGTTATAAGGTTAACGCACATACCAAGTTTCATTGCTTTATCCGTCTTTGGTAATCAATTATCGCACTTTTTCGGTTTTTCCAAATTTTCGATATCGAAAAAGTGGGCGTGGTTGAAGTCCGATTTCGTTCGTTTTAAATAATGATCTAAGATGAGTACCCAAGAACCAACATGCCAGATTTCATCAAGATACCTCAAAATGTACTCTAGTTAGCATGTTTACGGACGGACGGACATGGCTAAATGAATTTCTTTTTTCGCCCAGATCATTTTGATATATAGAAGTCTATATCTATCTCGATTAGTTTATGCCGTTACGGATTACCGTTATGCGAACAAAGTTAATATACTCTGTGAGCTCTGCTCAGCTGATTATAAAAATCGCCGCTAGGTGACGCAAAGATCGAGATATTCAAAAAAATCGTATTTGTGGTCCGATTTGGCTCATATTTGAAACATCTAATAAATACATGAATAGAAAGCTACCTGTGATGGCCGATTTGGCTCATATTTGGGACAAATATTACATAAAGTCCGGTAGAAGTGACATCAAAATATTTTGGAGTTCGAGGAGGGACAAGCTTTTATGTAAGTATTGTTTTCAATAAAACCGTTTAACTTAAATTTTTTTTTTAAATTATTTAATTGTGAAACAGCACTAGGTCACAGACCATTTCATAGATTACAAAAATTTTTACTTTTTAGCTTGGAAAAGTAGCAGCAAAATTTTAAAAGTTAGCCCTTTTTAGTATAAGTGGAATGCATAATATTCTAATTTGTTAGATATTTTGAGTTCATTTGATAAGATGATAGCTATTTGAATTATACCTTGCAAATCCCTTCAAAGCCCTTTCTTCCCCGAAGGCGGTCTGAGCCCGCACGCCTGCGATGAACGATTTGTTGACAAATGCAGTCGACCAAAGCCACGCCATGACGTAATGCATCTTTACCTTCTTTTGTGTATGTTGTTACGAATATTAGCAACACTAAGGGGTACTGTCATCTCTAAGCGATGCTAAGTGTGACTTGTATGCACATCCATAAATTAATCATTATGTATCTACATAAACGAATCAATCATTATGTCTACACATATGTACGTACACGCAGCGGAGAAGCAACGCACAAACACACGCAGATATCTTATCTGAAATGCTCCCAAAAGTATGCAATTGTAATTGTGGAAGCGTCGGTCAGAAATACACGCGCATATGAGAGCTATACACGTGCATCTGTAGTTATAATTATATAACAGTAACTAATTCTGGAAGCGCCTAGAAGATGCAATGAGGAAATCACACAGTATAAAAGCAGCAACAGTGGAGGCGCGATAATCAGTTTTGATTAAGCACGCTATCTGTCGAGCAATAGAAGTGTTATTTCGAAAAGTAGTCTAATAAGGACCATTTTGCATTATCGAATATTGGAGTCATTTATTCAACAGCTTAGTGATTCGAACCTTAGTAAAAGATTTGAAATAAGCGGAATTGATTAAAATATTAATACTTCCTCATCAACATACTTACTATGTTTGTAAGTAACGAAAGCTACGCTGTTTTTGTTCGCATATCCTTCTTGAATTGGTTTTGCGTTGATGAAAGAAATGAAATGAAAGAAGAGAAAGAGAGGGAGGAAAAAGAGAAGACTGGAAATCGGAGCGAGGAAAAAAGTGTGAATAAGAGGAATCAGAACAACAAAAGGATTGCGAACTGTAAGTGGAAGAGGAAGAGCGATAAAGAGAAGGCAGATGAAGACACATCGATATGGTTAATATAATGGAGAAGTTTCATATTATTTAACTGTTTTTTATCAGACTGAGTCGAATAGATTTAGGAGTTTCTAATATATTTATATAACTCAATTTTAATAATACAGCACCAGCAATATAAAAACATTTTTTACAGCAGATTTTTGGGAAAAATTTAAATTATTATTACTTAATATTACAATTACATGGCGTGATATAAATCCGAAGCCAATCTTTCATTTTAGTGGTGCTATTTTTTAACTGTTTCCACAAATTATTTATATATTTTATACCTGCACTGAATAGCAGCTGCGAGGCTTTGCTCAGAAGATTTTATTTGATAGAATAATCTCGAAGTATTTTCAAACCACTGCCAAGGTGTTACGCCGTTTAAAAGAATTTTTTCTAGAGTATTTCGATGATTGTCGGGACTTAAACCCAGAACCTTCGGTAGGCAAGCACCACACTGCCACATCACGGCCACATTATGTAGTTAAACAATCTGTTGCGGTGAAGTTTAACTGTAACATGTCTTCATCATCATTCATAGGCGCTTATCCGCCAAGTAACTTTTGCACGCTATTTTTTCTTTTTTTACGATAGCGGACGCCAATTGGAAGCTTCAAGGGGATCAAGTGCCAGCATCTCCATCTCCCAACTAAGTAGAGATTCAGCTTCAAAATCTCTTAAGACAAATGTAAGAAATACTTGTTATTTGTATACTGATACGAGCTGATCTATCTAAACCTGGTAACTGGATACGGAAAGGAATGCGAGAATTTAACATAGGCTTAACTTGAACGTTATCTTTCCAAAAACTGAAATTTCAAAGTTATAAGTACAACACCTACCGAACTGTATACTTTAAACTTTAACCTTACTGAACTGTAAACTTAAAATCTCAACTTAACAGCCATAAAAGGTTTTATAAATAATAAAAGTGGCATTGGCGTAAGAGTTTTTCGGATTTCCCGAATACTGCGACTTTTTGAGTTGATAACTATTTTAATCTGGGTAAGTGATATGAGAACCTGAACCGAACAAAAAAACCGACTCCTCAAGGACTCATGTTACAAATAATTTGACTTTGTTTCATGACGGAACGATACAAGGTGGCAGCATGGTGACATACCTACAAATATAAATAAAAACTCCATGTATTTTGTTTTTGTAAATTCGATGGACAAATGTCAAAAACGTACTGCGCCGGAAGTTGATGTATCATATCAAATAAAAACAAGTAAGAAAGGTTAAGTTCGGGTGTAACCGAACATTACATACTCAGTTGAGAGCTATGATGGCAACATAAGGGAAAATAACCATGTGGGAAAATGAACAGAGGGTAACCCTGGAATGTGTTTGTATGACATGTGTATCAAATGAAAGGTATTAAAGAGTATTTCAAGAGGGTGTGGGCCATAGTTCTATAGGTGGACGCCATTTAGGGATATCGCCATAAAGGTGGATCAGGGTTGACTCTAGAATTTGTTTGTACGATATGGGTATCAAATGAAAGGTGTTAATGAGTATTTTAAAAGGTAGTGATCCTTATTTCCATATGTGGACGCCGTTTCGAGATATCGCCATAAAGGTGGACCAGGGGTGACCCTAGAATTTGTTTGTACGATAAGGGTATCAACGGAAAGGTGTTAGTTTTTTGAGATATCGCTATAAAGGTGGACCAGGGGTGACTCTAGAATATATTTCTACAATATGGCTATCAAACGAAAGGTGTTAATGAGTATTTTAAAAGGGCGTGGGGCTTAGTTCTATAGGTGGACGCCTTTTTGAGATATCGTCATAAAGGTGGACCAGGGGTAACTCTAGAATGTGTTTGTACGATATGGGTATCAAATTAAAGGTATGACTGAGGCTTTTAAAGGGGGTGGTGGTAGTTGCATATGTGAAGGCGTTTTCCAGATATCGACCAAAATGTGGACCGGGGTGACTCAGAACAACATCTGTTAGATACCGCTAATTTATTTATATATATAATACCACGAACAGTATTCCTGCCAAAATTTCAAGGGTTTTTATTTCGCCCTGCAGAACTTGTTCATTTCATTCTACTTAATATGGTAGGTGTCACACCCATTTTACAAATTTTTTTTCTAAAGTTATATTTTGCGTCAATAAACTAATCCAAATACCATGTTTCATCCCTTTTTTCTTATTTGGTATAGACTTATGGCATTTTTTTCGTTTTTCGTAATATTCGATATCGAAAAAGTGGGCGTGGTCATAGTCCGATTTCTGCGATTTTTTATACCAATACAAAGTGAGTTCAGGTAAGTACGTGAACTGAGTTTTGTAAAGATATATCGATTTTTGCTCAAGTTATCGTGTTAACGGCCGAGCGGAAGGACAGACGGTCGACTCTGTATAAAAACTGGGCGTGGCTTCAACCGATTTCGACCTTTTTCACAGAAATAAGTTACCGTCCCAGAATCTGAGCTCCTACTAAATTTCACAAGGATCGGTAAATTTTTGTTCGACATTAAAAGTATCCTAGACAAATTAAATGAAAAAGGGCGGAGCCACGCCCATTTTGAAATTTTCTTTAATTTTTGCATTTTGTTGCACCATATCATTTCTGGAGTTGAATGTTGACATAATTTAATCATATACTGTAAAGATATTAGATTTTTTGTTAAAATTTGACTTAAAAAAAAAATTTTTTTAAAAGTGGGCGTGGTTGTTCTCCGATTTTGCTAATTTTTATTACGCATACATATAGTAATAGGAGTAACGTTCCTGCCAAATTTCATCATGATATCTTCAACGATTGCCAAATTACAGCTTGCAAAATTTTTAATTATTCTTTTTAAAGTGGGCGGTACCACGCCCATTGTCCAAAATTTTACTAGTTTTCTATTCTGCGTCATAAGGTCAACGCACCTACCAAGCTTTATCGCTTTATCCGTCTTTGGTAATGAATTATCGCACTTTTTCGGTTTTTCGAAATTTTCGATATCGAAAAAGTGGGCGTGGTTTTAGTCGATGTTGTTCATTTTAAATAACGATCTGAGATGAGTGCTCAGGAACCCACGTACCAAATTTCATCAAGATATCTCAAAATTTACTCAAGTTATCGTGTTAAGAGACGGACGGACTGACGGACGGACGGACGGACATGGCTCAATCAAATTTTTTTTCGATCCTGATGATTTTGATATATGGAAGTCTATATCTATCTCGATTCCTTTATACCTGTACAACCAACCGTTATCCAATCAAAATTAATATACTCTGTGAGCTATGCTCAACTGAGTATAAAAAGGTTATAATCATGCTTTGTTTGTTTGACACACATACATACTTACAGCTTACGTATCCATACATATTTACATTCATGCATTTATAGCCTTCCAGTGGTTGAGTGTCAGTGGCAACAGAGCAAAAGTTCACGGGAAGTTTATTTAACGTGAAAAGAAAAAAATTATCATAACAATAATAATGATAAAAAATTATTGTTAGGCCTTGAGCTCGATTCGAACCCGCGATCTTAAAATCAGTAGGCCGATATAACAACAAAAATTGTTAATACATCCCAGAGCACGGGGAAAAAGTGTCAATAAAAAATATGACACTATGGCAGCATTGCCAACAAACAAGTCCAATTTTCACAGCCATTCTGCAACAGATGTCGCAGTGTTGTGAATATCAATTGGCACGAACCAGAATAGAAGTAGGATTAATGAAGACAAACAAAAAACCGCTGTGATGGCTGAATGGTTATAGCAGCGGCGCCTAAACGTTGCCGATGAAGGAATTTAGCAGTTCCCGAAATGGATCTATACAACAAGCTTTGGCAGTTGTCTAAATTTTTTCTTTCTTCTATTCTAATTTAAAAATTTTTTCAATTAAGAAAAAATTTATCATAACAATAATAATGATAAAAAATTATTGTTAGGCCTTGAGCTCGATTCGAACCCGCGATCGTGAAAAGATTTTATTGTACCAAATATTTTACGAGTACGTTCCGCATCAACGTCTTGTACTTTGGGTAACAATTTATATATAATGTCCGGTAGAACAAATACTCATATCACGCACCTACATATGTATGTGTGTACATATAAATATATCCACCTGGAAGTTGTTAGATATTTAAGTTTCTTTGGTTGACAGGATTTAATGTAAGTATAAAGTTGAAAGTGTGTATTTTGGAGCTGTCGTATCTAGAAATGGGCGAACGTTTCGAGGAGAAGTGACTAAATGAAATTTCTAGATTTTTCTTTAAGTGTAATGTTTGCTAAGCAAGTTGTCTGTCCATTTCCTTAAGTAGTTAAGGAAGTTGCGTTGATTGTTGTGGTGAGACAGTTCTTTGATTCTAGCTATTGTTGTTGTATAGATTAGCACTGCTGAGTCTTAGTTAAAGCTCGCTTTCAGTTGTCATCTGCCTTTCCTCGTATATTAAGGAGCTTGTCGCACTAGGCGATTATGATCGAGTTCAACATAAAGTATTAGATATTATTTTTTAATGAAAACACCAGTGCGAAACACTAAGAGATCACTAGCCTCTCCTCTTGCTTTAGCCAATGCAAGAGAGAGCGCCCTTTTTCCAGCGACTGGTAGTAAGTGTCGAAGAAGCTGAAGCAATTTTCACTGAAATATGTCTTTGTTGGCTTAATATTTTTTATATGGTTGTCGGCCATGAGTAGAAGCCTTTGGCAATAATACCAATAACAAATAACATATTTTCGTAATATAATATTTCTGGCTGGTTTGTTTCTGATGCTCAGACTATATTCTCCGTGCTTTCTGATCCCCGGCTCTGAAACTGAGCGATTGATCTGGAAGAGTAAGCTCGAAATAATGGAGTAGCTACATTGGGTTTAGCAATAAAAGCCTTATGGGTAGACGAAGTCCAGTTAAATTGAGTTATAGTTAGTTCTATTCCCTACCGAGATTTTGGAAACCGATAAAAGGAGGATGAATTCATCAGTTTACGCTTAGATTTGGTGCATTGTAACAGTGAATATACTTTATGTGATTGCAAACTTCGCCGCGTAACGTTACAACTGTACGATCCCATGTAACTCCACTTGCACCTGAAACCACCATATAACACAGCAGACTGGCTAACAACATGCGTAAGTCAGATGTCTACCAGTATCATCTTACTTAAGAGAATTGAGGTGCTTTGTTTCTCCACTGTTTTATGAGATTCCCTATTTAAGTAAACAGATTTGGAACATTAATAACTGTATCACTAAGTGAGTCAGCAGATGACATCTTGGGAAGTAACTACTTCGCCCAACCGGAATGTAGTTGAGGACCAATACATCAGCAGAAAAGATCATTCCCAAGTGACACTGCCCTTGCCTGATGTGCGGTTATCATAGTGAAGGGGACGAAACCTGCATAACAAAGTGAGCACTCTGTTACGCACGTAAGATGGTATCTTCCAAGGAATGCCCAATACTCTAATGGGACATAAAGATGTTCTTAGAGGGGTCTACGGTTGACACTGCCCTTGAATTTACCCTCCGCTGGGTATAAAACGACCTACACTGGGTATAAAACGCTACAGTACTGCGATCGAGACTCAACATTTTTGATCTAGGACAATTTTTTTCCCTGGATATTTTTGGCTCAAAAACCAAAAATAACAGGTAAATTGGGTTTATAGAATATATACTAATTGAGTTTTCTTTTCTGAAAATGATGTTGCCCTGCTGATTATTCTCATCTCTTTCGTAAGTTTTTGTAGTCCTTTTCTAAATTATTTCACACAAATTCAGCGTTTAGAATCTGAGGGTAGCACCTTTTAGATAACAAAACGCCATTGGACAAATATATCTAATATCTAATCTAATATCTAATATTTATTATAAATGGCAAAGTTTGGATGTGAAGATGTTTGGATGTTTGGATGTTTGTCCAGACGTTTGTCTTTGTGACGCAATCACGCAAGAACGGCTAGACCGATTTGGATGAAATTTTGCACACATATAGCCAATAGTCTAGAAGGATCTACTAGCTATATATTTTTTAAAAGGGGCGTGGTCTCCGCCCCCTAGGAACAGTTATAATTTAATTATTATATTTTTTCGTCTTTGCGACTGAATCACGCCAGAATGGCTACACGGATTTTGATGAAATTTGGGACACAGACAGTAGTCTACTAGCGAAATTTTTTCGAACATGGAAAGAGGGGTGGGGGTCCCACGACCCCTTCGAGAAATAATTTTTCAATAATTTTTACACATTATAACTTTACGTATACTGGCCTTCACCAATATCACAGACTCAAGGGGTCAAATAAGTCGAGGGCTTACAAAGTAAGCAGTGACACCCTCCGCCCGCCCCCCTTCCTTTATCTCCCCCTCTGGTGTAAAATCTATAAATTGCTATAACTCAATATAAATTTTCTTCTAAATCAATAGTTTTTGGTATCTGGTACATACAGAACGAGATCTAGACAATTTTGGAGGAACGATCAGTAGCCCTCTCCTCTACTCCCGCCATCCGCCCTCCATCAATTGTTTTTATTAGCACGCTTTTATTAGCCTTACCTGTATGTTTCTATGTAACTTTTTATTCGCTCCAATGCGCCTGCTGCCTTATTAACATGGTTTTATAATTAGCTTCACCTTATTTGTAATCCCGTAGGGTCATATCGAGACCCTTCCGGGATCATTTCTGGATGGTTTTCGGGATCGGTCCGGGATTACGCCGGAGTAATTTCGAGACTTTTTCAGGACTATTTCGGGATCATTTTGGGACCCTTCCGGGATCATTTCTGTATAGTTTTCGGGATCCGTCCGGGATCCCGTCGGGGTTATTTTGGGACATTTTCAAGACTATTCCGGAATCATTTCGGGACTATTTCGCGATCATTTGGGGGCCCTTCCGGCACCATTTCTGGATGGATCCCGTCGGGGTACTTTCGGGATCATTTGCGCACCTTCGAGAGATAAATTCTTGATGGTTTCCGGGATCATTACGGGACTTTTTCGGGGTTATTTTGGGTCCCTTTAGGCATCATTTCTGGATGGTCCTCGGGATTCGTCCGGCATTCCGTCGGGGTCATTTCGGGACTATTTTGGGATCATTTGGGGTACCTTCCGGCATCATTTCTAGATGGTTTTCGGGATCCGTCCGGGATCCCGTCGGCGTCATTTCGGGAATTTTTTTCGACTAATACGGTATCATTTGGGGACGCTTTAGGCATCATTTTTGGATGGCTTTCGGGATCCGTCTGGGATCCCGTCGGGGTCATTTCGGGACTATTTCGGTATCATTTGGGGTACCTTCCGGCATCATTTCTAGATGGTTTTCGGGATCCGTCCGGGATCCCGTCAGGGTCATTTCGGGATCATTTGAGATACCTTCCGGCACCATTTCTAGATAGTTTACGGGATCCGTTCGAGATCCCGTCAGGTTAATTTCGGAACTATTTCGGGATCCTTTGGGGTACCTTCCGGCATCATTTCTACATGGTTTTGAGGATCCGTCCGGGATCCCATCGGGACCATTTCGAGAATTTTTCTCGACTAATACGGGATCATTTGGGGACGCTTTCGGCATCATTTCGGGATGGTTTTCAGGATCCGTCCGGTATCCCGTCGGGGTCATTTCGGGACTATTTCGGTATCATTTGGGGTACCTTCCGGCATCATTTCTGGATAGTTTCGGGATCCATCCGGGATCCCGACGGGGTCAATTCAACACTTTTTCTCGACCAATACGGGATGATTTGGGGCCCTTTCGGCATAATTTATGGATGCTTTTCGGGATCCGTCAGGAATCGCGTCGGGGTCATTTCGGGACTTTTTCGGGTCTAATGCGGGATAATTAGGGGAGCCTTTCGGCATCATTTCTGGATGGTTTTCGGTATCCGTACGGGATCCTGCCAGGGTCATTTCGGGACTATTTCGGGATCATTTGGGGTACCTTCCGGCATCATTTCTATATGTTTTTGAGTATCCGTCCGGGATCCCGTCGGGGTTATATCGGGACTTTTTATCGACTGGTATCGGATCATTTGGGGACCCTTTCGGCATAATTTCTGGATGGTTTTCGGGATACGTCCGGGATCCATTCGGGTTCATTTCGGAATTTTTCGGGACTATTTCGGGATCATTTGGGGTATTTTCCGGCATCATTTCTGTATGGTATTCGGGATCATTTGGGGCCCTTCCGATGGTTTTCGGTCATTTCGGGACTATTAGGGGATCATTTGAGGAACTTTGCGGCATCATTTCTGGATAGTTTTCGGAATCCGTCTGGGATCCCGTCGGGGTCATTTCAGGACTTTTTCGGGACTAATACGGGATCATTTTGGGACCCTTCCGGAATCATTTCTGTATGGTTTTCGCAATCCGTCGTGGATCCCCTAGGGACCCTTCCTGGATATTTTCTGGATGGTTTTTGAGGACCGTTCGGGAGCCCGGCAGGGTCATTTCCGAACTTTTTCGGGACTATTTCGGGATCATTTTGGTACCCTTCAGGCATCATTTCTATGTGGTTCTCTGGATAAGTCTAGAATCGTATCGTTGTCACTTCGGGTTTTTTGGGACTATTCCGGGAATTTTTGGAGACCCTTCCATGGCATTTCTAGATGGTTTTCGGAATCTGTCCGCGATAACGTCGGGGTCATTTCGTGGATTTTTCTCGATAATTTCGGGATCATTTGGGGATCCTATCAGGTTATCAGCTCATTTAGTCTTTTTTACTCAATTACAAAAATAAAATGTATTAGACAGAAACATCTTTTTAAACAGATAAATTGATAAGCAGGCTAACGTAAATATCCCATATATTTAATTTTCTCCTTGCGGACGGGGCCGCGGGTAAAGGCTAGTATATATTATAAATGCAAAGTTTGGATGTTTGTCCAGACGTTTATCGTTGTGACTCAATCACGCAAGAACGGCTGGACGGATTTGGATGAGATTTGGCACACATATAGCCAAAGTCTAGAAGGATCTACTAGCTATATATTTTTCAAAAGGGGGGAGGTCCCCACCCCCTACGAACAGTTATAATTTAATTATTATATTTTTTAGTCTTTGCGACTGAATCACGCCAGAACGGCTACACGGATTTTGATGAAATTTGGGGCACAGACAGTAGTCTACTAGCGAAATTTTTTTCGAACATGGAATGAGGGGTGGGAGGCCCATGACCCCTTCGAGCAATTACTTTTTAATAATTTTACACATTATAACTTTACGTATACTGGCCTTCACCAATATCACAGACTCAATGAGTCAAATAAGTCGAGGGCTTACAAAGTGAGCTGTGACACACTCCGCTCCCCCCCCCCCCCCCTCCCCTTTCTTCCCTCTGGTGTAAAATCTATAAATTGTTATAACTCAATATAAGTTTTCTCCTAAATCAATAGTTTTTGGTATCTGGCACTTCTCCTCCCGCCATCCTCCCTCCATCAATTGTTTTTATTAGCACGCTTTTATTAGCTTTACCTGTATGTTTCTTTGTAACTCTTCATTCGCTCCAACGAGACTGCTGCCTCATTAAAATGGTTCTACAATTAGCTTCGTCTTATTTGTAATCCCGTTGGGGTCATATCGAGATCCGGGATCATTTTTAGATGGTTTTCGGGATCCGTCCGGGATCCCGCCGGGGTCATTTCGGGACTTTTTCGGTACTATTTCGGGATAATTTTCGGACCCTTCCGGGATCATTTCTGTACAGTTTTCGGGATCCGTCCGGGATCCCGTCGGGGTTATTTTGGGATATTTTCGGGACTATTCCGGGATCATTTCGGGACTTTTTCGCGAACATTTAGGGACCTTTCCGGCAACATTTCTGGATGGGTTTCGGGATCCGTTCGGCATCCAGTCGGGGTATTTTGGGACAATTTCGGGATCATTTTGGGGTACCTACCGGCATCATTTCTAGATGGTTTTCGGTATCCGTCCAGGATGCCGTCGTGGTCATTTCGGGACTTTTTCGGGATTTTTTGGGGTCCCTTCCGGCATCATTTCTGGGTGGTTTTGGGGATACCGTCGCGGTAATTTCAGGACTTCTTCGAGATCATTTGGGGTCTCTTCCGGCATTATTTCTGGATGGTTTTATGGATCCGTCCGGCATCCCGACGGGGTCATTTTGGGAAAATTTCGGGATCATTTTGTGGTACCTTCCGGGATCATTTCTAGATGGTTTTCTGGAACCGTCCGGGATCCCGTCGGGGTCATTTCGGGACTTTTTCTCGACTAATACGGGATCATTTGGGGACCCTTTCGGCATCATTTCTGGATAGTTTTCGGGATCCGTCCGGGATCCCATCAGGGTCATTTTGAGACTTTTTCTCGACTAATACCGGATCATTTGGGGACCCTTTCGCCATCAATTCTGGATGGTTTTCGGGATCCGTCGGGGATCCCGTCGGGTCATTTCGGGACTATTTCGGGATCATTTAGGGACCCTTTCGGCATCATTTCTGGATGGTTTTCGGGATCCGTCCGGGATCCCGTCAGGGTCATTTTGGGACTTTTTCTCGACCTGGATCATTTGAGGTACCTTCCGGCATCATGTCTAGATGGTTTTCGGGATCCAGATTCCGTCCGGGTCATTTCGGGACTATGTCGGGATCCTTTGGGGTGCCTTCCGGCATCATTTCCAGATGGTTTTCGGGATCCGTCCGGGATCCCGTCGGGGTCATTTCGGGACTTTTTCTCGACTAATACGGGATCATTTGAGGTACCTTCCGGCATCATTTCTAAATGGTTTAGGACTTCGTCCGGGATCCCGTTGGGGTCATTTCGGGACTTCTTCGCGACTAATACGGGAACATTTGGGGACCTTTTCGGCTTCATTTCTGGATGGTTTTCGGGATCCTCTCAGGGCCATTTCGGGACTATTAGGGGATCATTTGAGGACCTTTCCGGCATCATTTCTGTATAGTTTTCGAGATCCCGTCGTGGTAATTTCGTGACTTTTTCGGGATCATTTGGGGTCCCTTCCGGCATAATTTCTGGATGGTTTTCGGGATCCGTCATGAATCCCGTCGGGTTCATTTCGGTACTTTTTCGGGACTAATACGGGATAATTAGGGGAGCCTTTCGGCATCATTTCTGGATCGTTTTTGGGATCCGTACGGGATCCTGGTAGGGTCATTTCGAGACTATTTCGGGATCATTTGGGGTACCTGACGGCATCATTTCTATATGGTTTTCGGTATCCGTCATGAATCTCGTCGGGGTCATATCGGTACTTTTTCGGGACTAATACGGGATAATTAGGGGAGCCTTTCGGCATCATTTCTGGATGGTTTTTGGGATCCGTACGGGATCCTGCCAGGGTCATTTCGGGACTATTTCGGAATAATTTGGGGTATTTTCGAGCATCATTTCTGTATGGTTTTCGGGATCATTTGGGGTCCCTTCCGGCATAATTTCTGGATGGTTTTCGGCCATTTCGAAACTATTAGGGGATCATTTGAGGACCCTTCCGGCATCATTTCTGGATAATTTTTGGGATCCGTTCGGGATCCCGTCGGGTAATTTCTGTGCTTTTCCGATACTATTTCGGGATCATTTTGGGGCCCTTTCAAGTTCATTTCTGGATGGATTTCGGGATCTGTCCGGGATCCCGTCGGGGTCATTTCAGGACTTTTTCGGGACTAATACCGGATAATTTTGGGACCCTTCCGGAATCAATTCTGTATGGTTTTCGCGATCCATCGTGGATCCCGTCGGGGTTATTTCGGTAGTTTTTCTGGACTATGGCGGAATAATTTAGGCACCCTTCCTGGATATTTTCTGGATGGTAGAACCGTCCGGGAGCCCGTCAGAGTAATTTTGGAACTTTTGCGGGACTATTTCGGGATCATTTTGGTACCCTTCAGGCATCATTTCTTTGTGGTTCTCTGGATAAGTCCAGAATCGCGTCGTTGTCATTTCGGGTTTTTTGGGACTATTTCAGGAACTTTTGGAGACCCTTCCGTGGCATTTCTAGATGGTTTTCGGGATCCGTCCGCGATAGCGTCGGGGTAATTTCGTGGATTTTTCTGGATAATTTTGGGATCATTTGGGGATCCTTTCAGGTTATAAGCTCATTTATTTCTTTTTTTTTTACTCAATTACAAAAATAAAATGCATTAGACAGAACAAATTTTTTAAACAGGTAACTTGATAAGCAGGCTAACTTGAATAGCACATATATTTTATTTTCTCCTTGCGCACGGGGCCGCGGGTAAAGGCTAGTATATTATAAATGGCAAAGTTTGGGTGTTTGGATGTTTAGATGTTTGGATGTTTGGATGTTTGTCCAGACGTTTGTCTTTGTGACTCAATCACGCAAGAACGGCTCGACCGATTTGGATGAAATTTTGCACACATATAGCCAATAGTCTAGAAGGATCTACTAGCTATATATTTTTCAAAAGGGGCGTGGTCGCCGCCCCCTAGGAATAGTTATAATTTAATTATAATATTTTTTCTTCTTTGTGAATGAATCGCGCCAGAACGGCTAAACGGATTTTCATGAAATTTGGGACACAGACAATAGTCTGCCAGCGAAATTTTTTTCGAACATGGAAAGAAGGGTGGGGGTCACACGACCCCTTCGAGCAATTACTTTTTAATAATTTTTACACATTATAACTTTACGTATACTGGCCTTCACCAATATCACAGACTCAAGGGGTCAAATAAGTCGAGGGCTTACAAAGTAAGCAGTGACACCCTCCGCCCCCCCCCTTTTATCAGCCCCTCTGGTGTAAAATCTATAAATTGTTATAACTCAATATAAATTTTCTCCTAAATCAATAGTTTTTGCTATCTGGCACATACAGTTTATAATTAGCTTCACCTTATTTGTAATCCCGTAAGGGTCATATCGAGACCCTTCCGGGATCATTTCTGGATGGTTTTTGGGATTCGTCCGGGATCCCGTCGTTTCATTTCGGGACTCTTTCTCGACTAATACGGTATCATTTGCGGACCCTTTCGGCATCATTTCTGGATATTTGTCGGGATCCGTTCGGGATCCCGTCACGGTCATTTCGGAACTATTAGGGGATCATTTGAGGACCTTTCCGGCATCATTTCTGGATAGTTTGCGGAATCCTTTCGGGATCCCGTCAGGGTCATTTCGGGACTTTTTTCGGGATCACTTAAGGATGGCTTTCAGGATTCGTCCGGGAACTCCTCAATGTAATATCTGGACTTTTCCGAGACTATTTCGGGGTCATTTTGGGACCTTCCTAAGATCATTTCTGGATGGATTTCGGGATCTGTCCGGGATGCCGTCAGGGTCATTTTGGGATTATTAGGTGATCATTTGAGGACCTTTCCGGCATCACTTCTGGAAGGTTTTCGGTATCCGTTCAGGATCCCGTCGGAATAATTGCAGGACTTTTTCGGGATCATTTGGGGTCCCTTCCGGCATCATTTCTGGATGCTTTTTGGATTCGTCCGGCATCCCGTCGGGGTCATTTCGGGACTTTTTCTTGACTAATACGGGATAATTTGCGGGCCCTTTCGGTATCATTTCTGGATAGTTGTCGGGATCCGTTCGGGATCCCGTCAGGGTCTTTTCGGAACCTTTCCGGCATCATTTCTGGATAGTTTTCGGAATCCTTTCGGGGTCCCATCAAGGTCATTTCGGGACTTTTTCGGCAACATTTAAGATTGGTTTTCAGGATTCGACGGGATCCCGTCAGGGTAATTTCTGGACTTTTCCGAGACTATTTCGGGATCATTTTGGGACCCTCCCAAGATCATTTCTGGATGGATTTCGGGATCTGTTCGGGATGCCGTCAGGGTCATTTTGGGACTATTAGGTGATCATTTGAGGACCTTTCCGGCATCACTTCTGCATGGTTTTCGGTATCCGTTCAGGATCCCGTCGGGACTTTTTCGGGATCATTTGGGGTCCCTTCCGGCATCATTTCTGGATGGCTTTTGGGATTCGTCCGGCATCCCGTCGGGGTCATTTCGGGACTTTTTCTCGACTAATAAGGGATCATTTGCGGGCCCTTTCGGCATCATTTCTAGATAGTTGTCGGGATCCGTTCGGGATCCCGTCAGAGTCTTTTCGGAACTATTAGGAGATCATTTGAGGACCTTTCCGGCATCATTTCTGGATAGTTTTCGGGATCATTTAAGGTTTGCTTTCAGGATTCGTCCGGGAGCCCCTCAGGGTAATTTCTGGACTTTTACGAGACTATTTCGGGATCATTTTGGGACCTTCCAAAGATCATTTCTGGATGGATTTCGGGATCAGTCCGGGATGCCGTCAGGGTCATTTTGGATCTCTTAGGTGATCATTTGAGGACCTTTCCGGCATCACTTCTGGATGGTTTTCGGTATCCGTTCAGGATCCCGTCGGAATCATTGCGGGACTTTTTCGGGATCATTTAAGGATGGCTTTCAGGATTCGTCCGGGAACCCCTCAGGGTAATTTCTGAACTCTTCCGAGACTATTTCGGGATCATTTTGGGATCCTTCCGGAATCATTTCTGTATGGTTTTCGCGATCCGTCGTGGATCCCCTCGGAGCCATTTCGGAACTTTTTCTGGAATATGTCGGGATAATTTAGGGACCCTTCCTGGATATTTTCTGGATGGTTTTTGAGATTCGCCCGGGAGCCCGTCAGGGTCATTTTGGAACCTTTTTGGGATCATTTTGGAACACCTTCAGGGATCATTTCTGTGTGGTTCTCTGGATACGTCTAGGATCGTGTCGTTGTCATTTCTGTTTTTTTTTTTGGACTATTCCGGGAACTTTTGGAGACCATTTCGGGGCATTTCTGGATGGTTTTCGAGATCCGTCCACGATAGCGTGGGGGTCATTTCGTAGCATTTTCTGGATAATTTCGGGATCATTTGGGATCCTATCAGGTTATCAGCACATTTAGTTATTTTTTTTTACTCAATTAAAAAAATAAAATGCATTAGACAGAAAACAAAATTTTAAACAGATAACTTGATAAGCAGGCTAACGCGAATAGCCCATATATTTAAATTTCTCCTTGCGGATGGGGCCGAGGGTAAAGGCTAGTGCTTTCCATAAATTTTGTTATGGTAGTTTTCTGGGTTTAATGTAAAAGCTTGTTATACCACAATCATGTTCTGACATGCTAAGGCGCCGTTATCAAGCGAGAGAGCCAGCAGCCTAAGAGAGTCGCCTTGTTCTCCTAAGGTGACTACCTCTTGACATAAGTAAATACCGTTCGGGGATACTTCGGTAGGATCATTCGCCATCCAAGGTAAACTGCATAATTACTCCACTTATTGCGAGAGTTCCGCCTGTTGTTACAGCCGCGTTACTCCGCCTTCACTTGCCGAGTACTTACGTGATTGAAACTGATGTCGATCTTTCATCCCTCATTCCAGCGTATAAATGACCGCGACACCATCCAGCCTGAACTTCTTTGTTTGTCATCTTCAACTAAAAAAAGGAACTCTCGGTTTTAGGACCCTTGCTTGACTAAATGCTTGCATATACTGTGTGCTACCTTAGCCTTCGACAAAACTCACCGAACTAGTTGTGGCACAACCGAATCACCCGAATCGACAGGCTTAAATCTTTTACACAATACGCTGGACAAAGCTTAATGTCTCATAATGGAATGACTCTTTCAGCGAAAATTACGACCCTTCATTGCACAAAATACTTCAATTTCATTTGCAGCCCAAAATTTTATTTCATAAACATTTTTCTCTCCCTCACACCCTTATACTCACCTTGTACCCTTTATAGCCCCTCCGCTAAGTCGTTTGCAAAAGTTTATGCACAAAAATGTAACTTTCTTATTTTGATTGGAAGATAAATCGAATTTATGAATTTATTATGAAAATATAAAAGCAGCAATTTCGTGCAAATTTATTTATTCATGGTATATACGTATGTGTGTATGTGTGCAACTGTTGCCTCGATATCCAAAACTCTATTGTATTCAGCTCCTTACTCCCCCGACTTCCACAATATTATAAGTAGCTGTTGATGTTGTTGCTGCTGTTACAGCAGTCACTTCTAGTTTAGCTAGAAAGTTATTCTTGTTGATTGGCTGTTATTGCCGTTGATATTTCTACGTAAATACACACATACAGAAAAGTATTCATATATTTGACAACCATTCTACCAAGGGATATTATCAAGTTTTTTTGAAGTTGCTTTATTATTCTTCGGTTTCTAAGATTGTTCGTAGAATGAATGGTCACACAGGATCAACTACGTTTTTCCTGCAGCATACGTTAGCCAATAATAAAACCTTTTTTAAAGAAAATTTTGTTTTAGAAATTCACGAAATATGCATATAAATGTCACAAATGCGCTAGCTGATTAAGTCGTCCCACTAGGCGATCCAGTCGCTTCTTCGTTGTGGTAATTGGAACCAACAGGTAGCCCCAAGGAAATATAAATCGTTTTCCACCTGGTCTCTACAGCGGAGTGGGCCAGCCCTCTTCATGTGCTACCATAGGTGGGTTCAATAAGAACACCTTTTGGTCGGTGCATCATCAGATATTCGCGTAAAATTATCTAGCCAGCGTAAAGACCTGACAGCTCATCATTAAATATTCTTTGGTACTCGCCGTCAACGACGCGTATAGGCCCATAAATCTTTCGCAGACCTTTTCTCTCGAACACTCCTATAGCCGCCTCCTCTGATGTTGTCATGGTACATGATTTTGCAACATATAGCAGTATGGGTACGATAAGTGATATGCAGAGCCAGATCTTCATTTGCCAAGGGATGATATTACTTTTTCACTTGCCTACGCAGTCAAGAAGAATTTTGTTGGCAAGAGCGTTTCTTCCTTGGATCTCTAGACTGGCATTTTGTTCATGTTAAAGCTGGTTCCAAATAAACGAAGTACTTAAAAATTTCGAAATTATAGCTGCCAACGGTGATGTGATAGATATAGATCGGGTACGCTCTGTTAACGACGAAAATCTGGTCGACGATGGATTAACCACGTCTAAAGCCACACTAATGTGGTAAAATCAGCCGATTGACTGTGGCCTTCAATTTTTTGCACAATACGCTTTGCAGAACTTTACAAGTGATATTGAGATGGCTGATTCCACGATAGTTGACGCAGTTTACAGTATTTCCCTTCTTGTAGACTTGGAAAAGTACTTTTAGATTCCAATGTCATCCATTTGTAGGCTCGCATGACCCTTATGAATTTCATCGGTCTCGGAGGTCTGAGAAGTTATCCCTCCAAAATCTAATCACCCGGGAGTTTTCCCTAGGCTTGAAACCATGAGTTTGGCGCAGAATTTGTTGGTGTAATTTGCGGACGCTACAACCTGTGGCTCAAGCTCAATATATTCGCGCCTTTCTGCCTCCAACTTTTTCTTCCGGTAAAGGCACCTCGCTTCCCTCTTCAACTCGCAGTAGCGTTTATATACCCTTCCTGTTTGCATTTGCTTTTAACATCGCCCTATAGACATCGTCTGCTCTTTCGGTTGCAACGGTGTATTTTTCAATGTACGATTTATTTTTCTGTGGTCGTAGGAAAAGAGCTTTTTAACCCACCCTGGCGTTAAAGACGCCAAGACAGACTTTCCTATAATGACGGGGTAGCACTCGTATGCGCGTTCAAGGGGTTGGTAGAATGATTTCTACACCCCCTCGTCCTTCTCTTCCGCTGTACATGGCTTAGATGAATAAAATATTTAAAGCTTTGATTTTATGCGGATGATGGCGAGACGTTCGTCCACATGCGTTAACGAAAAAATGCCAAAACTGCGCTTATTCGCATGGCCAAACCAGTACATTTCACAATTTTTGACTCCATATTTCCCTTGCATCATCAAGCCCGTACTTGCCGTAAGAGGCGACTTAAATATTCAAATTACCGAAAAGGGTTGTGTATCACAACCCTTTGTGGTAATATTAAATCGTTCACAAGATGGTCGGGCTTGTACCTTAATGGTGCTTGATACCGAAACGTACCAGATTTGTATACTGAAAAGTACCATCAGAATCGATAACACTTCACAAAACCTTGAGGCAGGGCTTTATCGCTACAAAAACAACAACATGCGAAGAGGGCGTGCCGAACAGAGCCCATAAGAGTATAGAAAAGAGTAGAAGTAGAGTACACTACCCGTTCAGGCATAAACAGATCTCTTCAAACAAGATGCTCAAACAAAGGTGATTACTCCAACCCTCATAAAGAGATCGAAGCTATATAGCTTTGTCGCATATTTATTCCTTTGCGACTCATCCCAATTTCATTCTAGACTAATCGCATTTCGTGTATGTAGATTCTTATACATATATGGGCACATAGCAGGTATTCATATTTGATTACTTCATTTCAAAATTGCTTGAACTTCTATCAAATTGTCTAGTCAGGTGCCAACTGACCGAAATTAATTATGAGGATGACTCACAAAAGCTTTTAATTATAATTATTTGCTTTTCAAATTAGCAAATACTGTCGTTACACATATGATGTACATGTGCGTGTGTGTCTGTGTCTATGAATACTGATTGGTCCTTCGTTTACTGAAGTGGATCAGCTGCCGCAACAAAATTTCATTCTCATACAATTGCAAATTGCAGCAACATCCATTGAGCAAAGCAAATATTCGCACACATGCATAGCTACTTTTGAATGCAAACTTCTATAAGTATGTGTTTTTAGCAAACTCACTTACATATACATTTGCGATTTGTATGCAGCATCTTTACAGGCCACTTCACTGCCAGAGACGGCGTCAAGATGTCTGACAGATTCTTCAACTCAGCTGATTTTCAGTGGCTGTTGTGTCATTTATTGTGTGGCGACGCGCTCATGCACTCGTGTCAAGAAGCAAATGTTGACAACTTAAATAGAGCATCAGCAGATAACAACAACAGCACCAAAATTACAATATAAACTAAAGACGAAGAAACTAAACAAGAACTAAAATAAACCAAAACAAGTAAGAACGGGACTGTCTTCGGCTGTGCCGAAGATTTCATACCTTTCATGAATGGGGCTGAACAATAATCTTATCCCGTTCGTAATCTCCGAATAATCGGATGTATAAGATAAGAAATATATAGTGAACAGATCTGCATACCTTAACGACTTTTAAGATAAATTTAAAATAAAAAACAGGTAGGTACTTTGTGTGAGGATGCAAAGTTTCTGGTTTTTGTGGTCTGGGTGTAAAAACTATGACTGCGAATCACGTATTTCAACAATATATGACGTAAACGTAACTATTTGATGAAATTTGATGAATTTTGAAGCTTCTAGCCGTAAAAAGGGGGCAAAAATTGAGTTCATATGGGGTATATAATATATATACCACCGATCTCTATGATTCTTTCAGACAACAATATATGCTATACACGTAAGCATTTGGTGAAAATTTGAAGCTTCGAGCTGTTAAAATGGGAAGAAATTGCGCAAAGTTTCTTATCTGAACAATCGGTTGTATGGGATATATACTATATATACCACCGGTATCTATGATTTTCTCAGACAACAATATACGCTATACACGTAAGCATTTAGTGAAATTTGAACATATCTAAACAATTTTTAAGATAAATATAAAATAAAAAATAGGTAGGTAATCTGTGTGAGGATGCAAAGCTTCACGTTTTTTGTGGTCTGCATGTAAAAAATATGACTGCGAATCACGTATTTCAAAAATATATGATGTAAACGTAACTATTTGATGAAATTTGATGAATTTTGAAGCTTCTAGCCGTAAAAAAGGGGCAAAAATGACAGTTTATATGAAGTATATAATATATATACCACCGATCTCTATGATTTTTTCAGACAACAATACATGCTATATACGTAAGCATATGGTGAAATTTGAAGCGTCTAGCTGTTAAAAAGGGGCAGAAATTGCGCAAAGTTTCTTAACTGAACAATCGGTTGTATGAGATATATACTATATATACCATTGATCTCAATGATTTTTTCAGACAACAATATATGCTATATACTTAAACATTTGCTGAAATTTGAAGCTTCTAGCTGTTAAAATGGGGTAGAAATTGCGAAAAGTTTCTTATCTGAACAATCGGTTGTGTGAGATATATACTATATATACCACCGGTATCTATGATTTTCTCAGACAACAATATATGCTATACACGTAAGCATTTGGTGAAAGTTGAAGCTTCTAGGTGTTCTTATCTGAACAATCGGTTGTATGGGATATATACTATATATACCACCGGTATCTATGATTTTCTCAGACAACAATATATGCTATATACTTAAGCATTTGGTGAAATTTGAAGCTTCTAGCTGTTAAAATGGGGTAGAAATTGCGAAAAGTATCTTATCTGAACAATCGGTTGTATGAGATATATACTATATATACAACCGATCTCTATGATTTTTTCAGACAACAATATATGCTATATATGTAAGCAATCGGTGAAATTTGAAGCTTATAGCTGTTAAAATGGGGTAGAAATTGCGAAAAGTTTCTTATCTGAACAATCGGTTGTATGAGATATATACTATATATACAGCCGATCTCTATGATTTTTTGAGACAACAATATATGCTATATACGTAAGCAATCGGTGAAATTTGAAGCTTATAGCTGTTAAAATGGGGTAGAAATTGCGAAAAGTTTCTTATCTGAACAATCGGTTGTATGAGATATATACTATATATACAACCGATCACTATGATTTTTTGAGACAACAATATATGCTATATACGTAAGTATTCGGTGAAATTTGAAGCTTCTAGCTGTTAAAATGGGGCTAAAATTTGCGAAAATATATATATATATACTATATATATATACTATATATACCACCATATATATACTATATATACCACCGATCTTTATGATTTTTTCAGACAACAATATATGCTATATACCTAAGCATTCGTTGAAATTTGAAGCCTCTAGCTCTTAAAATGGGGCAGTAATTACGAAAAGTTCCTTATCTGAACAATCGGTTGTGGGGGATATATACTATATATACGACCGATCTCATAAATTTTTTCAGGCAACAATATGTGCAATATACGAAAGTATATGGTGAAGTTTGAAGCTTCAATCTGTTAAATTGGGTAAGATATTACAAAAACCCTCTTTTTCTGAAAAATCGGTTGTATGGAGGATATATGCTATAGTGGTCCGATCCGGTCGGTTCGGACAAATGTCTAATCGGACACCCAAATACACCCGCTCACCAAATTTTATCAAGATATCTCAAAAATTGAGGGACTAGTTTGCATACAAACAGACAGACGGACAGACGGACAGACGGACATGGCTAAATCAACTCAGCTCTTCAACCTGATTATTTCGGTATACTTAATGGTGGGTCTATCTATTTTCCTTTAAGGACTTACAATTTTCGGTTTCGTGACGAAATTAATATACCATTTCATTTTCATGAAAGGTATAATGACTAAAGCAATGACAATGACAATGGTAATAGCAGCAACAACAATATTCACAATGATAACTACAATAACAATAATAAACAAATACAAATATAAATAGAAATGCGAATGTGAAGAAATATAAACATTAATACTTGCGTATCTACATATAAGCATACCATTCTACTTACGATCCTATTATAGAAGTAAATATGTATGTTTGTATATGTGTTGCTGGTATTATTTTCTCAAAAGACATTTTTCAGTTTCTATTTGCCTTGCGGTTGCTTTTAGCATTTTGCAGCAGCAACAAGACCAGCAGAGGCAACAACAATTGCATTATCCTGAGAGAAAGTCAGCCAATATTGTTGCTGATATTTATTTTTAAATTTAGATAGTTGTTTTTGTTATTGTTTTACGCATTTATATGTATGTAAACGTTTTAAATGTTAGTATACCCAGCTGTGCTATTCCAAAGCCGGCAGATACACTACACTGCAAAAGTCGCGAGTACTCCATGCACGCACGTATGGAGTACTCGCTATGGACCAAGCGAGTGCTCCAAAATTAATCACAATTCATACATTGCGATGTCTTAGGACTAGACCATATACTCCAGCTTAGCCTTACTGGAGTACTCCAGTATGACACAAGTGGACCACATGATCCAACGATTTTGCAGTGTAGCAGCGGTAAAATGAGTTCTTTTTGGTAGAGTGCCCTCTGTTGTTGTTGTTGTAGCAATAAAAACCCTCCCGAAGGTTTAGGGAAGTGTTATCGATGTTGAAAGTCCTTTGCCGGATATAGATCCAGTACGTCGGGAACTATTTAATAGTATCACATTGAACTTTCAACCTTCTAGGCCATCTCATCCAGCCCCCCCCCAAACCCCCCACCCACAATTCCATGAGGAATTACGGGTCGCAAGAGCCTCGGATGATAAAGAAACAGGATTCGCGCTATGTAGCTACTTGCATCATTTTTGTAATTAGAAATGAGAATTGGTTTGCTATCAATGGGCTATTCCCGTGTTATAAATTGTATTTCGATGAGTTATTGGTTTCCTATCCATATGTTAACGGTTTGTGATCGATGAGGCTCAGACGAGTTTTTGATTTGTTAAGCGCCAAATACACGACACGAACATTTCCGCGAACATTCCGTAATCTTGTTCGCAGCTTTGGCCATACACCATACCAACTTTTGGCCGAACATTAGTTCACTTTCAGACAGCGATGAATACGAACAACAATTGTGCTGCAGCAATATTGCTCGCTGTGGCAATTAAGCGTAAAAAAAACATCTTATATAACACATATTATATATATATATATATACTAGCAGACCCGGCAGACGTTGTTCTGCCCTAAATTTGGCCTATCTGCATACATTTTAATAAGCTTTTTCCGTCTAACTCTGCCCTACCACTCTACACTTTTTCCTAATCATTTTATTCACTCCTCCCTCAGTCTTTTTCGCTTCATCTAATTCTATCTCTTTCTCAGTCTCCTTCTCTCTTGTCTTTTCTCTCAAGTTTTTCTCCTTCTTCTTCATCTCTTATTGCCAATCCCAGAGGGTGGTATGTATTTTGTTCCAGTCCCATTCCGAGTCTCAGTCCCAGTCCCACTCCGAGTCTCAGTCTCAGTCCCAGTCCTAGTCCTAATCCCAGTCCCAGTCCGTCTCTGGCATACTCCCCGGAAAAAAGCATCGTGTAATACTAATATAGGCAAATTTATATACGAAATTTCAGGCAAATCGAATAGGACGTATGTAAATAGGTATGTGGGTATTATTAATGCTTGTCTTTACTTCGGCTTCGCATGCATATTTATCAGTTTTTCCAGGATGTTGCGACTAAATCGAATATCACAATGAACTTTAGAGCTCTGAGCAACAGCTTTCATTTGATATCCATAATACACACACATTCTAGGGGTATACGGATCCATATTGTGGCCTATATCTCGAGACCCTAGTCACTCAGCGGTGTAAAATTTACTCTGTATTATAGCACACATCAACAGCTTCAATTTGATACCCATATTATAAAAACACATTCTAGGTGTATCCGGGTCAATGTTTTGGCATATATATCGAGACCGTAGTCTCCCAGCGGTATAAAACTTACTCTGTACTAAAGCATACATCAACAGCTTCAATTTGATACCCGTAAAGTAAAAATACATCCTGGGTGTATCCGGGTCCACGTTTTGGCCTACATCTCGAGAACCTAGTCACCCAGCGGCATAAAACTTACTCTGTACTAAAGCACCCATCATGTAAAACCACATCCTAGTGTTACCCTGATCCACGTTTCGGCCTATATCTCGAGACCCTAGTCACCAATAAGTATGAAAACTACCCTGTACTAAAGCACTCATTAACAGCTTCAATTTGATACCCACAATGTAAAAACATTGTCTAGGCGTTCACGGGCCCACGTTTGGCCTAATCTCCAGACCCTAGTAACCCAGGGGTATGAAAATTATCATCTACTAAATCACTCATCAACAATTTTCATATGATATCCATATTTTATAAACACATTCTAGGGGTACCCGGGTGCACGTTTTGGGCTATATCTCGAGACCCTAGCCTCCCAGTTGTATGAAGATTATCCTGTACTATAGCACTCATCAACAGCTTTAATTTGATATCCATATTGTATAAACACATTCTAGGGGTACCCGGGTCCACGTTTTGATCTCAAGATCCTAGACACGTAGCGAAAAAAAAGGTAGACGTTGGCCGATTCTCAGACCTACCCAATATGCTCACAAAATTTCATGAGAATCGGTTCAGCCGTTTCGGAGGAGTTCAGCCTCTAAAACCGTGACAGGAGAATTTTATATATATATATATATATATATAATCTTTGCTTTTTACTTGCCACAATGATGGTAAAAATTTATATATTTCAATAAATTCATTCAGAAATTTTTTATTGTCCATTTTACTTTTCCGCGCACATCTGTCCCGTTCAGAAATTACTACGATTATGAGCTATTTCGCCATACACGCACGAACAGCTCGCGCAAATGTTCGCCAAAAATTAAAATATTTTGATTTTTGGCGAACATTTGCGCGAACTGGCAAACACCACCATACACGACAGAAAAGGTCGCAGAAACATGACATAACGGGAATGTTCGCGGAAATGTTTGTGTCGTGTATTTGGCGCTTTATCAATCACAAAAATTATCGATAATTTACGGTTCCTGTAGACGGGTTTACAATTTTTTGTGGACGAGCTATCTGTTTCTTAAGCTATCGATTTTTATCGAAAAATTATCGATTTGCTATGGAAGGGGTATTGATTTTTGTTGAAACTTCATCGAGGATTCATCGTTTTACTATTTTAGTGTTTCCTATTTGTTATGGACTAGTTATCAGCGTGCTTTAGACAATTTGTCGGTTTAGATCGGCAAGCTATTGATTTGTTATGCATGAGCTATCAATCTGTATCGAAGTATTACCATCACTGACAAACTTATTGCGAGAGGTTTTGGACCAGACTTATGTCTTCAGAGATCTGGCCTCCTGGGTAACGGGGTAAAGAATTCTGATCACTTAGAGGATTCCTTTTGCGACAATTGGTATATAAAATTTTCTTTTGGCGAGTTAGGTCCAAAGAAAATCTCATTTGGGAAACCCAATAAAACTAACTGGGATCTGTTCCAAGCTCGATGAACTTCTGACTGGAGTACATGTGGTCGGACAGGTGTTATCAGAAACTGCTGTAAATTTCGCCGTGGCTAAGTACACACTGGCAAGTAATAGTACTTTTCAATACTCCTGCCGAGTGGAAACTTATATGAGTAGGAGTAAACCTCCGTGTTGGACGGAGACACTAAGCTATGTCAGAGCTTCCAGCAAGTGGCTCCTCAATAAGACAAAAAAAAAAACATATGCCCTAGGACTGAACAAGGTGTGGCTGTGTATTTTTAATTATAACAGAAAGAGAGCGAAACGATAAGCTACTGCGAAAATGTGGAAGCATGTAACGAGTCAATGAGGATCAGCAAGATCCTGCCGTTTGATCTTCCTCCATTGGAATACCGTAAAGATGTGAAAGGAAGCGGATGTGCCAGATGTAAAGGTATCTGCTTCGTTGTAGATGTTCCTCAACGATGGGACTTAAGAATTGTAGCGGTGGAGAGGGGGGAGCGACGGTTCAGAGAAAGAAGAGGTGCGCCACCGAGAATTGTGCTTTCTCACTTGCGTTGGGCCATGGGCTTACATAGGAACTAAAGGCAATGCTACCGCTCCCGTTGCCACACTCACTGGAGGGTTGGTGTCTTGCCACTAGCTCGGTTTTAGCCGGTAATTTAGGCTGCCCGATCCCCGCTGTTATAAAGGATGCAGCAGATGGGTTGCTATCCACCGCTATAACATCGTTAGGGAATATAGAACCCATTCAGGCGGCTATTAAATCGCTTAGCTCTGTAACCACGAGGTTGAGGTGTTTGCTTAACCGCACTTCCATTGGCATCCAATTACTATTTGATACAAATTAGCTCGGCTCCGAGGCATAAGGATATCCCTGCTATATGAAGCTAATCTCGTAGTCTGGAGGAATTAAGCTGGCTGCCAGTGGAGACTTTGGAACTCAGCTGGACACTGGGATTCTACTCCTGGACAGGTGGGCCTCGAGAACGATGGGCCGACACCACTTCTTTCCTTGTGCCGTGGTATTTCTGGACCATTGTTGACTTCAATATCTGTTCATGGTTATTGGAGTTTTAATAGGGCTCATGTGAATTTGTGTGGTACACCTTAATATACTGGAAAGCCCCAGCTGTGTTGGCTGTATGCAGGCGGCCAGTCACTTTATGCTCAGCTCTCCAGCCTTTGCGAGGGCGAGGCTTAAATATCTTTGACATGCCTTATTCGAATCTCTAGAGGAAATTTTCAAGATCGATATGCTCCTTATTCATAGCTTTATAGTTGCCATACCGCGATTCGCTAAATAACTGGAAGACAGTTTCACAGCAAGAATGATTGGTAGCATAATGGATCAACACAAAAAACCCCAAGTGAGCTGTTCCTTAACTGATTAGCTAACCGCAACCTGAGCCGACTTTGGTTACTCAATATGTAAGTCGCACTTTTAGATGATAAGATCTATCCACTTTGCATAGTAACAACAATTTACCTGAAATTCGACGACCTTCTTTTTTCATTCCTTAATTGACGCTTATCCGCTTGAACGGTTTGGCCGCCCAATATATCGCACCCGTCACTTCTTATCTGAGATATCTGGAGTCAATGGGAAACACTAAGTGAACATAAATCTTTTTCAACCTGATCCTTCCTGTTGATCGGGGCCGCCATTCAATCTCTACTTCTTTGAGTGAGTACCGATAATTCCATCTGCCTCTTCTATTGAAAGCTTACAGTTGAGTATATAACAGCTGAAACTACACGGTATAAGCCGTCTTTGCCTTAAAGGTTTGGTTTTTTTTGTTGTTATTATTTTTTATTATACTCAGCGTACTTTGCACACAGAGTATATTAACTTTGATTGGATAACGGTTGGTTGTACAGGTATAAAGGAATCAAGATAGATATAGACTTTCATATATCAAAGTCATCAGTATCAAAAACAATTTGATTGATCCATGTCCGTCCGTCCGTCCGTCCGTCCGTCTGTCTCTTCTATACCAAACACGAAAAAGGAATGAAACATGGTAATTGGATTGGTTTATTGACGCAAAATATAACTTTAGAAAAAACTTTGTAAAATGGGTGCGACACCTAACATATTAAGTAGGAGAAAATGAAAAAGTAGTGCAGGGCGAAATCAAAAGCCCTTGGAATCTTGGCAGGAATACTGTTCGTAGTATTACATATATAAATAAATTAGCGGTACCTGACAGATGATGTTCTGGGTAACACTGGTCCACATTTTGGTCGATATCTCGAAAACGCGTTCACATATACAACTACCACCACTCCTTTTTAAACCCTTATTAATACATACAATATGGGTATCAAACCCACATCGTACAAACACATTATAGAGTCATCCCTGGTCCACCTTTATGGCGATATCTCGAAAAGGCGTCCACCCATAGAACTAAGGCCCACTCCCTTTTAAATTATCATTACCACCTTTCATCTGATACCCATATCGTACAAACACATTCTAGGGTAACCCCTGTTCCACCTTTATGGCGATATCTCGAAAAGGCCTCCACCTATAGAACTAAGGCCCACTTCCTTTTAAATAATCATTAATACTTTACATTTGATACCCATATCGTACTAAGACATTTTAGAGTCACCCCTGATCCACCTTTATGGCGATATTTCGAAAAGGCGGCCACCTGTAGAACTAAGGCCCACTCCCTTTGAAAATACTCACTAACACCTTTCATTTGGTACCCATATCGTACAAAAATATTATAGAGTCACACCTGGTCCACTTTTATTGCGACATCTCGAAAAGCCCTCCACCTATAGAACTAAGTCCCACTCCCTTTTAAATAACCATTAACACCTTTCATTTGATACCAATATCGTGCAAACGCATTTCTAGAGTCACTCCTGGTCCACCTGTATGGCGATATATCGAAAAGGCGTCCACCTATAGAACTAAGGCGCACTCCCTTTAAAAATACTTATTAACACCTTTCATTTGATACCTATATCGTACAAACAAATTTTAGAAACACCCCTGGTCCACCTTTATGTCGATATCTCGAAAAGGCGTCCACCTATAGAACTAAGGTGCACTCCCTTTAAAAATACTAATTAGCACCTATAATTTGATACCCATATCGTACTAAGACATTATAGAGTCAGCCTTGATCCACCTTTATGGCGATCTCTTGGAAAGGGGCCACCTATAGAACTAAGGCCCACTTCCTTTTAAATAATCATTAACACCTTACATCTGATACCCATATCGTACAATCACATTCTAGAGCGACCCCTGTACCACCTTTATGGCGATATCTCGAAAAGGCGTCCACCTATAGAACTAAGGCCCACTTCCTTTTAAATTATCATTAACACCATACATCTGATACCCATATCATACAAACACATTCTAGAGCGACCCCTGGTCCACCTTTATGGCGATATCTCGAAAAGGCGACCACCTATAGAACTAAGGCCCACTTCCTTTTAAATAATAATTATCACCTTACACTTGATACCCATGTCGTTCAAACGCATTATAGAGTCACCCCTGGTCCACTTTTATGGCGATATCTAGAAAAGGCGTCCACCTATAGAACTAACACCACTCCCTTTTAAAATACTTATTAACACATTTCGTTTGATACCCATTTCGTACAAACAAATTTTAGAATCGCCCCTGGTCCACCTTTATGGCGATATCTCGAAAAGGCGGCCACCTAAAGAACTAAGGCACACTCCCTTTTAAAATACTCACTAACACCTTTCACTTGATACCCATATCGTACAAAAATATTTTAGAGTCACCCCTGGTCCACCTTTATGGCGATATCTCGAAAAGGCGGCCACCTATAGAACTAAGTCCCACTCCCTTTTAAATAACCATTAACACATTTCATTTGATACCCATATCGTGCAAACGCATTCTAGAGTCACCCCTGGTCCACCTGTATGGCGATATATCGAAAAGGCGTCCACCTATAGAACTAAGGCGCACTCCCTTTAAAAATACTCATTAGCACCTTTCATTTGATATCCATATCGTACTAAGCCATTTTAGAGTCACCCCTGGTCCACCTTTATGGCGATATTTCGAAAAGGCGACCACCTATAGAACAAAGGCGCACTCCCTTTAAAAATACTCATTAGCACCTTTCATTTGATATCCATATCGTACTAAGCCATTATAGATTCACCCCTGGTGCACCTTTATGGCGACATCTCGAAAAGGCGTCCACCTATATAACTAAGGCACACTCCCTTTTAAAATACTCACTAACACCTTTCACTTGATACCCATATCGTACAAAAATATTTTAGAGTCACCCCTGGTCCACCTTTATGGCGATATCTCGAAAAGGCGGCCACCTATAGAACTAAGTCCCACTCCCTTTTAAATAACCATTAACACCTTTCATTTGATACCCATGTCGTACAAACACATTCTAGAGTCACTCCTTGTCCACCTATATGGTGATATCCCCAAATGGCGTCCACCTATAAAACTATGGCCAACTCCCTTTTAAAATACTCTTTAATAACTTTTTATACCCATGTCATACAAACATATTCCAGGGTTACCCTAGGTTCATTTTCCTACATGGTGATTTCCCCTTATTTTGTCTCCAAAGCTCTCAGCTGAGTATGTAATGTTCGGTTTTATCCGAACTTAGCTTTCCTTACTTGTTTGTTGTTTAATTTAACTAAGGCATACCAATTGACAAGGGGCTTTCGGAGTAGTAGCTCTTGAGAAAGTTAAAAAAGCTCAGTTGAGTGGTTTGGTTGTCGGGTAAGGCTGGCGGTTGCGACAAGTTATTAGTGTCTTGAATAAAACTCATTGTTTTCATCTTTTCATACATTAGTCAGGATTTGAACGCAGTTGTTTATTTCATTTCTGTTGTCTCTTGAGGGCATTTTAGAGAAAAGCATTCATATATTTCAGAATTAACTAAGTTAAATTTAGTTATAAAAGTAAAGAAATGAAATCAAGAGGAATTGATTAAATACCATCATTGGTCTAACAATTACAAAGAAGAAAAGCGGCTTGCGCGGGAGAAGCTCGAAACACAAGGTGATTGGAAAAGTACTCGCAAATTCTACTAAAATACATTGTCAGATATAAAAAGAACGCTATAGAGTTTCTGGTGATGTTAAATTAATTCGAATCGGTTGAAGGACTTTATCTGTCTGGGAACCAGCATTAACAACGATATAACAGTTAGCTTTGAAATTAAACGGATATAACTCCTGCATCAAGACCTTTTTTATACTCAGTTGAGCAGAGCTCACAGAGTATATTAAGTTTAATTGGATAACGGTTGGTTGTACAAATATAAAGGAATCGAGATAGATATAGACTTCCATATATCAAAATAATCAGGATCGAAAAAAAATTTGATTGAGCCATGTCCGTCCGTCCGTCCGTTAACACGATAACTTGAGTAAATTTTGAGGTATCTTGATGGAATTTGGTGTGTAGGTTCCTGAGCACACATCTCAGATCGCTATTTAAAATGAACGATATCGGACTATAACCACGCCCACTTTTCCGATATCGAACATTTCGAAAAACCGAAAAAGTGCGATAATTCATTACAAAAGACAGATAAAGTGACGAAACTTGGTAGATGAGTTGACGCAGAATAGAAAATTAGTAAAATTTTGGACAATGGGCGTGGCACCGCCCACTTTTAAAAGAAGGTAATTTAAAAATTTTGCAAGCTGTAATTTGGCAGTCGTTGAAGACATCATAATGAAATTTGGCAGATACGTTACTCCTATTACTATATGTACGCTTAATAAAAGTTAGCAAAATCGGACAACGACCACGCCCACTTTTGAAAAAAAAAAATTTTAAAGTAAAATTTTAAAAGAAAAGTTAATATCTTTACAGTATATAAGTAAATTATGTCAGCATTCAACTCCAGTAATGATATGATGCAACAAAATACAAAAAAATACAAAATAACATAAGTTAGGTGTGAAATGTGTGATGATGATCTTAGAAAGCCACACAAGTTTGGGGCTTTTCCACCATATATTTGATGGTAATTTATAATATTAAGTCTAGTGGCGAGGGAGAAACTGTATGTATAAGAATAGGCAGACGGTATTGCGATATTTTTTTGGTACTAAACAATAATAAGGAGGAGGAAACGGCCGGGCACGTTTTGTGATTGTGCCCTGGGCTTCCCGGGCTAAGACTCCAGCTATTAGGAGTGATACAGCTGCCTGATCTAGAAGCAGCAAGTCCTTAAGTCCTAGAAAGCTTCTAGTATTTGCCAAGAGGACGGAGTTGTTTTAAAACATTGGTCCTGGTTTTTGATAAGGCTTTTCAGTTTGGCCGTTAAAATAAACTTCTGCTAACACTACGGACTCATTCAGCCTATGTGAGGTCCTCATGGACCGGCCAGTTCAACCTAACCTAACCTAAACAATAACAAGTCCATCTAGCTTTCGTTTACATTTAGTTCCCTCTAACATTTCCCTGATTTTGGCGCACATCCAAGTAGAAAGCTTCTTCTTTTGGATACTCATTCGAGAAAACATTGTGTAGGATATAATCAGAAAGCAAAAGTGAAATAGCAATGTAAAGGAAAGAGATAGGGAAAGGAGAAAGGGAAACAAAATTAAAATGAAAATGAGAGCTGAAAGAAAAGTTAGAGGGGCCTGGGAAATATACAGAGGAAGAGAAAAGCTAAAAGGAAAGAACAAAAAGGTAGAGCATTAGTTGCAGATTGTTAATTTGTTTTTATTTTTAACCCATTAATATATTTAAAATATTTATAACAGCTTAGTTTGCGTGCTTTCTACATTTTATAACGGCATGTGCTAATGATGCGACTTCAATGTTCGATGACGGGTATAAATTAAATACACAAAGTACTTACTCACTTGACCGCCAATTCAAGCGTACAAAATGCCAGACGTTATGATATGCTTTCATATTTCGACCCACCGCCACCCGCCCTTTTGTTTTGTGTTAACCCGCTGCTATTGCTCTAACATGCATTGTTGCTGGATATTTTAGCAGGGACTGTGATTTTCATGTTGTTCATGTTGTTTGCTGATTGTGGCAGAAACACTTCTATGCACAACTTAGCGATGTAAAGGGGGCTCATTGCCGATTCCCAAACATTGTAACTTTGGACCCGCAAATATTTCGACTGCGATTTGTTTTTCGGTCATCTCCTAAATGGTTGCTGAATTCATAGGTTGTTATGAAGGGTTTGTTAATTTTGAAGTAGCTAAAATATTATACATATATTAGAGCTCGTCCAGGGCTAAAGCTAAACTACAAGAGAGAAACTTAATGAGAAACAAAGAATTTTGGGCATTTCGAGAAGAGCTTCATCGGCTTTATACCGGTAACAACCGATATCGAAAAGTAACTGTTTTTATTCTTTTACTATCGATGTAAAATTGTTATCGCATTTTCAGCGGTCTGTAAACGGTGGGCTTATAAGAAAAGTCTTCCATTTTATATTGAAGTTTTATCGGAATTTGTTTCATAATAAACTGATCAATAAGAAATCGATAGAAGTTGATGGTACACCGATAAGGAATCGATTACTTTTCGATAATATATCGAGAGTGATGATAAATTGTCGATACTTTTTCGAAAACAAATCGATAGCTTTTCGAAAAAACCCAAATCATTTCGTTAACGAATATGTGACACACCGATGACAAATTGATGGCACTCCGATAGCAAAACCATAACTTTTCAATTAGCAATCGATAACTTTTTGATAACATATCGATTAATTTGACATACAAAATCGTTAACTTTTAAAAAAATCGATGGCGTGCCAATAATAAATTGGTAACACTCCCTAACAAATTGATTTTAGCCTTTTTACAGATATGGTTTTTTATGTCCAGAATATACGTGTAGAGCTCTAAAATTCGTTTACTTTATCTAACATTTTCTTCATCTTCTTCTTGTAGCAGCGCTCTGCCTCATCGAGAGGGCGCAATTACTCACAAATTGTCATCGAAATTCGGAGTCCTAGTAAACTTACAGTTTCACTAAGGTTGAATCAGAGGGACATAGGTGTTAGAGGCTTTGGTTTCAAGTTGCAATTGAAAATAATGTTTGTCTCATGTGTGAACACATTACATGCAGGACGTACATTGTATAAGATGGGGTTGATTTTGGATAAGTAAAAGTTTGATCTATTGCAATATATCAGAGGGATGGGAGTCTCCCCTGGAAGTCTGCTTTCCATAACTACGATTTCGGATATTAGATACTGAGAACGGGATTAGAAGGGCATATGTGTATCGGCATAAGACTTTTCCGTTTTATGTTTGGTTCAAACGGCTGCATTTTTGTATGCCGGATTTCTTCATAGTGGCTACTTATATCCTCGAGGAGATGGGGCCGCATCAATTAGTTGTTTGTTAGGATCCCCAGTATTAAATATGGGTATTTAACAGAAACTGTTCGTTCAGTATTTCGTTTCTCTCTATTATGCGGAATATTTCTTTCACATTTTGAAGACGATGTCCTGGCACATAAGAAGAGCTCACGTGCCAGTTTTAATTGCGGTGTTTTCACAGGCTTGCAGCTTCCTCCAGTGTATATTTTTAAGCTTCGCGACTGGTAAATAGGTAGCTATGAGCGTTTCTTTATCTTTGCACAAAGCGCTACCAGCGAGGGACTTGAAAGTGAAAAAAAAAAAAATATAAGCTGCGAAATGTTGGTCATTATCGAACGTCTCTTCCAGTATATTTGGATGAAGATAGTCGATAGTATAATGTCATTGACTCGGATTTGCAGCATCCATGCTAAATTCTTCTTGAATTTGATGTTACGCTACTGAATTGAACCAATGTCTACAAATCACCCAAATAATTTATTGTTCAAATTTTGGAGGGATGGTAGACCTTTTGAAGTCTTTCCATAACCTGCTAATAATTGAATGTGTCAAAAGCTTTTGGTAAGTCTAGCGCAACGAACTCTGTCCGGTGGTGGGCATTTTCGAAGGCCATGTTGTTAATTGGTAAGTCGCAGGTTTGTGGGGATATTAAGGAGCAGAACAACTTAAAGCGTATTGGCTACTGGTGACAGGAAATACGAAGTTCGATGTGATTCTTCTACGTTAGCTGATTTCCGAAGTCCCTCATTGCCAAGGTTTTTAAGCATTGGCAAGTCCATCGCGTCTGGACCTACTGCTGTCGATGGTTTTATGGCTTCTTCAATATTTAGGTGGTGATGGTATTAGGAAACGCAATGAATTTATGTTTCATCTGCGCGTCTGTTGGCCTGCCGTCTTGGTTTGTCGACCAAGGAATACATTACGTTTTTCCGACAGAAAGCGACCACGCATTTTTTTGCATTCGACGTCACTTTATCACCACAGGCGATGGATATTTTGTTATTGTGCTTTCTCTCATTTTTGGAAGCTGAACGTGGAGGAGAGGGTGAAGAAGGCTTCAACGGCATTTTATGCATGTAAGAGAATGCTGGGATATACGTCTCTCTCTCTTTCTCATTGGGTTTTTAAAGCGATTGTAAGCCCTATCCTACACTATGGAGTTCTTGTTTGGTGAAAAGCAACACAAAAAGCAACCTACTTTAAAAAATTAGAGGGGGTATGCAGACTATCAATGCTTAGCATTACGGGAGCCATGAAAACAACACCGACAGCTGAATTGTATGCCATTCTGCACATCCCACCTGGAGACCTGGTAGCAAAGAATATAGCGCTAACAACTACAACCAGGCTCGGAGCCTCGGGGCAGTTTGAACGCCGACCATACGGCCATAGTACTATAGCGTCATCAATCACAAGACGAACAGAATACCGGATTCGAGTGCGTGTTAGAGTGGAAGCAGTCCCTGGAGAGAATCGGGACAGGGAGAAGCATACATCTATATTGGGTCCCAGGGCATATGCGAATATATGGGAATGAAAAAGCGGATGAACTAGCTAAAAAGGGTGCATCCCTTGAAGCTTGCTCCGTATGCGTCTCAATTGGACTGGGCGAAATTAAGCGAAGGCGAGAGGGGCACATGATCGATCAAGCAGGAAAGACGTGGGTTCAAGTGCGTAGCTGTAACTTGTCGAAGATTATTTGCAGGTCTTACAACCTTAGACTAACAAAGTTGCTTCTCTCATTAAAAAGAGAGGACTGTAGACTCATGACGTGTATTCTGACTGAAAACTGCCTTCTGGCGTCACATGCCTTTAAATTAGGCTTGGTCAGTGATAGCAGATGTATGAAGTGCGGGCTGGAGGAGGAAACGATCGAGCACGTTCTGTGCTCTTGCCCTGCGCTTACCAGGCAAAGACTCCAGCTATTAGGAGTGATACAGCTGTCAGATCTAGAAGCAGCAAATGGCCTAAATCCTAGGAAGCTTCTAGTATTTGCCAAAAGGACGGAGTTATTTTATACCATAGGTCCTGGCTTGTGATAGGGTTTTTTAGTTTGCTCGTTAAAACAAACTTCTGGTAACACTACGGACTTATTCAGTCTACGTGAGGTCCTCGTGGACCGGCCAGTTCAACCTAAACTAACCTTCTCTCATTTGATACAATATCCTACCAGCATCGGCTAGTGGTCTTCAGATGCACGTCCCATTAGGCGCGGTTGTGTTCATCCACATATTATCTGATCCGCAAATCTATAAAGTTGAGTTGCGTTTCTCCGGGTCTTTCTGCCTCACAAGGTTACGTTTTCTCCCTAAGTTTGCGGCCTTCGTTCAAAAAGTTGGCCAGATTTCCAGAATTCCTCTGGCAGAAAAAAAAATGAGCAGACCTGGCTTAAATGACCTTACAAGAGTACCTTCCTCTTGACGAACATCTGTTGGTATTGAGATGACAGCAAAATAAGGGGGCTTGCCTTTTTAAAGTTGATGAAAGTGCGGCGCTAAGAAGTAATAAATTAGGCTAATAGGTTAGGCTAATAGAACGGGCAGATGATTACCAACGGTAGCGTAGGCTGCGCTAGTGATGGTAATGTCTGGTGAGCTTTGATAAATTTCTACCACACATGTGGGGGCCTTCTCGTTAACCGTGCAGAATGTCTCAACGCTGTAGCCCACTTACTATGCTAAGGGTCGGAGTGGGCATTGAACTCGAATAATAGAATGCAGTTTGCGTCACTGAGTAGAGCACCGCCATCAGTGCTGTATTGCGATAAATAAGGTACAGACAAGTGCGGAACAGCACGGTGCCACAAAGGTTTTATAGAAATGACGGGGTCAACGAATGCTGGAGCTAAGCCCAGAATATCACACCAATTCTCTGTACCAGGGTTGGGTTCAACACTTTAACGGAGCAAGACATTTTATAGCAGTCCGGCGGTATCGACCCGCTCCAAGGATGGACCTTTTTGGGCGGGATCCAAGCTGTTAAATTAGGTTACACTGAAATGCACAGCCCTTACTTAGCCACATAGAATCAGCTGCCGTGGGAAGCGTTATACATTTGTTCTTGACATATTGTCAATATATAAAAATCTCGATCCCTAGTTTTCTGTAACTAACTCAGCTCCGCAATATCCCTAATACAAATATACAAATAGATGTAGATACATATATAATCGCCACAGCCGTTTAATTGCTGCTAATTTTGCGCCGCCTTCCTTAGTGTTTAGTGAGGCGTACAAATATGTATCCCCTTGGCTAGCATAAAACGGTCTTGTGTGCCAATAAACAGTTGAGTCACGTAAAGTCAATTCATAAGCTCTTTCTGCATGGTTGCGGCATTCCATAGAATGTACTCTGCTTAGCCAGCCAACTTATTATCGAAGGAGTACGTGATTCAAAATGTGGGCAGTCCAGCACATTGCAGTGATTAAGACTAAAGGCTCCATTACTGATACTTAGCATAGACTTGACTTGACTTGGCGTAAACTTGGCAACTTAGCCACGATTGTACTCCACTTAGCGCATACAATCTGACATCATAATCAATAAATGTCAATTGGTATGATAAAATCGGCGGCCACCGTGGTGTGGTGGTAGCGTGCTCCGCCTAGCACACCGTATGCCCTGGGTTCACACCCCGGGCAAAAGCAACATCAAAATTGTAGAAATAGGGTTTTTAATTAGAAGAAAATTTTCCTAAGCGGGGTCGCCCCTCGGCAGTGTTTGGCAAGCGCTCCGGGTGTATTTCTGCCATGAAAAGCTCTCAGTGAAAAATCATCTGCCTTGCAGATGCCGTTCGGAGTCGGCATAAAACATGTAGGTCCCGTCCGGCCAATTTGTAGGGAAAATCAAGATGAGCACGACGCAAATTGGAAGAGAAGCTCGGCCTTAGATCTCTTCGGAGGTTATCGCGCCTTACATTTATTTTTTGATTTTTTTTGTATGACAAAATGTCAAAATGAAATGGAAACAAACAAACGGCCTCTCAAAATATAAACGTCACTTAGAACTTACATAGAAAATTAAAATTCAACAGACTTCTAAGTCAATTTAAGTGTTGCTAAGTTTTGAGTAATCAGTAACATGCAATGTTCATTTCACAGAACTGTAAGTGAAAGTTCTCAAGTCAAGTCAAGTCTATGCTAAGTATCAGTAATGGAGCCTTAAGCAATTGAAAGTTATTAGTTAGAAATTGATGATTGTTGCAATGAATTGGAATTTAAAGTCTTGCAGTAAATACGATTAGGAAAAGAACGATTTTCAAATGAGTAGCCCTTAATTGATCTAGTATTTGAAGGGAGTTTGATCTGGTATTGTAAACAAAGTATATTTACAAATATTGCGTATATTTGTATATTTCGTCTACGCAGGCACCTAGAAGGTTCGATTTGGTCATGTTAAATAGGTCCCAAAATGGTTGGGCTTGTATCGAAACCTTCTTCGAGGAATGTCTTTGTTGATACAACAACTACAACACCTGGCAACAGTTCTTTTTATCTATTCTGCTGCCAAACATGTGACTCAGTGATACCAGAATGGCTGGGTAGTTTGGATGGAATTGAGACACAAAAAGTCTGGAAGAATCATTTGGATATATTCTTTTTAAATAGGATGAAGGGACCACAAGACCCTCTAAGAAGCAAATTAACTCCAGCTCTCGCCCAGAGAACAGTTGCTTTCGAATACTTGGCGCGATTTGCATCCGATAAGATTAAGGCCGAACTTCTCTACGAATTTGTGTCGTCCGACTTTTTACTGTTTCCCAGAAATTTGTGAAACGGGATATATTATGCCGACTTCGAACGGCATCAGCAATGCCAATGTATTTAAATATTGCCTATGTGAGACGCCTTTTTCTAAACAACATTTATATTGTTTCGGTGCAGTAGGCTAGCACGCTACAACCACATCACCACGCCGCCCTATTTAACCTAGCTTAATGCTATTTGGTATATACGTCAACATATCGAGGACTAAGCAATTTTTTTGTGGTGAACGAAGCCACCTGCCACTCACTAAGAAGGGGCAGGCAGTGCTTTTTCGGGAGTTTTTTAGTGTCATCTTGAGACAGGCTCGGAATCATTTCTGGCCTGTTTTAGTAATCATATTGAAAGTATTTAGCAGCCATTTGAGAACAGCGTTTGTGTCATGACAGGATCGCTTTGGAAATATTTCGGGATGCATTCGGATAGTTTTCGTTATAATTTTGACACTATTTTAGGACCGGTTCCGACTGCATTTGGGAATATTTCAGAATTCATATAAGAATTAATAAGGGACTATTACGGAATTGTCTTTTTGTAATTTCTTTATTATTTCCGGGAGTTTTACGATAATTTGGGATAGGTTTCGGTATCATTTAACCGAATATTTCTGTATATTTTGCGAGATAATTTTAGTATCTTTTGGACATCATATTTTTCCTATTTCGGAACAATCTTCGGATCATTTCGGGATTGTTTTGGGGATCATTAAGAATATTTTCGGACTCTTTTCGGGATAACTTTTGGGCTATTTTGGATCACTTAAATTTATGTTGGGACTTATATTCATGAATTATGAATATTTTCAGAGTTCTATTCGGGATTATTTCAGAATCTATTCGACATTGACTTGATGACTTCGTGATACATGATTTTAGGGCAGTTTCGAGATCATTTCTCGACTCTCTCCGGAAATTTCCTGCATTGTTTTCAAAATATTTTAAAAATTACTCCGAAGTGGGTTTTGGTATTCTGAACTATTTCTCAACCAGGTTTTTCCCTTACAATTAATATTACGTATCGAATAGGATGATAGGATGAGGGTTTGTCGATAACCAGTACGTCGCAGAAAGAAACTGACTTAATCGGCAGAGAACGTGAATTGAAATGTGGCCCATACCGAAGGCTCTAGGTTCAATGCCAGTAATAATAATATAAGAACACTTTTTTACGCGGCTTTATCCTTCGGAATTGTTTAGGCAACCACTCCGGGTGGGTTTCTTCCATGAAAAGCCTCGCAGCGCAAGTTCATCTGAATTTCACTGTCGTTCGGAGTGGTCATTAAAACAGGTAGGTGCCGAATATTTGTAGATAAATAGTTCAATTAGTACCGTTAAATTGGAATATAAATTTGTGTTTACATACATATTAACCATCAAAAAATATTGTAAGAGTTAATAAGAAATCAGAAACCAGGGCAACGTTGCTTGATTTGATAAACGATGATCATTACACATGTATGATAAGGTTACTATTACCAATGCATTACCCTGCAAAAAATGCGACTAGTCTAGGATGAATCCGGGAGGAGTCGAAAAGGAGTATGCGACTTTATCCAGTTTTGATCTCTTTATGTGGGTTGGACACTTCCTCTTTGTATACCTATGTGAAATGTCCTACAGGCACTTTTTGTATCCATTCGGGTAGTGTCGGACATATGCTCTTCGTGCCTCTACAGCCAGAGTCACATAAGTCTCTTTTGTTCGCCTATGGGTATTATCGGACAAGTCCTATTTCTACCCGTACGGAATTTCTTACGGATTTTACAAATTTTTATACACAGTTTAGCAGAGCTCACAGAGTATTTTAACTTTGATTGGATAACGGTTGGTTGTACAGGTATAAAAGAATCGAGATAGATATAGACTTCCATATATCAAAATCATCAGTATCGAAAAAAAAATTTGATTGAGCCATGTCCGTCCGTCCGTCTGTCCTTTAACACGATAACTTGAGTAAATTTTGAGGTATCTTGATGAAATTTGGTATGTAGGTTCCTGGGCACTCGTCTCAGATAGCTATTAGCGATATCGGACTATAACCACGCCCACTTTTTCGATATCAAAAATTTCTAAAAACCGAAAAGTTAGATAATTCATTACCAAAGACGGATGAAGCGATGAAACTTGGTAAGTGAGTTGAATTTATGACTCAGAATAGAAAATTAGTAAAATTTTGGACAAGGGGCGTGGCACCGCCCACTTTTAAAAGAAGGTAATTTAAAAGTTTTGCAAGCTATAATTTGGCAGTCGTTGAAGATATCATGATGAAATTTGGCAGGAACGTTACTCCTATTACTGTGTGTATGCTGAGTAAAAATTAGCAAAATCGGATGACGAACACGCCTACTTTAAAAAAAAATATTTAAAGTCAAATTTTAACAAAAAATTTAATATTTTTACAGTATATAAGTAAATTATGTCAACATTCGACCACAGTAATGATATGGTGCAATAAAATACAAAAATAAAAGCAAATTTTAAAATGGGCGTGGCTACGCCCTTTTTCATTTAATTTATCTAGGATAGTTTTAAGGCCATAAGTCGAACAAAAATTTACCAAACCTTGTGAAATTTGGTAGGGGCTTAGATTATAGGATGGTAACTGTTTTCTGTGAAAAAGGGCGAAATCGGTTGAAGCCACGCCCAGTTTTTATACACAGTAGGGATATACGCCGCCGCCGTCCGGCGCGTTACTATATTTTCTACTCGTTTAAGACTGTTTAGGCCATTTATTGTTCATGTCGGATATGGTCGAAAGTGGTATCAACAGATGCGCATCACTGCCAGTTATAAGAAACTAATTGCCAAATTTAACTCTTTCTAACTGTTCAAAAGTTATTAAAAAAAACAAGTGTTTTCGATGTCAGCTTAACACGGACTTTGCATCACCCATTTCACCAAGTTATTAAAACAAAACACTAAAAGAAAAGTTATATAATAAACTAGTAGAGTTCCCGACGTTGTTCGGGTATAAATAAAAGCAGTAATATATAGACTAATATATTATACTAATCCCAACCCCCTTTTTCGCTATCCCCAATTTTTCCCGAGGGGGTAGGGATTAGTCTTATATACCTCCTCACCTAATTTCAGTCGTCTAGCTTTAATACTTTCAGATATATTTACAACGAAAAATTCCAGTTGTGTGGGAGATGCCACGCCTCCTTTTTCGTTATACTCAGTTTTTCTGAAGAAGGTGGGGATTGGTCTCATATAACAACTCACCAAATTTCAGTCGTCTAGCCTTAATACTTTCAGATATATTGACTACGAAAAATTCCAGTTGTATGGGAGGTGCCACGCCCCCTTGTCGAAAACTTTTTTTGTATAGCCTACCATATATTGACGCACTCAGGGTATGTCATGGCAAAATTTCGTTTGATTCGATTCTGCGGTTTAGGCTGCAAGTCCAAATATACATACAGACATACTTTCACAAATATATAGTCGAGATTTATATGCTCACTTTGCATATTTTTTTTTTCAAAAAATTAATAATGAACAATGAATTCAAGGCCAAGGCGTTTCAAATTGTTTTCAAATTGCCCTCAAGTTGTTAAAAAAGCAGAAAAAGTGCCGATTTTTAAAAAAAATTTATATTGCGATTGGCTGAAAGAATAAGCCAAATCAGTGATGCAAAATCCTTTAGTAGGTTCTAGGGGCATAAACACTCCTTTGAACAGATTCTTACCTCATACTTAAGTTGAGGATATATGTACGAATGAGAAGGTTTTGAAAAATCATTTGGGCTTACATTCAAAAATCTATTGTTTATTTGCGAAACTATAAAATAGCGTCTGAAATATTAATTTTAATTTTCACACTCCATCCTTCAACATCTAAGTCTCCCGGTTTGACGTAAAGTTGGCGGCCTTATCCAAAACTAGTCCCTTGAAGTGAATCACATTGATTATAGCCTATCAACCAAGTTTAAATATCACCTACACGTTACGGCTCCTTTTATTAATGTGAATACATAGGCACATATATTTACCAGGTCAGGCTTTGTCCTTCGCAAGAACACTCATAGTGGTGAAGCAAAAGCTTTCCCAAGACAGTCGAACTAATGACTGTGTGTGCTATTACCCTAACGTAGTGGACAGTCGAACTAGTCTGAAAACTGAAGTTACGCGGTCATCCATAATGAGCTCCTATATCATAACGCCGGAAAACAGCAATAAACATCTTTCAACTTAAAATCGGTCGAATTTCATTCTAAAATATCGTTTTGATTTAACGAAGACTATTGAAATAAACGATGTGAACACAAGCGTCTGCAAACTTAGATCAACATTTTAAAAATTTTTTCCAGGGTCCTTTTAAAATTTTAATTATGTAGATGCGCCGAGAATTTTGCGATTTTCGCCGATTACGCAATGACTTCCACTTAGATTGCTTATGATTTCGAAGGCCGAATAATCACTCCCTAATGTTTCAAGGTGTTTCTCTGGTGTAGCTCGGCAGCATAGCGTGAAAAAGCATCTGTTGGAAAGTCTTCGGAGCTACACCTAGAGCTTCTAGGAATGTGACGTCGACGAAGGTATGAGTTCGAAGTCGCAGTCCTATAGCTGGCATATGATGTGAGGGTCAGTAGGTTTGGTAGCGACTGGTGGTCGTGATTGCTAGTTTCGCACATCGGGAATTGTAGCTCTTAAAAACAGCCGAAAAACTGGAGGCGCCCTGTGCCACGAGAGTCATGACTATTAATGGACCATTAATAGCAACCGTAAGTCGCCTTTGTGCGTGATCGCATAGGAGCTACAAATGATTTAAAGAAATAGTGTTCGCGACGATTACTAGGAGTTAACCCTAGACGAAACTACGCTTTGCACGAGATATGCAAACAAAAGTGTAGCTATTTTATGTATCTATGTATATTTCTTTTCAGCAGACGCAGCACTACCAATTCGAAAGACCGGGGTTAGGTTCGAAGCCTCTCTGGAGTAAGTGAAGGAAGGGCAATCCCTCCGCAAGGAGCTACTCCTGAAAATTTTTGAACGGTCTGCGAGATCTTGAGGCAAAAACCCTGGATCTTCCCGAAATGGCCAACACGTTGATTTCATTAAATACATACAAACAAAACCTTTCCTAAATACTATTTTTTATACTCAGTTGAGCAGAGCTCACAGAGTATATTGTAACGAATTTTAGCAGCACTGAGCGATGCTATCGTCTCTAAGCCGATGCTAAGCAGTGACGTGAATTCACATCCATAGATCAATCATTATGTATCTACATAAACGAAACAATAATTGCGTCTACACATATGTACCATCTACGTATACGAGCAGCGGAGAGTCAATGCACAAACACATGCATATATCTGAGATACTCCTGAAAGTATGAAATGAGAAAAACTATAAAATTGTGCAATTGTAGTTACAGCTGAGAAGTTTGAGAGCTTCTGGACTAGTAGATTCTGGAAGCGCCTAGAAGATGCGAACGTTGAAATCCGAGAGTATAAAAGGCGGCAATTGTAGAGGCGCTGGAACTCAGTTTGATTTGAGTTGTCAAGCAGTTTCGACTAAGACGCTATCTAGCGAGCAAGAGCAGTATTATATTGAACAATAGAGTTTCATTTGAGCTATCAATCAGTTTGGTTAGGTGAAGTACTTTAATAAAGGCCATTTTGCATTATTACATATTGGAGTTATTTATTCAACAGTTTAGTGATTCGAACTTAGCAAAAGGGCAAATAAGAGGATTTGCAAGTAAATTCGTTACAATTGGTGTCAGAAGAGGAATTGTTGAATAAATTCCAGAGGACAACAAGGACATGGCAAATTTCAGTGAATTGAAGAACCAGCAACTGAAGAAGGAGTTGGAGAGCCGTGGATTGAATACAAGCGGCGTTAAACTCGAACTTCAGGCACGGCTACGAGAGGCAATGGAAGCAGGAGGAATTAATGTGGACGAATATGTCTTTTATCCTGATGGGGACGAGACAACAACAAAAATTGAAGAGAAAAACGAAACATCGCAGACTGTTACGAGCACACACTTGAACATGATTTGGGCTGCAACATCTGCACAAACATCGACAGTAAAAGAAATGTCGTCAGAAATAACATCGAAGATTGAAGCACAAGAAACGCGTATGTCAGCAATGTCGACACAGATTACATCCAATATGGCATCCCAACTGGAATCGCAGGAGACACGCATAACATCCAAGATGGAAGAACAAGAGGAGCGCTTATCATTGCAGGTGGCACAAATGTCTTCACAGTTAGAAGCACAGGAAGTAAGGGTAATATCAAAGCTGTAAGCACAGGATGCAAATATCGCTCAATTTCAGGCAGAAGTAGATGATTTGAAGGGTCGTATGGTGCAGTTACACTTAAATCGCCCAGCTGTTACAGAGAGTAGTCCAAAGGTAAAAACATCATCCTTTTACGGGTCTGTTCCTTTCCAGGTCTTTAAGCTACAGTTTGAGAAGACCGCAACAGTGAACAACTGGAATGCTGAAGATGAAGTTGCTGCACTCTTCGTAGCATTGAAAGGACCAGCTGCCGAAATCTTACAGACTATTCCAGAGTACGAACGGAACAGCTATGCAGCACTGATGGCCGCTGTCGAGAGACGTTATGGAAGCGAGCATAGAAAACAGATATTCCAAACTGAGTTGCAAAACCGTCACCAAAGAGCGAATGAGATTTTGCAGGAGTTTGCCTCGGATGTTGAAAGGTTGGCACATTTGGCAAATGCGGACGCACCCGTGGAGTACACCGAGAGGGTAAAAATCCAGAGTTTTATAAATGGCATACGGGACGTAGAAACGAAGCGAGCGACATATGCAAACCTAAAACCTACATTCGCAGAAACGGTATCCCATGCACTGACTTAAGAAACAGCATTGCTTCTGTGTAAGCCAGTTTACAAAGCACGCCGTGTGGAAGTAGAAAGGCCAGAGTGGGTAGACGCAATATTGGAGGCGCTAAAAGGATCGCAAAAGCGGAGTGAAAAAGTTATCAAATGTTTCAAATGCGGGAAGTCCGGTCACATTGCCCGTTATTGCGATCTTGATCCTAGTAGTTCCAACAATATGGGTGGCCGTAAACGCAAAGCTGGAAAGGAGATGAGCAAGAGCGAGTAAGAGGTAGAGATCGAGAGCTAGATCCAGCTATTGAATGCCCTGTGATATCTGTGTTGCAAATTGGTAGAAAATCGAGCAGTCTTACCGTCAGAGGGAATGTGGATGGCAAAGAACATGTACTGACTGTAGATACGGGCGCATTACTTGATTCGATCTGATTTGGTCTACAGGAGAGTAAAGTCATTACCTGGAGCAAGGTTACGTACGGTCACAGGCGAGTATAACCAAGTCCAGGGAGAAGTGATATGTGAAGTCCTAATTGGGAAGGTCATGGTTTTACACAAATTCGTTGTGTCGGAGATCGTTGATGAAGTAATATTGGGAGTGGACTTCTTGGTTGACCATGACATCAGGATCGATATGCGGAGAAAAATTATGCGCTATAAAAACCAGGACATACCACTTAACTTTAGTTTAGAAAAAGGGTTCAGCATTAATCAGGTACTGGTGGAGAAGACTCGACAAAAGCCACGAAATTCAAAGGTAAAGGTTGATGGAACAAATGGGCCAAACAAATCAAAACCGAAGGTACCTGTGAGAGAAACACTGTCATTAAAAAGCCCTAACGGACGTACTAAAACGAAGGAAAGGATTTAGCAGAAAGAATGCAAGGGTGGTTTCAAGCCAAGGCACACTACTCTTGTGAAGCGTCGGAAGGATACTGATTATGCAAAGCAAATCCGTCCAGCGCAAGCTCTTCGAAGTAGTTCATTGGCCAAACAACAAAGTGTGAAGGAACAGCCCAGGATAATAAGTAGTAAGATGAAACACTGGCATGACAAGAACTTTAATTCGGAAGGTTTCTTGGGGGGAGATTTGGTACTGTTAAACAACCCTCACCGGCGGAAAGGTGTTCCAGCCAAATTTCGGTGCAGTTGGGAAGGCCCGTACAAGGTTGTGAAGAAGATCAGTAATACCATCTACCGCATGCAAAGCATTGAGAAACCACGGAGTAGAAGAGTGGTACATTTGGAGATGCAAGCGACGTTTAGATCGGGAGATTTGTCGGATCGGGACGATAAGACTTAGGTGGAAGGCAGTGTAACGAATGTTAGCAGCACTGAGCGATGCTATAGTCTCTAAGCCGATGCTAAGCAGTGACGTGAATTCACATCCATAGATCAATCATTATGTATCTACATAAACGAAACAATAATTGCGCCTGTACCATGTACATATACGAGCAGCGGAGAGTCAATGCACAAACGCATGCATATATCTGAGATACTTCTGAAAGTATGCAATGAGAAAAACTATAAAATTGTGCAATTGTAGTTACAGCTGAGAAGTTTGAGAGCTGCTGGACTAGCAGATTGTGGAAGCGCCTACAATATGCGAACATTGAAATCCGAGAGTATAAAAGGCGGCAATTGTAGAGGCGCTGGAATTCAGTTTGATTTGAGTTGTCAAGCAGTTTCGGCTAAGACGCCATCTATCGAGCAAGAGCAGTATTATTTTGATTAGTATAGTTTCATTTGAGCTATCAATCAGCTTGGTTATTAAGCAAGATATTCGTTGCACAGTTTGGGCGTTATTGTGGAGTACTTTAATAAAGGCCATTTTGCATTATTACATATTGGAGTTATTTATTCAACAGTTTAGTGATTCGAACTTAGCAAAAGGGCAAATAAGAGGATTTGCAAGTAAATTCGTTACAATATTAACTTTGATTGGATAACGGTTGGTTGTAAAGCTATAAAGGAATCGAGATAGATATAGACTTCCATATATCAAAATCATCAGGATCGAAAAAAAATTTGATTGAGCCATGTCCGTCCGTCCGTCCGTCTGCCCGTTAACACAATAACTTGAGTAAATTTTGAGGTATCTTGATGAAATTTGGTATGTAGGTTCCTGAGCACTCATCTCAGATCGCTATTTAAAATGAACTATATCGGAGTATAACCACGCCCACTTTTTCGATATCGAAAATTTCGAGAAACCGAAAAAGTGCGATAATTCATTACCAAAGACGGATAAAGCGATGAAACTTGGTAGGTGAGTTGAACTGATGACGCTGAATAGAAAATTAGTAAAATTTTGGACAACGGGCTTGGCACCGCCCACTTTTAAAAGAAGGTAATTTGAAATTTTTGCAAGCTGTAATTTGGCATTCGTTGAAGATATCATGATGAAATTTAGCAGGAACGTTACTCCTATTACTATATGTATGCTTAATAAAAATTAGCAAAATCGGAGAACGACCACGCCCACTTAAAAAAAAAATTTTTAGAACTAAGCCTCACGCCCTTTTGAAATACTTATTAACACCTTTCGTTTGATACCCATATTGTACAAACGCATTCTAGAGTCACCCCTGGTCCACCTTTATGGCGATATCTCGAAACGGCGTCCACCTATGGAACTAAGGATCACTCCCTTTTAAAATACTCATTAACACCTTTTATTTGATACCCATATCGTACAAACAAATTCTAGAGTCACCCCTGGTCCACCTTTATGCCGATATCTCGAAAAGGCGACCACGTATACAACTACCAACACTCCCTTTTAAAACCCTCATTAATACCTTTCGTTTGATACCCGCATTGTACAAACGAATTCTAAAGTCACCGCTGGTCCACCTTTATGGCGATATCCCGAAACGGCGTCCACCTATGGAACTAAGGATCACTCCCTTTTAAAATACTCATTAACACCTTTTATTTGATACCCATATCGTACAAACAAATTCTAGAGTCACCCCTGGTCCACCTTTATGCCGATATCTAGAAAAGGCGACCACGTATACAACTACCAACACTCCCTTTTAAAACCCTCATTAATACCTTTCGTTTGATACCCGCATTGTACAAACGAATTCTAGAGTCACCCCTGGTCCACCTTTATGCCGATATCTCGAAAAGGCTACTACGTATACAACTACCAACACTCCCTTTTAAAACTCTCATTAATACCTTTCGTTTGATACCCGCATTGTACAAACGAATTCTAGAGTCACCCCGGGTCCACCTTTATGGCGGTATCTCGAAAAGGCGTCCACCTATAGAACTAAGGATCACTCCCTTTTAAAATACTCATTAACACCTTTTATTTGATGCCCATATCGTACAAACAAATTCTAGAGTCACCCCTGGTCCACCTTTATGCCGATATCTCGAAAAGGCGACCACCTATACAACTACCAACACTCCCTTTTAAAACCCTCATTAATACCTTTCGTTTGATACCCGTATTGTACAAATGCATTCTATAGTCACCCCGGGTCCCCCTTTATGGCGATATCTCGAAAAGGCGTCCACCTATGGAACTACGGATCACTCCCTTTTAAAATACTCATTAAAACCTTTTATTTGATGCCCATATCGTACAAACAAATTCTAGAGTCACCCCTGGTCCACCTTTATGCCGATATCTCGAAAAGGCGACCACGTATACAACTACCAACACTCCCTTTTAAAACCCTCATTAATACCTTTCGTTTGATACCCGCATTGTACAAACGCATTCTAGAGTCTCTCCTGGTCCACCTTTATGGGGAACCACCTACGGAACTCCTATGGAACTAAGGATAACTCCCTTTTAAAATACTCATTAACACCTTTTATTTGATACCCATATCGTACAAACACATTCTAGATTCACCCATGGTCCACCTTTATGGCGATATCTCGAAAAGGCGTCCACCTATAGAACTAAGGCCTACTCCCTTTTAAAATACTCATTAACACCTTTCGTTTGATACCCGTATTGTACAAACGCATTCTAGAGTCACCCCTGGTCCACCTTTATGCCGATATCTCGAAAAGGCGTTAACCTATAGAACTAAGTCCCAGGTCCTTTTAAAATACTCATTAACACCTTTCCTTTGATACCCATATTGTACAAACACATTCTAGAGTCACCCCATGTCCACCTTTTTGGCGATATCTCGTAAAGGCGTCGCCCTATAAAACTAAGGCCCACTCCCTTTAAAATACTCATTAACATCTTTCGTTTGATAGCCATATTTTACAAATGCATTCTAGAGTCACCCCTGGTCCAGCTTTACGCCGATACCCCGAAAAGGCGACCACCTATACAACTACCACTACTTCCTTTTAAAACCCTCATTAATACCTTTAATTTGATACCCATATCGTACAAACACATTCTAGAATCACCCCTGGTCCACCTTTATGGCGATATCTCGAAAAGGCGTCCACCTATACAACTATCACCACTCCCTTTTAAAACCCTTATTAATACCTTTAATTTGATACCTATATCGTACAAACACATTCTATAGTCACCCCTGGTCCACCTTTATGGCGATGTCTCGAAAAGGCGTCCACGAATAGTACTAAGACCCACGCCCTTTTAAAATACTCATTAGCACCTTTCGTTTGATACCCATACTGTACAAACGCACTCTAAAGTCACCCCTGGTCCACCTTTATGCCGATATCTCGAAATGGCGAACACCTATACAACTACCACCACTCCCTTTTAAAACCCTCATTAATACCTTTAATTTGATACCCATATCGTACAAACACATTCTAGAGTCACCCCTGGTCCACCTTAATGGCGATATCTCGAAAAGGCGTCCACCTATAGAACTAAACCCCACGCCCTTTTGAAATACTCATTAACATCTTTCGTTTGATACCCATATTGTAAAAACGCATTCTAGAGTCACCCCTGGTCCACCTTTATGGCGGTATCTCGAAAAGGTGTCCACCTATAGAACTAAGCCCCACGCCGTTTTAAAATACTCATTAACACCTTTCATTTGATACCAATACCGTACAAACAAATTCTAGGGTCACCCCTGGTCCACCTTAATGGCGATATCTCGAAACGGCGTCCACCTATTGAACTAAGGATCACTCCCTTTTAAAATGCTCATTAACACCTTTCGTTTGATACCCGTATTGTACAAACGCATTCTAGAGTCACCCCTGGTCCACCTTTATGCCGATATCTCGAAAAGGCGTCCACCTATACAACTATCACCACTCTCTTTTAAAACCCTTATTAATACCTTTAATTTGATACCTATATCGTACAAACATATTCTATAGTCACCCCTGGTCCACTTTTATGGCGATGTCTCGAAAAGGCGTCCACGAATAGTACTAAGACCCACGCCCTTTTAAAATACTCATTAACACCTTTCGTTTGATACCCATACTGTACAAACGCACTCTAAAGTCACCCCTGGTCCACCTTTATGCCGATATCTCGAAAAGGCGAACACCTATACAACTACCACCACTCCCTTTTAAAACCCTCATTAATACCTTTAATTTGATACCCATATCATACAAACACATTCTAGAGTCACCCCTGGTCCACCTTAATGGCGATATCTCGAAAAGGCGTCCACCTATAGAACTAAACCCCACGCCCTTTTGAAATACTCATTAACATCTTTCGTTTGATACCCATATTGTAAAAACGCATTCTAGAGTCACCCCTGGTCCACCTTTATGGCGGTATCTCGAAAAGGTGTCCACCTATAGAACTAAGCCCCACGCCCTTTTAAAATACTCATTAACACCTTTCATTTGATACCCATATCGTACAGACAAATTCTAGAGTCAACCCTGATCCACCTTTATGCCGATGTCCCTAAATGGCGTCCACCTATAGAACTATGGCCAACTCCCTCATAAAATACTCTTTAATATCTTCCATTTGATACATATGTCATACAAACACATTCCAGGATTACCCTCGGTTCATTTTCCTACATGGTTATTTTCCCTTATGTTGTCACCATAGCTCTCAACTGAATATGTAATGTTCGGTTACACCCGAACTTAACCTTCCTTATTTGTTTAAATAGAAAAATCAAGCTTTTTAAAGTAAGAATGCCGGCGTACGCCGTCGTGCCGCCTACGCCGCCGCCGCCGATAAAGTGATATGCGTAAACCTCTAATACCCAGTCTACCGTCTGTCCTTCCGCTCGGCCGATAACACGATAAATTAAGCAAAAATCGATATATCTCTACTAAACTCAGTTCACGTACTTATCTAATCTCACTTTGTATTGGTGTAAAAAATGGCCGAAATCCGACTATGACCACGCCCACTTTTTCGATATTGAAAGTTACAAAAAATGAAAAAAAAAATGCCATAATTCTATACCAAATACGAAAAAAGTGATGAAACGTGGTAATTGGATTGGTTTATTGACGCAAAATATACCTTAGAAAAAAATTTTGCAAAATGGGTGTTACACCTACCATATTAAATAGAAGGAAATGAAAAAGTTCTGCAGGGCGAAATCAAAAGCCCTTGGAATCTTGGCAGGAATACTGTTCGTTGTATTACATATATAAATAAATTAGCGGTACCCGGCAGATGATGTTCTGGGTCACACTGGTCCACATTTTAGTCAATAGAACTAAACCCCACGCCCTTTTGAAATACTCATTAACACCTTTCATTTGATACCCATATCGTACAAACAAATTCTAGAGTCAGCCCTGGTCCACCTTTATGGCAATATCCCTAAATGGCATCCTCCCATAGAACTATGGCCTACACCCTCTTAAAATACTCTTTAATATCTTCCATTTGATACATATGTCATACAAACACATTCCAGGGTTACCCGAAGTTCATTTTCCTATATGGTGATTTTCCCTTATTTTGTCTCAATAGCTCTCAGCTGAGTATGTAATGTGCGGTTACACCCGAACTTAGCCTTCCTTACTTGTTAAACTCTAATACAATATTCTTAACTCCTTTTCATACTGGTGTTGTAGAATAATAAAAAAAAAAAACAAATACTACGATAATGGAACATCTAGTCCTATTTTTTTAGGTTCGGTATAGAGCTCCGCATTTTTCTTAAATAATGCTATTCAATCACATTTAACTTTTTTATTATTCATTTCGCTGCTGTTTGTTTTTATTGTTTTTTTTTTTCTTCAATTGGTTACATAAATTCCAACTGCCTGATACCAAAATTACCAAAAAGGGACTATATGGGATCAATTATACCCCAATGTGGACAAAAGATATCAATCGCAGACCGTTCTCTTTAGGGATTTTTCGCGTAATTTTTTCTAGTGTATCTTATTATACCCCATATATATAACCAAGTTCTCTTACTTATTTGAAAGCCTAAGAATGACGCCTCATTTAAGCTTCAGTTTGCTATCTTTTATATAAAATGGCATTATATAAAGTGTAACTTTTTAGCGGGTATTTAGTTATTTGTTTGCTTGTTTAACGCGCTGATGCACAAATTTCAAATTACACACTCAGCGTATTCAAATATCAATTTAATAAGTTTGCTTTGAAACTTACAGGCGCATTAAATACAGTTTTACATGATTCGTTTTATTTTTAGTAAACAAACATCACGCATTTAAATTGCTATCTAATATTTAGGCAAATATTAGCCAGAAAGTACATAAATGGGAAATAATTCAAATTTGACTGGTTTTATGTATGTAGATGCTTTTAAAAATAGCCTAGGTCGATAAGTCAATAAATTGCGTAATTAGAATATTGACATCTAAAATTATGCTACTTTTTATAATCCAAATAAATTTGATATTATTTGAAATTAACGATTCCGCAGACTATTTACCATAGTATTATGTTGGGGTGGGCATAATATTAACGCAATCATTGTGTTAAATATTTTGATTGTGAGAACAAGGGCGGAAAGTTGTGTATTGCCTAGGAGTGGCGAATAATCAAATCTACCGCTGATCATACATAATGAAAATGACGGCCACCGTAGTATGTAGTAAGCTCGCATACTCTACCGATGATCCTGATTCAAGTCCCTTAAAAAGTAGCCACAAAATACTTTCCCAATGGGTTTTCAACATCGACATGTACAAATGTATCTACATATGTCGTGGAAAGATACGGGATCGGGACTGATTTTTTTTATCCTGCGCACATATCTAGTTGCTATTAAATTAACTAACTGCTATTAAATTAACTAATTTCAGGAATTGCGACAAGCAGTATGAGAAGTTGATAAAGATATTCTATGATGATTGATACCTTAACACAATGTCACAATGACAGCAAATAAATAAATTAACGCGAAATACAAATTGAACATCCTAAAAAGTAATTGATGAAATGATAAATGATTTCATGTCCCTATGGAGCTTTTTTGATAAATTGTGAAGTAGAAGTAAAAATAAAAAGAAGATACATTTTTTTTTTTGAATATATATATTTGCAATCTATTCATAGAACAATAAGCAAATTATTTAACAATGGGAGTTTGACTTTTATTATTGATCTCCAGTGAGGTCAATAATAATACAGTGAGAAATGTACAACGTACATATACATATGATAACATATACATATTTAGATGTAGAGACAGAAAGAATCAATTAATTAGTAGTTTGATTATTATTATGTTTTACTTTTTTTTTTTTTTTTTTGTTTTTTTTTAGTTAGTTTCTAAACGGAAGGTCTAGAACATGATGTCTTTTAAGCCTTATGATTTCGTTGGTTTCATCTAATAACGTAATAGCCAGCAGGTTGTCATGATAGCTGATTCTGCGTAGGTATGCTGCACTGAATCTATTAATTTCATTTTTTATAAACGGAATATTTAGATCTGAATGGATGGCTTTATTTGTGATGAACCAGGGGGTATTTGTGATCAATCTTAAGGTTTTAGACTGATATCTTTGTAATATTTCTATTTTTGAATTTGATGTTGTACCCCAAAGCTGTATGCCATAAGTCCATACTGGTTTTAATATAGCTTTATATAATAAGAGTTTAGTCTCGAGATATAGAGGTGAATTAGGTCCAAGTAACCAATATAGTTTTTTAGTTTTAGTTTTTAGCTGCGTTCTTTTGGCTTGAATATGACATTTCCATGTTAGCCGCTTGTCTAAATGCAAGCCTAAATATTTGACGCTGTCACGTTTTGGAATGGTATTACCATAAATACGACAAGGGGGGAAGTCATTTCGCCTTAATGTGAATAACACATGCACAGATTTATTTGAGTTGACCTTCATTTTCCAACGGTCTAACCAGGACTGGATCTAATTTAGTTCCTTCTGGACTAGGTTGGAAGCTTCGATTGGAGATATATTGGACGCTAGTACAGCCGTGTCATCGGCATATGTTTCAATAAATACATTTTCAGTTTCTGGCATATCGGATGTAAAAATTGTGTAAAGGACTGGTCCGAGAACGCTTCCCTGAGGTACGCCTGCATTAATGTATGTTATGGTAGAGGTATCATAATTAACTTTTACATACTAGGATCTATTAGCAAGATACGACTTTAGAATCAGATAAATTGGTGAGGGGAATAATTTTTTAATTTTATATAGCAAGTCATAGTGCCAAACTTTATCAAATGCTTGTTGTATATCCAAAAACACAGCTGAACAGTATTCTTTTCGTTCAAAAGAGTCAACAATGAAATTTGCAACTCGGTGGCATTGCTCAGGTGTACCATGATATCGCCGAAAACCAAATTGATGGTCAGGTATTATATTATTTTCTTTAAGTATATAAGGTATTATATTATTTTCTACGTAAAAATATTCTCTCAAATATTTTTCAGAACAGTGTCAATAAACTGATGGGCCTATATGAGGTTATTTCGTTTTCTGGTTTGTTAGGCTTGGGGACCATCACAATTTCTGCACATTTCCACTGCGTAGGGAAATGACTTAACCTTAATATAGAATTGTATATTAGTGTCAAAAACATTAGACCTTTTTTTGGTAAGCACTTGGCTACTTTAGCATCAATTTTGTCGTATCCTGGAGACTTATTTTTGCCAAGCTTTTCGATTTCAATACGAATTTCTTTAGGTGTTATATGTTTGATAGGCAACGATAATTGACATGGAGCATCAAGAAACTGAAGAATATCGGTTTCGTTGTCATGACTGGTTGTATAGGGTGTGAATGTTGTTTCCAAGTGTTTGGCATATGCATCTGCCTTGCTTTTATCAGATCTACACCATGCATCATTACAGTCCTTTATAGGTACATTTCCCTTTTTTGGGCGTTTCAGGTATCTCGTAGCTTTCCATATTTTGTAATCATCATTAATATTGTCATTTAAGTTTTCAATATAATCTGAGATCGATTTGTTTCTGAATTCTTTTAGTTTTTCTTTAAGTTCGCTTGTGGCCTTATTTAGTAAAGTCTTATCGGCTGGATTTCTAGTAGTTTGCCATTTCTTTCGTAATTTTCTTTTTTGTCGAACTAACGCTCTGATATCTGCAGATACGTGCACAGATGCACGGGATCTATGTGTATCATTAGTACTAATATTTGGGGTAGATGCAAACGCTGCTTGATGAATTAATGAGGTAAAATTTTCAACTGCATTGTCGAGTTCTGCTGGGGTTTTGATTGAAGTCTTAAGTTCCACATTTTGTGTTATCTGTTCTTGGAAAATATTGATTTGGATTTTGTTATTTAATGCTGTATACTTCCTTTGCTTTGTATTAACAAGAGAGCTATAATTAATAATAACTGGCGAATGGTCAGAGCTTAGTTCCTCAGAACTGACAATGTCTAAAAATGGAGTTTGTATACCATTGTAAACAGCAAAGTCTAGCAAATCAGGGATTTTTAGTGGATCAGTGGACCAGTAGGTAGGCTCACCAGTGGATAAAGTTTTAAAATCATTCTTTACAATGCACTTATAGAGTTCTCTACCTTTCGGGTTGGGGATACGTGAGCCCCACCAGGGATGTTTAGCGTTATAATCACCGCCTACTAAAAACCTACTGCCAAGGGAATTAAAGAAATTTTCGTATTCCGGAGTTGTGATGCTATGCCTTGGAGGTGAATATAAGGCATAGATATGTAAATCAATATTATTACACTTTAGTTTTACCCCAGCCGCTTGTATTGACGGTGTTTGGGTTGCTTCGAGTATATCATACTTCAAATTTGATTTGACTAAAACAGCACAGCCAGCGTGTGCTCTGTTGCTAGGGTGATTAGTTGCGACAACATCGTAGTTTTAAATTTTAAAATAGGTTTTGCCTGTAAAGTGGGTTTCTGAAATCAGCATAATATCAGTATAATTATCTTTTAAAAATATTTCAGTTTCCTGTGCATGACGAGATAGGCCGTTGGCATTCCATATTGCTATTCTTAAATCTACTTGCATAGTTTTTCCAGAAGCAGTGACAAAATATTAAGAAGAGTGTTTGTTAGTTCAATTTGTTTAGAAATTAGTCGTTCAATATTTTCCATTGACTTTTGTCCATTTATCTCATTATTATTGTCTCTCTGTTTGCTTGTTTTTGCTTGCGGTGTTTTCATTATTATTATTTTGCGAATTAATGTTTACACTCTCTTTCGTACGATTGGAAAATATCGGATTTTTTTTAGCAAGTTGCTGATAAACCATGCAGCCTTTATAGTTTGCGGTGTGGTGTTGTTGGAAATGAACACATGTTGGTAAAGTGTCTTTTGGCTTTGTGCATTCTGATGTTGAGTGCATTAATCCACATTTTACACATTTATAAGGTTTTCTACAATATGTTTTTGTATGTCCAAATTCTTGGCATCTGTAGCATTGAACCAAATCACTTGTTTGCCTAGGAGGCTCAACTTTAATGATTGCATTACTCAAATGTTTTAATTGGTAGATTTCTTTGTTGTTGGTGCTTGGCTCCAGGTCAACAAAAAACATTGACAAAGGTTGTTTTGTTATTCTACTTTTAACGTTAACTACATTTCTTACTTTATGTCCTAATTGAGTAATTTCATTTTTTATGTCTTCAATAGGAGTTGAATAGTGTAATCCTTTTAGTATTACTCTATATGACCGTTCCTGTTTGGGTTGATAGGTATGATAACTTATCTTCCCTGCTTCTAGTTCTTTTACAATTTTACGATATGAGTCTATGTTATTTATTAATAATCTAATTTGCCCATCTTTGAAGGACTTATAACTAAATTCATTCTTAGGAATTAAAGATGAAATAGAATTTATCATTTCACTTATATTTAGTACTCCAGGTATGATCAGCGGGGGTGATTTAGGAATACTCGGCATTGTTGCTTCGTTCGCTTCCATATTATTGTTATGAGTAGTTTCTGGTATATCATCGTCGTCGTCACTCAATAAGTAAAACCGGTTTGGCCATATAACTATTTGTTTTTTATGAGAGTACAAGCCAGGGGACTCATCACTGACACGCTTTCCATTACTGTTTGTAACACTTTGACAATTGAAGAGATTACTCTCACCAACTGAATTCATTTCGCGACTTTGAATTGTTGCTACTATTACACAGGTCGATCTCCGTTTATTTAGATTTCTGCTAAACGCGTCTGTTCACTAGCACAGTCGACAAGAGACAGAGGGATGAAATTGACCAAGCCTAGATGCGTCCGACAGAATGCTTCTGGGTCTTTACAATATCGCTCCTCTCGTTTTAAACAATTTCCTTTTTTAAAATTGATTTTTCTTCACAATTTGTTTTTTTAGTTTTTCCGACACGTCCGCTCACTTGGACTTTCAAATTTTCTTAACACGCTCTTATTAGCTTGGCCTGTATCTATGTAACGGAATCTTTGAGCTTAACTTTCACCGGTTTCTAGAAGTCTGCTTAATTTGAAACTTTGTATACTTATCAAGGATGGATGACAATGCATTAATGTGATGGTGTAGTGACATAAGGTCAACGGCCATAAGGTCAATTGGCCTTACTACCACTTTGAATGGCCACAAGTTTGATCGAAACTTTGCGCACGTATCAAGGCTCGATGACAATGCATTAATGTGATGGTGTGGCGACATAAGGTCAACGGCCATATGGTCAATTGGCCCTATTACCCCTTTAATGGCCATAAGTTTGATTGAATGGCCATATTTTTGATTGAAACTTTGCACACGTATCAAGGCTCGATGAAAATGCAATAGTGTGATGGTGGGGTGACATAAGGTTAACGGACATAAGGTCAATTGAACTTATGACCCACCATAAATGGCCATAGATTTCAAACCTTGCACATAATGTGAAAAATGCATTCCTTTATTAATGATAGAAATGGATGCATGGCACATCTAGGAACGAGCATACTGGAGCCCTTTTTAACACGCTCTTATTAGCTTGGCCTGTATATTTCTATGTATCTATGTATCCATGTATGTATGTAACGGAATCTAGAGTGGAGCCGGGAGCCCCGTTAATGCAGAGCTCCGAACTCCGTTGCACGTTTTGAAGCATTTCAAGATAGGTACTTTTAGCTAGTGCAGGCCACCAGACCAAGGCACGATAAAGAAGAATCGGGCGCACAATGGCTGTGTAAATCCAGTAGTTCACTTAAGGGGAGAATCCCCAGGAGGTGCCAATTGCCCTCTTGCAGGTGAACAGCTCTGCTGCTGCCTTCTTGGATCGCTCCACTATATGGTCACTCCATAATAGCTTCCTATCCAGAATGACTCCCAAATACTTGACTTAATCGCTAAACGCTAAGAACGTACCCCCAATTCTTGGCAGTGTAAGATTTGGTACTTTGTACCTCCTCGTGAAGATGACAAGCTCGGTTTTATCCGGGTTGACTTCCAATCCTGTGGCGGGTTGTACTCCTAGAGCAGCTCCAGGATGTCAGCTGGGTCTGTTGGCGTCACTGGAACCCAGGCTCTAGCCCTTGGTCGTGAGGGGATATCACGCGCCTCCACTACCTTGAGGCGCGCGCCTGGATATACCACCCCTATCAGCGTGACGGCGGCCCTATATAGGTTTACCGACTTGGCGTCGTCACAGGCAATTAGCTTGACATTGCCCTGGAAACACCCTGCATCGGTGTAAGATGGCGGTGGACCAGGGTTGTCTTTCTTATTGTTAACGGCCATCGTAGCGATCGCGGCCTCGATCCACTTCCACTGTTGTTTCGGGATCCTGCCATCTTCGCTGCTCTCGCCTATAATGCCAATGATCTTCCGACCCTTGGCAATTTCGGCGAAAGACCGCGTCCAGCCTTCCTGAGTCTTGGCCCTTTTCGGTGACGTGGGGCTGGATTCATCCATGGACCGCTGGTGTTGCGAGGTTTCATCATTCTCGACTAAAACTTTAAAATTTCTTGAACTAAAAAATTTTAAATAAATAATAGTTTAAAAAAACTAAAAAAACACGCTTTTATAGCTAACCGAACTAAAAAATAGAAACTAATTTTCAATTAAAAAGAGTTTATATAACAGTAGTAGAAGGTCAAACAATCATTTATAGTTAATCACCTCAAAAAAATAATATAATAAAATTTAAGTTAATAACAGAATAATTTATTTCAGACTAAAAAGCGTGGTGTACATTTGACTACATTTCATATCTTTCCTCTCAGATAGTTGCCAATAGAATGATTGTAACATTAAATATCAAGCACCTCACGCTTTTTACTGTGAATTAAATTATTCTGTCTGGCGGCCACCGTGGTGTGATGGTAGCGTGCTCCGCCTATCACACCGTATGCCCTGGGTTCAACTCCCGGGCAGAGCAACATCAAAATTTTAGAAATAAGATTTTTCAATTAGAATAAAATTTTTCTAAGCGGGGTCGCCCCTCGGCAGTGTTTGGCAAGCACTACGGGTGTATTTCTGCCATGAAAAGCTCTCAGTGAGAACTCATCTGCTTTGCAGATGCCGTTCGGAGTCGGCATAAAACATGTAGGTCCCGTCCGGCCAATTTGTAGGGAAAATCAAGAGGAGCACGACGCAAATTGGAAGAGAAGCTCGGCCTTAGATCTCTTCGGAGGTTATCGCGCCTTACATTTATTTATTTATTTAAATTATTCTGTTAATAACTTAAAATTTATTATAATATTATTTTGAGGTGATTAACTATAAATGATTGTTTGACCTTCTACTACTGTTATATAAACTCCTTTTTAATAGAAAATTATTTTTTATTTTTTTGTTTCTGTTAGCTATAAAAGCGTGTTTTTTTAGTTTTTTTAAACTATTATTTAATTAGCATTTGCTTTATATAATTGTACCAGGAGAAACTAAAATGTCTCTTTAAACAAAAAGATAATCTTGTTGAACTTTGATATTCAAATAAGAGCATAACCACTGTAAAAATTTGTATGGAGAACAAAAATAGGTTTGGACCTATGTTCAAAGTTTTCGGCCACTTTGCTTTCGGGGAGTTCCTTAAAAAAATTTGCAAGTACGAAAAATTTTTTTAATTTTCACGATCCTTGGACCACTTAACAAAAAATTGTTTACCGCAGTTCTAAAAAATGTTTTTAGATTCAAGAATCTAGCTCTATGGGAAGTTACTCAAATAGCGGTCGCAAGATTTCACAATTTGTAAGTGGATTCTTCTAAATATAGTCTAAACATCCGAATGCTTGTACCATCTAAAAAAATCTTTTATCCTATATATTATAATTACAATTAATATTATAGCTCATTTCGTCATTCAAAGTTTCAAATCGGGAAGTTTATTAGAAAGCAAAATTTCCAAAGTTTGGACTTTTTTGAGAATTTTCAAGATCCCTGGACCACATAGCAAAGTTTTTGCCTCATATTAAATTGTTAACGGGTTCCGATGTTAACTCCAAGTTTCAAGACTCTAGATCTTCGGAAAGTTAATCAAAAATGGATTGCAAGGGTCTCAAACGAAGAAGAGGGAAAACAAAAATAAGACTAGAAACTTTGTTTATGTGTGTTTTTCAAGGCGTATTGTACTAGCCAAAAAGCTAATTAAATGACACAACATATTTTTTTAGATTTCAAGCAAGAAAATAGAAAGCCTGAAATGATGGAAAATCGGTGGCGCACTTTATGGAGTCGAAAAAAAATAGTCTAAAATTATTCTGAGAGAAACGTTTAGCCCAGCTGCCCACCCACCGTCAAGTATCCATATATAAGGGGAAACAAAGAGAACAGTTTTCGAGGGCTCAACTAAGTTGGCAACACTATGGATACATTCATCATATGCATGATCCTTACGTTCCGTCCAGTCCAGCTTTATCTAAGCAAAGCTAATAAATTCATATCCTTGTTATCCTTTTCTACATTGTTTGCATTGACATTTAGAAATAAAAAACAAAACTTATCTGCACAAAACCTACATAAAACAAGTAAGGAAGGTTAAGTTCGGGTGTAACCGAACATTAAATACTCAGTTGAGAGCTATGGTGACAACATAAGGGAAAATAACCATGTAGAAAAATGAACCTAGGGTAACCCTGGAATGTGGTTGTATGACATGTGTAACAAATGAAAGGCATTAAAGAGTATTTTATGATGGAGTGGGCCATAGTTCTATAGGTGGACGCCATTTAGGGATATAGCCATAAAGGTGGATCAGGGTTGACTCTAGAATGCGTTTGTACGATATGGGTATCAAATGAAAGGTGTTAATAAGTATTTTAAAAGGAAGTAATCCTTAGTTCCATAGGTGGACGCCGTTTCGAGATATCGCCACAAAGGTGGACCAGGGGTGACTCTAGAATGTGTTTGTACGATATGGGTATCAAATTAAAGGTATTAATGAGGGTTTTATAAGGGATTGGTGGTTGTTGCCTTTTCGAGATATCGCCATAAAGGTAGACCAGGGGTGACTCTAGAATGCATTTGTACGATATGGGTATCAAAGGAAAGGTGTTAATAAGTATTTTAAAAGGGGGTAATCCTTAGTTCCATAGGTGGACGCCGTTTCGAGATATCGCCATAAAGGTGGACCAGGGGTGACCCTAGAATTTGTTTGTTCAATATGGGCATCAATCGAATGGTGTTAATGAGTATTTTAAAAGGGAGTGGGCCTTAGTTCTATAGGTGGATGCCGTTTCGAAATATCGCCATAAAGGTGGACCAGGGGTGACTCTAGAATGTGTATGTATGATATGGGTATCAAATTAAAGGTATTAATGAGGGGTTTAAAAGGGAATGGTGGTTGTTGCCTTTTCGAGATATCGCCATAAAGGTGGACAAGGGGTGACTCTAGAATGCGTTTGTACGATATGGGTATCAAATTAAAGGTGTTAATAAGTATTTTAAAAGGGAGTAATGCTTAGTTCCATAGGTGGACGCCGTTTCGAGATATCGCCATAAAGGTGGAGCAGGTGTGACCCGAGAATTTGTTTGTATAATATGGGTATCAAAAGAAAGGTGTTAATGAGTATTTTAAAAAGGAATAATCCTTAGTTCCATAGGTGGACGCCGTTTCGAGATATCGCCATAAAGGTGGACCAGGGGTGACCCTAGAATTTGTTTGTACAATATGGGTATCAAAAGAAAGGTGTTAATGAGTATTTTAAAAGGGAGTGGGCCTTAGTTCTATAGGTGTACGCCTTTTCGAGGTATCGCAATAAAGGTGGACCAGGGGTGACTCTAGACTTTGTTTGTACGATATGGGTATCAAATGAAAGGTGTTAATGAGTATTTTTAAAAGGGAGTGGGCCTTAGTTCTATAGGTGTTCGCCTTTTCGAGATATCGCCATAAAGGTGAACCAGGGGTGACTTTAGAATATGTTTGTACGATATGGGTATCAAAGGAAAAGGTGTTAATGAGTATTTTAAAAGGGAGTGGGCCTTAGTTCTATAGGTGTTCGCCTTTTCGAGATATCGCCATAAAGGTGAACCAGGGGTGACTTTAGAATATGTTTGTACGATATGGGTATCAAATGAAAGGTGTTAATGAGTATTTTTAAAAGGGAGTGGGCCTTAGTTCTATAGGTGTTCGCCTTTTCGAGATATCGCCATAAAGGTGAACCAGGGGTGACTTTAGAATATGTTTGTACGATATGGGTATCAAATGAAAGGTGTTAATGAGTATTTTTAAAAGGGAGTGGGCCTTAGTTCTATAGGTGTTCGCCTTTTCGAGATATCGCCATAAAGGTGAACCAGGGGTGACTTTAGAATATGTTTGTACGATATGGGTATCAAAAGAAAGGTGTTAATGAGTATTTTAAAAAGGAATAATCCTTAGTTCCATAGGTGGACGCCGTTTCGAGATATCGCCATAAAGGTGGACCAGGGGTGACCCTAGAATTTGTTTGTACAATATGGGTATCAAAAGAAAGGTGTTAATGAGTATTTTAAAAGGGAGTGGGCCTTAGTTCTATAGGTGTACGCCTTTTCGAGGTATCGCAATAAAGGTGGACCAGGGGTGACTCTAGACTTTGTTTGTACGATATGGGTATCAAATGAAAGGTGTTAAGGAGTATTTTTAAAAGGGAGTGGGCCTTAGTTCTATAGGTGTTCGCCTTTTCGAGATATCGCCATAAAGGTGAACCAGGGGTGACTTTAGAATATGTTTGTACGATATGGGTATCAAATGAAAGGTATTAATGAGAGTTTTAAAAGGGAGTGATGGTAGTTGTATATGTGAAGGCATTTCCCAGATATCGACCAAAATGTGGACCAGGGTGACCCAAAACATCATCTGTTGGATACCGCTAATTTATTTATATATGTAGTACCTGCCAAGAATTTAAGGGTTTTTTATTTCGCCCTGCAGAACTTTTTTCATTTTCTTCTATTTAATATGGTAGGTGTCACAACCATTTTATAAAGTTTTTTCTAAAGTTATAATTCGCGTCAATAAAACAATCCAATTACCTTACCATGTTTCATCCTTTTTTTCGTATTTGGTATAGAATTATGGCATTTTTTTCATTTTTCGTAATTTTCGATATCGAAAAAGTGGGCGTGGTCATAGTCGGATTTCGTTCATTTTTCATACCAAGATAAAGTAAGTTCAAGTAAGCACGTGAACTAAGTTCATTAAAGATATGCCGATTTTTGCTAAAGTTATCGTGTTAACGGCCATGCGGAAGGACAGACGGACGACTGTGTATAAAAACTGGGCGTGGCATCAACCGATTTCGCCCATTTTCACAGAAAACAGTTAACGTCATAAAATCTATGCCCCTACCAAATTTAAAACGGATTGGTTAATTTTTGTTCGAATTATGGCGTTAAAAGTATCCTAGAAAAATTAAATGAAAAAGGGCGGAGCCACGCCTATTTTGAAATTTTCTTTTATTTTTATATTTTGTTGCACCATATCATTACTGGAGTTGAATGTTGACATAATTTACTTATATACTGTAAAGAAATTAAATTTTTTGTTAAAATTTTACTTTAAAAAAATTTTTTTTTTAAAAGTAGGCGTGGTTCTTCTCCGATTTTGCTAATTTTTATTAAGCGTACATATAGTAATAGCAGTAACGTTCCTGCCAAAGTTCATCATGATATCTTGAACAACTGCGAAATTACAGCTTGCAAAACTTCTAAATTACCTTCTTTTAAAAGTGGGCGGTGCCACGCCCGTTGTCCAAAATTTTACTAATTTTCTATTCTGCGTCATAAGTTCAACTCATTTACCAAGTTTCGTCGCTTTATCTGTCTTTTGTAATGAATTATTGCACTTTTTCGGTTTTTCGAAATTTTCGATATCGAAAAAGTGGGCGTGGTTATAGTCCGATATCGTTCATTTTAAATAGCGATCTGAGATGAGTGCTCAGAAATCTATATACCAAATTTCATCAAGATACCTCAAAATTTACTCAAGTTATCGTGTTAACGGGCGGACGGACGGACGGACATGGCTCAATCAAATTTTTTTTCGATCCTGATTATTTTGATATATGGAAGTCTATATCTATCTCGATTCCTTTATATATGTACAACCAACCGTTATCCAATCAAACTTAATATACTCTGTGAGCTCTGCTCAACTGAGTATAATTATTACTGCAATAAAGTTTTTCATCGCATTAAGAAGTTTACGTTTTATGAATGAACTCAGCTTTAAACTTTTGTACAAATTCATTAATGCGCTCTTTATAAGGAAAGCAGCATTTGTGTTGGCGTTGGAGGTGGTGGGGGTGGCAAAAAGAAAAGACAACTCTATCAAAATCATAAAGTTGTTACTTTTATGCGGTTTTATTTCTTAGAACAATCATCGCACGCTAGTCAAACAAAGCAAACCAAAAACTAACTACATAGAAGTATTTATATCATGAAGATGCTTGGGGTGATGAAAATGTTATTTAAGTTCAAAACAAAGGCCAGGTCTTAAAAATAATTCTAATTAAGCAAACACAAATAAGTTTCCTGAATTTATATCTTATATGAGTTGGAGGTAATGATAAGGATATATGGTAAATATTCTGACCTGTCGATGATTGGTTCATACGTCTTTGGTGACACTTGATAAAACTTAAGGCCTTTACTACGTCAAGCTCTTAGTTCATTTTTTTTTTTATTTATTGGTTTATTTAATTACTTCATCTACGGTTGATCAAATCTTGCAGAAATAAATAAATATTTGGTGCGATAACCGTCGATGAGATTTTAGGCCGAGCTTCTCTTCCAATTTGCGATGTGCTCCTTTGAAATTTTCCCACAAACTGGCGACAGATGAATTTTCTCTGAGAAGCTTTTCAAGGCAGAAAACCACTAGGAGTGTTTGCCAAATCACTTCCGAAGGGCGACCCCGCTTCAAATTGAAAAATCTTGTTTCTAAAATTTTGATGTTGCTTTGCTCGGAGCGTTAACCCAGGATCTTCGGTGTGGTTGGCGGTGCACGCTTCCACCAAACTAAGGCGGCCGCCTATAAGATAGCTGAAATTAATTTAGAATTTGATTGTTGACGATGTTGGGATAGACGGGATTCCGATCACAGTAGTACAAGTTTGTTGATAGGTTATATATAATAAGTGTTCCATTTATCACCCCTTTCTCGCAGTTGAAAGCTGTACATGTGCAGGCAATAGCGTACTTAATTAATTTTTATTTAAATTTTATAATAGTTTTATATATTGTTGAATATTTTGTCGGCATATGCGCAATTCCGAGCAACACTGAGCGAGATTTAATTAACTGGTTATTTTGTTAGAATGCTACTTGGTTGAAAACCAAGCCACACATCCGAATTATTATTTAAGGCAACAAGCGTGAGCTAAATTATAAAGAGCAAGTCAAAGGTATCGAAATGAGTGCATTATTTGGTCCTTTTAGCTCTAATCATACAACTTTCAACTTGTCCATGGTTACATCCAAGTCAATGAAGGTAGTAACTTGTTTTATGGATTAGCATTCCTTCAAACTGAGCGATTTTGAATAAAAAAAAATCTCCAGTATGCCCTCACATATAAATTCGATTCATACGAAAGTGCCTGAAATTCATATGAAAGTGCAAAGAAAAAGCCCTTCCATATGAAACCAAGGCACTTCGGTATGATATTCAAAGTCATGATTCAAATACCAGAGGTTTGTTCTCTAATAATGGCAGAAATTTGACACTCCCAAACTTAAAATCTAGGACGGGTTGCTTTTACAAAGCACGGAAAACGGGGAGCAATACAATCCCCTTCAGAGAAAATTGTAGCAGAAAACTACCCTTAATAGTATATTAGTAGTGATAATAATTTTATCATTTTGTACTAAATATTTTGAAATATTTGTTCTATCAGAATTTGTTTTAAGAAATCCGAATTTTATTCAAAAATACACTAGCTCGAAATTGGCTCAAAAACTCCCTACATGGGCGTACGTAAATGCAATGCATTTTGATATAAAATAGGGCGTTTATGAAAAAATTTATGAGATAAGGCGTTCTTCAACCTAATTCCGATATAGGGCGCCATTGAAAAAAAACCTGAATGAGAAATTTTCCAGGAATATTTTGAGATAGAGAAACTTCGAGCAGAGAGCCAACTTCACTTAGCAGTTGCAACGAACTCACAGCAAAAAACGAATAAATGGCTGATTGTCGTAGAACCTTATGTTCCGGCCTTGAAAGAAGAGTGAACTTATGTGCTGTCTTCCTACACAGGAATTATTTATCTATTTATTCTGAAACTTCGAAAAGCTCTTTTCCGTTTAAGTATTCATGTAATCGTTCCGCATAAACCGTTAATTTGGAATACTCTGAACACGTTCGTTTGATACTATGTAACGATAAAAATTAAATTATCCAAATATAAAAACGATTCCATAAATACCTAAATAGAGACGACATTTCGTTATGGCATTTCTACTGCTATTTAAAAAAAAATCGATTTTCTTGTCCAGTTTTTGACGTGAATTTAAATTTCGATATAGGTCTCGTATGTTCGAAGGTTTAGTTTTCATACAAATTTCCTTTGTCAAGCCTCACAAAAATAGTAATACTAAGGAATTATGCAGCTCAGCCCGTATCGGGCAGTTGTAAATTTTTCGACTCCTATTTCAACTACTAAAATTTTTTCTTACATTTGTGAAGAAACAACACAGTTAATGGATGTCAGTTTGATTTGGGGGAAAGATGGCTGCAATTGTCAAAAATTTTGTCAGCCGAGCAAACCTCTTATGATTAAATCACGACTAAAACTTACGCTAACAAATTGACAACAAACAATTTTTCAAAAATATTATAGGACTGAGAAACATTTTAATTCAAAATGTATTCAATAAGGAGGCAGAATTCTTTAAACATTTCAAATAATTATTATTTTTTTTTTTTCAATTTATAAAAGTTTCAGTGTACATATAATTTTGTATGTGTATTGTGATTTGCACCTCAATATAAAAATTTTTTAACAGTCCTACTCAAATCTGAGCATGAAATGTTTTTGTGAACCTAATTTCATCGAGATAGAAAGCTTACTTCCATAGCAATTCCGATGGCTCAAATTCAAAGAAATGTCGATCCCTGCATGAATTTAAAAATGCTTAATATCCTTTTCGCAACTATTCCCGCATAAGGCAGTATGTATGTCAAATCACCCTCCAAAATATATTTATTAACTCGCGAAATTGTTGGCTATTATGCGCAATGGAGCTGATAAAGCTAAGGTTTCAAAGTTTGTAGGCTCCTGTTCTAAATAATGCGTTAATATAAATACTCATCTTAACACCAAGCTTCTTATGGTCATTTGTCAATGACATTGTAAAGTGAATGCCATTGAAGGCTTTGACAATGAAGTAATGATTTTTTGTTGTTTCTTCTTGAAATAAAAACGCAAATAAATATGGTAACATTACACATGTTAGTTTATTGGCATCTTGACGTCGAACAAATAAATAAGTCAAGAGTATTTAAATTACATGCTTTGGAGATAAAGCAAAAAATATTCATCTGTTTTTCATTAGGGTGTCTCAAAACTGTTTAATCTTCCTTTTTTGCTTTAGGTATAAAAAATATAATTTGCAGGACATCGACAAGTTCCACATTCTAGAATTCACAGTACAGAAAATGAAAAACTATGAAATGTGCATGTGAAAAACTGTATGGATGTTTCGAAAACACATCACTTTGAACTATATTTCTCAATATTTTGATTTTTACACATACAAGCTTCTGTAAGGAAGTCGATGTGTGATATTTTTACTACCTTGGTGCTAGAGTCTTGAAATTCTGGAACAAACTTGAGAAACCGATGACCAGAGATGATCGGGCTAGTACCTTTATGGTGATTGTTACTGGAACGTACCGGATCTGCATCCGGAAAAGGACCACCAACATCGATAACACTCCCCAAGGCCTTCGGGAAGTGTCCTTATCGCTACAACATCAACAACAGGGAAATAACTGTAGCTAGTTGGCGTTGTAAACGAGATATTTTAAAACTGGTTTAAGAACCCTGCGCTCGAATTTGAAGTAGCTTCAGGATCATATAGAAACCTGAAACTTTGAAGATGACAAAGAACTTCATTAAAATGCAATATTTGGAATACACAATTTTTCTGGAAGAGTCAGGGATCGAGATGCTAAGAAATCTTTAAAAAGATCAGACAGATTATGTGGAATCTTGACATAGTTTTGAAAGTAACTTTTCATTGAGCAAGAAACTTGAAATCTTTCTCATAGTTCAGGCCACTTGGCAATGCAACAAAAGTAAAACAAATTTCCAGATAGGGAGATGATTACAAAATTAAGTTAACTGGATACTTAAGATTTGAAACGTAGAAACCAAAGGAAGGAAATACCTATCACATAAAAGTTCCGCATTTTGATTTATGTAGGAGGAGTATAAAATCGTTTATGATCGCTTTATTTGCACGTCGTAAACAAACTATACTAATCAAAAATCCTCCAACTAATCTAATTCTAATAAAAATATAAATAAACTTAAGTCCACTAAATTCTAAAAATTAAAAAATTCGTAATAAACCATGACCCCCTAATTTTAAGATCATTAAATTTTCTAAAAGAAATTTTTTAATAAACTTAGCAAAAGCCAGATCGAAATGAAGCCAAACCGTTAACCACAACCGGTTTCCAGACCAAAACCAGACTAAAACCGAACTAAATCTAAAAAGAATCCAAAATTAAGCCAAAATTAAAGGAAAGGAAACCTGACAGGAACCGGACCGAATCCAACAGATAATCCAAAATGAAAGCCAAAACTGATATCGGACCTAAACTGGATCCGAATCAGAAACTGTAACCAAAACCAAACATTAAACCTGAACCGAAATCAGAATGAAACTGGGCCGAAGCCAAGACGGAATCAGATAATAAGTGGAGTTGAAATTAGAACTGAGTACATGCTCGAAAACAAAAGCACACTGAAACAAGGATCTTATCAGGAATCGAAAGCGAAACTGATATCGAACTGAAATCGGACCAAAATTGGAACCGATTCGGGAAAGAGGTGGTTCAATTGCAAGCACTGGGCGAGCTTTTGTTAAAACATTGACCTTCTAGACGTAAGTTTATACATAACGACTACCCTGTGCTCACTAGAGCTTACGTAAATTTATACATCAAACCTAACGACTACTCTATGCTCACTAGAGCTTACGATTCCTTCTCGAACACAAGCGACAATTCCGATACGCGAGTTATCGAGAACTCGGCTTCTCGCGAGATTCACGTGTCTCGAAAAACTTGTAAACCTTGCGAACTTCTCGAACTAAGTCGCTGTTTTGACAGTATTTGCACTCTGTTTTTATTTCATGAACATCAAATGGTATATTGACTTTGGTCCGATGTTTGTAACGTTGAGAAATATAGAAGATAGACTCACCATTAAGTATACCGAATTGATCAGGGCGACGAACTGAGTTGGTATAGCCATGTCCGTCTGTCCGTCCGTCCGTCTGTCTGTTTAAACGCAAACTTTTTTTTTTTTTTTTTTTTTAGTCCCTCAAATTTTGAGATATCTCAATGAAATTTGGCACAAGGATGCATTTTTGTATTATATTAGACATTTGTCGGATCCGGTAGTATCGGATCACTATAACATACATCTCCCATACAACCGATCGTTCAGATAAGGGGCTTTTTTGGCATTTTTATACTCAGTTGAGCAGAGCTCACGGAGTATATTAACTTTGATTGGATAACGGTTGTTTTTACAGGTATAAAGGAATCGAGATAGATATAGACTTCCATGTATCAAAATCATAAATATCGAAAAAAAATTTGATTGAGCCATGTCCGTCCGTCCGTCCGTCCGTTAACACGATAACTTGAGTAAATTTTGAGGTATCTTGACGAAATTTGGTATGTAGGTTCCTGGGCACTCGTCTCAGATCGCTATTTAAAATGAACGATATCGGACTATAACCACGCCCACTTTTTCGATATCCAAAATTTCGAAAAATCGAAAAAGTGCGATAATTCATTACCAACGAAGGATAAAGCGATTAAACTTGGCAGGTGGGTTGAACTTATAACGCAAAATTCAAAATAAGTAAAACTTTGGACAATGGGCGTGGCACCGCCCACTTTTAAAGGAAGGTAATTTAGAAGTTTTGTAAGCTGTAATTTGGCAGTCGTTGAAGATATTATGATGAAATTTGGCAGGAACGTTACTTGTATTACTATATGTATGCTTAATAAAAATTAGAAAAATCGGAGAACGACCACGCCCAATTAAAAAAAAATTTTTTTTAAAGTGAAATTTTTACAAAAAATTTAATATCTTTACAATTTATAAGTAAATTATGTCACCATTCAACTCCAGTAATGATATGGTGCAACAAAATACAAAAATAAAAGAAAATTTCAAAATGGGCGTGGCTCCGCCCTTTTTCATTTGATTTGTCTAGGATATATTTAATGCCATAAGTCGAACAAATATTTACCAATCCTTGTGAAATTTGGTGGGCGCTTAGATTCTAGGACGATAACTGTTTTTTGTCTAAAAGGCGAAATCGGTTGAAGCCAAGCCCAGTTTTTATACACAGTAGATCGTCTGTCCTTCCGCTCGGCCGTTAACACGATAACTTGAGCAAAAATCGATATATCTTTACTAAATTCAGTTCACATAATTATCTGAACACACTTTGTATTCGTATAAAAAATAACCTAAATCCGACTATGACCACGCCCACTTTTTCGATTTCGAAAATTACGAAAAATGAAAAAAATGCTATAATTATATACCAAATACGAAAAAAGGGATGAAACATGGTAATTGCATTGAATTATTTACGCAAAATATAACTTTAGAAAAAAACTTTGTAAAATGGGTGTGACACCTACCATAGTAAGTAGAAGAAAATGAAAAAGTTCTGCAGGGCGAAATCAAAAGCCCTTGAAATCATGGCAGGAATACTGTTCGTGGTATTACATATATAAATAAATTAGCGGTACCCGACAGATGATGTTCTGGGTCACCCTGGTCCACATTTTGGTCGAAATCTCGAAAACGCCTTCACATATACAACTACCACAACTCCCTTTTAAAATTCTTATTAATACCGTTAATTTGACACCCATATTGTACAAACACATTACAGAGTCACCACTGGTCCACCTTTATAACGATATGCCGAAAAGGCGTCCACCTATAGATCTAAGGCCCACTCCCTTTTAAAATACTCATTAACACCTTTAATTTGATACCCATACCGTACAAACAAATTTAGAGTCACCCCTGGTCCACCTTTATATCGACATTTCGAAAAGCCGTCCACCCATAGAACTAAGGCCCACTCCCTATTAAAATACTCACTAACACTTTTCGTTTGATACCCATATTGTATAAACGCATTCTAGAGTCATCCCTGGTCCACCTTTATGGCGATATCTCGCGTCCACCTATAAAACTAAAGCCCACTCCCTTTTAAAATACTCATTAACACATTTCATTTGATACCCATATCGTACAAACAAATTCTAGAATCACCCCTGGTCCACCTTTATGGCGATATCTCGAAAAGGCGTCCACCCATAGAACTAAGGCCCACTCCCTTTTAGAATACTCATTAACACCTTTCATTTGATACCCATATCGTACAAACAAATTCTAGAGTCACCCCTGGTCCACCTTTATGGCGATATCTCGAAAAGGCGTCCACCCATAGAACTAAGACCCACTCCCTTTTAAAACACTCATTAACAACTTTCATTTGACACCCATATTATACAAACGCATTCTAGAGTCACCCCTGGTCCACCTTTATAACGATATCTCGAAAAGGCGTCCACCTATAGAACTAAGGCCCACACCCTTTTAAAATACTCATTAACACCTTTCATTTGATACCCATATCGTAAAAACAAATTCTAGAGTCACCCCTGGTCCACCTTTATGGCGATATCTCGAAAAAGCTTCCACCTATAGAACTAAGGCCCACGCCCTTTTAAAACATTCATTAACACCTTTCATTTGATACCCATATCGTACAAACAACACATTCCAGGGTTACCCTAGGTTCATTTTCCTACATGGTGATGTTCCCTTATTTTGTCTCCATAGCTCTCAACTGAGTATGTAATGTTCGGTTACACCCGAACTTGGCCTTCCTTACCTGTTTATTTTATATTTATCTTAGGTATGTACATCTGTTCATTATATATTTCTAAGCTTATACATCCGATTATTTTGAGATTACGAACGGGATAAGATTATTGTTCAGCCCCATTCATGAAAGTCGCCTAAGTCCCGACCTTACTTGCTTTTACTTGTGTTTTTGTTTTTTAATACTCAGCTGAGCAGAGCTCACACAATATATAAATTTTATTCGCATAACGGTACCCCGTAACTGCATAAACTAATCGAGATAGATATAGACTTCTATATATCAAAATGATATGGGCGAAAAAAGAAATTCATTTAGCCATGTCCGTCCATCCGCCCGTAACCACGATAACTTGAGTAAATTTTGAGATATCTTAATGAAATTTGGTACGTAAATTCCTGGGCATTCATCTCAAATCGCCAATTAAAATGAATGAAATCGGACTATAACCACGCTCACTTTTTTGATATCGAAAATTTCGAAAAACCGAAAAAGTGCGATAATTCATTACCAAAGACGGATAAAGCGATGAAACTTGGCAGGTGGGTTGACCTTATGACGCTGAATAGAAAATTATTAAAATTTTGGACAATGGGCGTGGCAGCGCCCACTTTTGAAAGTAGGTAATTTAAAAGTTTTGCAAGCTGTAATTTGGCAGTCGTTGAAGGTATCATTTGACAGGAACGTTACTCCTATTACTATATGTGTTCTAAATAAAAAAAATCGGACGACGAACACACCCACTTAAAAAAAGTTTAAAAATAAAATTTTAACAAAAAATTTAATATCTTTACAGTATATAAGTAAATTATGTCAACATTCAACTCCAATTATGATATGGTGCCGCAAAATACAAAAATAAAAGAAAATTTCAAAATGGCCGTGGCTCCACCCTTTTTCATTTAATTTGCCTAGAATACTTTTAATGTCATAAGTCGAACAAAAATTCACCAATCCTTATGAAATTTGGTAAGAGCACAGCTTCATTGACGATAACTGTTTTCGGTTGAAGCCACGCCCACTTTTTATACACAGTCTGTCCTTCCGTTCGGCCGTTAACACGATAACTTGAGCAAAAATCTATATATCTCTACTAAACTTAGTTCATGTACTGATCTGAACTCACTTTATCTTGGTATGAAAAATGGGCGAAATTCAACTATGACCACGCCCACTTTTGCGATATAGGAAATTTCGAAAAATGAAAAAAATGCCATAATTCTATACCAAATACGAAAAAGGGATGCAACATGGCGGTTGAACAAAATATAAAATATAACTTTAGAAAAAAACTTTGTAAAATGGGTGTGACACCTACCATATTAAGTAGAAGAAATTGAAAAAGTTCTGCAGGGCGAAATCAAAAGCCCTTGGAATCACGGCAGGAATACTGTTCGTTGTATTTCATATAGAAATAAATTAGCGGTACCCGACAGATGATGTTCTGGGTCTCCCTGTTCCACATTTGGTCAATATCTCGAAAAAGCCGTCACATATACAACTACCACCACTCCCTTTTAAAATACACATTAACACCTTTCATTTCATACCCATATCGTACAAACACATTCTAGAGTCGCCCCTGGTCCACCTTTGTGGTGATATCTCGAAAAGGCGTCCACCTATCGAAGTAAGGCCCACTCTCTTTTAAAATACTCATTACCACATTTCATTTGATTGACACCCATATCGTACAAACACGTTCCAGGCTTACCCTAGGTTCATTTTCCTACTTTGTGATTTTCCCTTATTTTGTCTCCAAAGCTCTCAGCTGAGTATGTAATGTTTGGTTACACCCGAGCTTATCCTTCCTTACTTGTTTTTTATTAAATTTCCTTTCCATCGATACTACATTCAAATATATTTATACAATTTTCGTCATAATCATGGTATAAGAAAATTTTTTGACGTATTTGGGGATATCTGAAGTTTCATAATGTTAGTTGTTTTGCTAGAAGCGTTGCCATATCGTTACTGTTTAAAACGAAATTATGGTTTTGCGGGATTGAAATTTCCTTTAGAATGAAACGCAATGATCATCTGTGACAATAATAATATGCTTTAGCACGATTTATGTGCATATATATCGATTGAGAATACAGTAAAACATGCAATTTTATTGAAAAATATACTCATATTTGTATGGCAGCTTGACCCCTAGACAGAAAAAAATACACGACAAATGCAATTGTTTTAGCATGAACTATGAAAGTTATTGAGTCGTATCCATTAATATTAAATTCATCAAAATTAGAAAAATTCGTAACACTTTTCAACCTGGTAGCTTGTTTTTGGTGAAATTGTCATTGTCCCCGTATAATTCAAATGGCTAACGTCAGACTAAATTAAACTACCTCCATTTTTTGTATCATGTTCATAGTACTAAAATTTGAATCGAGAAAACGAAAACTCACTTCTCGCGAAATTCTCGGATCTTTAAGTATTCGTATTGCTCGCGAGCTTCTCGACATTCAATTAAGTTGCTGCAATGGAAGTGCTCTACTCATTTCGGTGTATTTTAATTGTGGTATTTTGGAAATTTTCGTTTGTGCTTCAGAATAAATCCTAAGATCTACATTCCATTTCAACCAATTTTGAACCCGACCCCTTTAGAATTGGCTGAAAGTGTTTCTTCTTTTTCTAGCTTACGAAAGACGTTTTTCAGAATTTTTTCAAATTTTTTCATCCAACTCAAAAAATGTTATGAATTTAAAAAAAAAACACCGTTTTTGTTTTCAAAATGCTATAATTTTTTCAAAAATTGACCGTTTGGGATCTTTTTTTTTAATTTGTTTTTAAATGTACTTTTCGGAAAAAATATAAAAAAAATTTTAAAGTTTTTTTTTTTGTCATTTTTCAGTTTTTCGATATTTTTCGAATTTCGCCATTTTTTTTTCTCATAAATGAAAAAAAACACCGTTTTTTTTTTTAAATTCATAACTTATTTTGAGTTGGACACTGTTTTTGTTTTCAAAATGCTATAACTTTTTCAAAAATTGACCGTTTGGGATCTTTTTTTTTTTTAAATTTGTTTTTAAATGTACTTCTCGGAAAAAACACAAAAAAATTCTTAAAGTTTTTTTTTCAATTAAAAAAAAAAAAAAAAAATAGCGGCCCACTCCGGGATTATTGGGGATGATTGCAGAATTGATTGAAGTTTTTTATGAGAAAAAAATTGCGAAATTCGAAAAATCTCGAAAAACTGAAAAATTACAAAAAAAAAAAAATTTAAAAAATTTTTTTGTATTTTTTCCGAAAAGTACATTTAAAAACAAACGGTCAATTTTTGAAAAAGTTATAGCATTTTGAAAACAAACACGGTGTTTTTTTAAAAATTCATAACTTTTTTGAGTTGGATGAAAAAATTTGAAAAAATTCTGAAAAACGTCTTTCGTAAGCTAGACAAAGAAGAAAAACTTTCAGCCAATTCTAAAGGGGTTGGGTTCAAAATTGGTCGAAATGGGATGGAATACCCCATATGTATATAAAACAGCCAACGCATTGATTACATAGAATTTCGAAAAGCTCGCGAAGGCCTGAGAAGGCGAGTCTTGCAAGAAATCCCCTCTCGAATCAGTTGGAGAAATCGTAAGCTCTAGTACTCACGCCTTTATTTTAGCTTAGCCCACCCTAGTATATATAGTACATAGGTATCTGTTATAATCTGCTCATTTGTTTTTTTGTAATTCCCCGAAAATAATATCTCATTTAAGCACACACTTTTGTGTAGGAACATCGCTGAATTACCGTTAGTTTAGGAAAATGCCAACATAGGTACATTATGTAACTGTTTTCGAAATCTGATGATTTATTTCTTTTGCCGTCTGAGCTAAGAGCAATTCATTATGGCAAAGTTGTCAATCTATGTCTGCATTTACTCATTTACCAAAATTCCACATATATCAGGACAAACTGCGTAACTTACGATGGTGAATGTTTGTACATACGTAGGTACATGTACACATATGTCCTTATGAACATTCATATGTATACCTTTACTTGTTTATGTATTTAGGCACTTTGTCTCCGTAAATTCTTACAAAGTTTATGGTAAATCTTCATCATGTAATTTGTTTAACAAGTTTTTACTTGGCACCGTTTCTCCGTCGCTGAGATTGCATTTTAGCGCAATTCAAAGCTATTAAGCATTTCTGAGCCTGCATCAAAGGGAGATTAATAAGAAGTAATTAATTTTATTATAAAAATGTATGTATGTGTGAAGCGGCGATAATTTTAACTAGTTTGCACATTCATCCAATTATGAATCAAAAAATTCTATTAAAAGTAATAACGCGCAACGAAACAAATGCACCCTGCAACACAAAAAATAAACATTCTCTAATATCAATAAGAAAAGCAATTGTATAAAACAAAATGAGCATGTATCACTAATTAAATACAGATAATAATCATATATATTATTTCAATTTGCTGTTTTTATGTACGGGTCTCTTTTTCGCTCTTATTTGGAATCTAAATCTATAAATAAATTTTTGGTTGTAAAGATGGAGATTCGCGCTATTAGCGAGCTTTGGTCAATTTTGGTCATAGTGCTTTTGTTTAGCTATATTTTATTAAAATAATTTGTTACAAACAAACGATTGTGAGCACACAAAGAAATTTATTTGTGCCATGGCACTATTGTGAATATTTGCACTGCATTACAGGCAGCTGCTACCATACGCTAGATAGCAACGTAAGCTGAAAGTTTTAATTGATTGATAGAACAGCTGATTTCTGTTGATGTTTGATAAGATAATTTTATATTAACTGCGCAAAATGCGCACGGTTGCAGCTCGTATTGTTATAGTAGTGAACAGTGGAAGTGTTGTATTAATGTACATAATAAAAACAAAATGTAAGGCGCGATAACCTCCGAAGAGTTCTAAGGCCGAGCTTCTCTGCCAATTTGCGTCGTGCTCCTCTTGATTTTCCCTACAAATTGGCCGGACGGGACCTACATGAGTTTTCACTGAGAGCTTTTCATGGCAGAAATACACCCGGAGCGCTTGCCAAACACGGCCGAGGGGCGACCTTGCTTAGAAAAACTTTTTCTAATTTAAAAACCTTATTTCTAAAATTTTGATGTTGCTTTGCCCGGGGTGCGAACCCGGGGCATATGGTGTGGTAGGCGGAGCACGCTACCATCACACCACGGTGGCCGCCGTGTATGTAATGTACATACATAGATATTTATATATATCTACCTATTTACGTATACTATACCACTGTGCACATAACCAGTTCTACTCTTATATAATGAACCCTCTCTCTTATGTTATCAACTCATTAACTGTTTATTTTATATACCTATGTTAAGCTATACTAAATATTTAATGCTATTGTTAATTTAATATTGATGTACAGTAATAAAGAAGACATTGAAACGTAACAGGAAGCATGGCTTATAAAGCACTGCTAAAAGTCCAATGTTACTAAGATCTTGAAAGCGCGCCTATAAGTATTCCAAATATTTAAGATTAAAAAAACATAAAGAATTGGTAAGTACGGAATGGTGTATTAAGAAATAGCAACAAAAAGGTAATATTTGGAGACCAATTGCAAAGAGAGAAGCGGGGAATTCATTTGGCTGAGTGAATAAAGGCATCTGCTTTTACACTTGTATGAAGTATGAATGTTGGAGATTTCGAGTTCAACACTCAGCTCTCGAGAAGCTAGCTGATTAAGAAGTGAAACTCAGAAAAATATCTTTTAACCATTGCCGTTTGTAAGGTTTGTAATTTTTCTTTAATATCAATAAACAAATATCTAGATATTTGAAATTTTAATCTAATAAGCCGATCGTTTGCTAAGTTAAAAAAACACACAGAAGATAATGCCATCGAATTTGAATGGTCTGTGTATGGCCTGATCTGAAACCATCTCACCATCATCCAACTGAGAACAGAAAAGCCAACTATTTAGGCGTCAGACTATCTTAACGACTACTGCACTGCCCGCACATACAATCTGTAATGTTAAGCCAGCTAATGGCTGACCAACAGAAAGCAATAGGAAGCAGCCGATAGATATTACTTTTATCAGTATATTGTATGGGTTGGAATAACATGCGAACAAACTGGCGATAAAGAACTTCTCTCAGCTCATAACATATGCAGGGCAAACAGCAGCTCTCAGAGTATGCTGCACTTTTTAAACCTTATAATGATGCCTGTACAAACTGATAAGCTGGACAATCTTCATAAACATATTGGTGGTGGAAATAAGAAGGATATGGAAAACAAAAAGGCAAGTAGATCAATATTGTAAGGATATTGAGCGTTAACATCTTGCTGGTGTTACCTCCTAGGTTCCACAAATAGTTTTATTACACAGCTAATTACATAGAATGAGTATATTAAAAGACCTGTATGCCTAAAACACGAAAAAGAGCATACATCGATAAGTGTAGTTATAGTTTCGAATAAGATAGATTTCGGCCCTGAATAGGTCCTTCGAGGTTCCAAGTGACCGGAACCGAAAAAATTACATCTAGTTTTGGAAATAGCTGAACAGTTGCAGCAGGAGGGAATTGCCAATATGTGAGGATATTCTGTATGGACTCCCATTGGATAGTAACCCGCCAAAGCTCCAATCACCATAGACAGATAAGCCTAGACGAAACCAATATTTTCGGCAGACTGCATGCTATGAACTTCCGAACAGAGTTGCGAAACGTTTGCCTAGCTGTATCTAGCTTTGTTTATACAGACGCAGACCCCTGATGGCCAAGCCCCTCTGTCCGGTTTAGTTGTACCCATCAAGTTGGGCAACTGCATGATATTTGCCTTGGAGGCTGCCTTGACCGGTTCCCAGATGATCTTAATTTCAAAACAGTTTCGTTCAACCGCTTGCATGGTCAGCACTCCCAGACCTACAATCCCACCACTGTTGAACTAAATGCTTTTATATAAGAGAAGAAGATGTTGACTTCTATAACGCTAGTAGTGCAGGATAGAATTCTAGCCACCTCATATTTCATCGCGCCAGGTTTCGCGTGAAAGACGCTGCAGTGATCAGGCAGCTTTCGCTTGTGCCTTATATCGCTCTCAGGAGGGAAAACCATTTGTGATGACCATCTCAGATAACTCCCCCTACATTGTCGTCTCTCAAGAGAAGTATTGAAGTGAAGCTTGTTCATGTGGCGAACTCCTGCCCAAAATAGTCTGTTCAGTCGACAGTGAAACTTAAAGATTGCAAAAATGGCGGAGAGCCTGAAGCCAAAATATTCATAACCCATATAACGCATCCTGATCAAAGATTATGCCGTGCTGCTCCCAATAAACACAGGCATGAGGTTAACATGAGGTTAAATATCAAGGTTTTAGGCGTGGGTGTCCTGAAATTTATTTCCTGACACTATTGCTTGACAGTCTGCTGAGACAGGCACTCAAAAGCTACTGGGCTACTTACTACCACTACCAAGAGTATAGCAGACAGTACGCCCCATTTAGCTTGCCTCTTTACATCTTTTCATCGATTGTGGCGCACATAAAAATGTTTAAGAAATCAAGTTTACGGTGACCCTAGGCGAAACATTAAACGTCAGAGCAAATTCTCTTACTCTATTTGCTATAGCATTGAATGCAAACCCGTTTCGAGTTTGATTACGTTATAGCAAACCTACGCGCCTAAGAATTTGGCAACAAACTATCAACCGGGAGCTGGAAGCAGACACAACTGAGGGCTTTTAAAATTTCAGAAACATGGAGCGTCACTTTAAAGCAAATTGGAAGCGGTGTCGGATTCGAATTAAAAAGGAATATGAATTCGTGGACGAAGTTGCTGGGATAAGCTAGTATTGACATACTAGTAAGTGAGAGGTAAAGAAAAATGGATACCAATCACTACCTTATACATTGTTCACACTGAGATCGTCCTTTGCGTGAGTAACCTTTGATGTAAACATATCTGAGCGTTTACGAGTATTTATATTTCATTAGCTTAATGTGAAACTGTGCTAAGCAAACTTTTACGCATTTTACCGTATACGAAAAAAATGAATAATTTAAAATATAACTTTTTTTAAAAACTGTGAATAAAGATATCTTAATTTCAATACTTTTGAGTGGAGAAGCTTTGAAAAAGATAAATAAAAATCATGTATGCTAACCCAGTAGCTATTATATGACTTAGCATTCAATATGTTTCCCCATGATTTTCAAAATAATTAGAGCTCAATAATATTTTTATACTCAGTTGAGCAGAGCTTACAGAGTATAATAACTTTGATTGGATAACGTTTGGTTGTACAGGTATAAAGGAATCGAGATAGATATAGACTTCCATATATCAAAATCATCAAGATGGGAAAAAATGTGATTGAGCCATGTCCGTCCGTCCGTCGCCCGTTAACACGATAACTTTAGTAAATTTTGAGGTATCTTAATGAAATTTGGTACGTACGTTCCTGGGCACTCATTTCAGACCGCTATTCAAAATTAACCAAATCGGACTATAACCACGCCCACTTTTTCGATATCTAAAGTTTCGAAAAACACAAAAAGACGGATAAAGCGATGAAACTTGGTAGGTGAGTTGAACTTATGACGCATAATAGAAAATTAGTAAAATTTTTGACAATGACCGTGGCACCGCCCACTTTTAAAAGAAAGTAATTTAAAAGTGTTGCAAGCTGTAATTTGGTAGTCGTTGAAGATATCATGATGAAATTTGGCAACAACGTTACTCCTATTACTATATGTATGCTTTATAAAAATTAGAAAATCGGAGAACGACCACGCCCACTTTAAAAAAAAATTTTTTGTTAAAGTCAAATTTTAACAAAAAATTTAATACCTTAACCGTATATAAGTAAATTATGTCAACATTATAATCCAGTAATGATATGGTGCAACAAAATACAAAAATAAAAGAAAATTTCAAAATGGGCGTGGCTCCGCATTTTTCATTTAATTTGTCTAGGATACTTTTAATGCCATAAGTCGAACAAAAAAATTACCAATCCTTTTGAAATTTGGTAGGGGCATAGATTTTATGATGTTAACTGTTTTCTGTGAAAATGAGCGAAATCGGCTGAAGCCACGCCCAGTTTTTATACACAGTCGTCCGTCTGTCCTTCCGCATGGCCCTTCACACGACAACTTGACCAAAAATCGACATATCTTTGCTGAACTTAGTTCACGTACTTATCTGAACTCACTTTGTATTGGTCTAAAAAATGACCGAAATTCGGCTATGACCACGCCCACTTTTTCTATTTCGAAAATAATGAAAAATTAAAAAAATGCTATAATTCTATACCAACTACGAAAAGAGGGATGAAACATGGTAATTGGATTGGTTTATTGACGCAAAATATAACTTTAGAAAAAACTTTGTAAAATGGGTGTGACACCTACCATATTAAATAGAAGAAAATGAAAAAGTTTTGCAGGGCGAAATAAAAAGTCTTTGGAATCATGGCAGGAATACTGTTCGTGGTATTACATATAAAAATAAATTAGCGGTACCCGACAGATGATGTTCTGGGTCACCCTGGTCCACATTTTTGTCGATATCTCGGAAATGCCTTCACATACACAACTACAACCACTCCCTTTTAAAACCCTCATTAGTACCTTTAATTGGATACCCATATCGTACAAACACATTATAGAGTCACCCCTGGTCCCCCTTTATGACGATATCTCGAAGAGGCGTCCACCTATAGAACTAAAGCCCACTCCCTTTTAAAATACTCATTAACACCTTTCGTTTGATACCCATATTGTACAAACGCATTCTAGAGTCACACTTGGTCCACCTTTATGTCGATATCTCGAAGAGGCGTCCACCTATAGAACTAAAGCCCACTCCCTTTTAAAATACTCATTAACACCTTTTATTTGATACCCATATCGAACAAACAAATTCTAGAGTCAGCCCTGGTCCACCTTTACGGCGATATCTCGAAAAGGCGTCCACCTATAGAACTAAGGCACACTCCCTTTTAAAATACTCGTTAACAGCTTTCATTTGATACCCATATCGTACAAACAATTTCTAGAGTCAGCCCTGGTCCACCTTTATGGAGATATCCCTAAATGGCGTCTACCTATAGAACTATGGCCCACTCCCTCTTAAAATACTCTTTAATACCTTCCATTTGATACACATGTCATACAAACACTTTCCAGGGTTTCCCTAGGTTCATTTTCCTACATGGTGATTTTGCCTTAATTTGTCTCCATAGCTCTCAGCTCTGAGTATGTAATGTTCGGTTACACCAGAACTTAGCCTTCCTTACTTTTTTAAAATATAAAGGAACATTTTTATTGGAATATAGGAACTCTTACTTCGTTGTTGTAAATTCGTGAAATTACACATGTATATAAAAAGTTTTAAGAAATTAGTCAACAAATAATGATTTTGCAGGCTTACTTCAATGCTGCAATCTTATAAACTAAAAAAATTTAATAAATTTTATATGAGGTATATCATCATAAAATGTATGATGGTGATTTATTGTTTATTTGTTTCTTTTCAATTTACAAAAATTAGTTAAAATGCATATAAAGCTTTTAAATACTCCATATTTCCATCAACCATTGGGTGACATGCGTCACAATTTATATTGGCCAATAAGGCTGAGAATGTCCTAACCATTTGACCATTACCATCAACACTAATGTAATCAAACGAACGTGATTGGTATTATTTGATGGCAATAATTTTTATGAGCGCATACAAAAGGGAAACCGAAGACATTACAAAATAAACATACATTAAATAATAAGAAATATGAAAGGAGAAATTGTGACAACGGGCAAAAGTAATATCATTAAAATAAATAAATAAATATTTTCAATGCGCTAAAAGATTTTACCCATAGGAGGGGTAAAACGTGCACGTGCATTAAAATTAATGCAGTTTATATCATAAGAACTTCTTTGGGTAGTGAATGTGCAAAAATTTACATTTATTTTATTAAAAGCTTATCGAAACACTTTGTCTAATGTGCAGAGAAAATTTCGATTTCTTTAGCTACCTTTTGAAGATACAAATAGACACCGTCTACTATGTTGTCTTTCACTTACTTCATTGGTTATTTGCGCAATTCCCACGAGATTACTTCAGTTGAGCACTTTACCAAAATCTATACCCCACACACATATAAACAAACATATTTGTATATTTTTGCTTTTGTTATAATTTTGTGTACATAATGCCAATAGATGACGTCCGCTCCATTGCTTTGAGATATTCATTTGATTATTTCACCAAACAAATGTATTATATTGTTATTTGCTTGAATACTCAACCATTTTCACACAGGGTAGTGCAGTTGATGCTTTATTCCAAAAATGTTAAGAATTCAATGAGGAGTGATTTTTTCGACGAATGGTGTCATAATCATCATTAGGCTTCTAAGCGGTATTGGCCGTTTTGTAACAAACCACGACAGCTATCCCTGTTTCACGATAGGTGACGCCAATTGGGAGCAGCAAGGGAGCTCAGATCTTCCCTCACCCAGCTGAGTGGAGCTCCTACCCTTATTCTGCTGCCTAACTGTGGTGTCGATTGAAATACTTTTTTGGTCGGACGTCTTTGTTCATTTGCATAATATGATCTACCCCGAAAAGCCTTTAGACCTTTACGATTCAATGATGTGAAAATGATAGTGGAGCTCTTCCCCTTATTCTGCTTCTCAACTGTGGTGTCGATTGAAATACTTTTTTGGTCGGACGTCTTTGTTCATTGCCATAACATGATCTACCCCGAAAAGCCTTTAGGCCTTTACGATTCAATGATGTGAAAATGATAGCGTGCGACAACGTCACAAGCTAGCGGTGGCCGGAGGAAGTTTTTCTAAACTTCTAAAGGTATGGCACGAATGCTCGGTTTGAGTTGGTTAATAAAGCGCCGATCCAAACGATAACAAAAGTTAATGTATTAGATACTATGTGTGATTAATTCGATGGATATGCTGCAATTTCTGCAGAGTCGGAACTATACACAGACACAGGATTTTAAGGTTCTTAGTATATCTCGATCTACGGAGGAGGGTCAGCACTACATCTCAAGGATAAATTTCCAACACCCTTGAAGCGGGCGAAGGCGAATAGACCTCGAAAGCCTTAAAGCAAGGGAGCATGTGGCGGAAAAGGATGTCACGACGAAGGTGTTAGAGGGGTGCAGTGAGACGTACATCCTTGAAGCGGGCGAAGGCGAATAGACCTCGAAAGCCTTAAAGCAAGGGAGCATGTGGCGGAAAAGGATGTCACGACGAAGGTGTTAGAGGGGTGCAGTGAGTCGTACATAGGAACATCCATCAGAGCTTTGAAGCCTCGGGAAGAGAAGTCCAGAGGATAACTGTTAACACTATGGACTCATTCAGTCCCATTGAGTTCCTCACGGACCAGACAGTTCAACCTAATCGTACCTGACGACGTTGCGATCCTGTTTCAGGTCTATTCCCTTACGTTGCGAGTGAAATAATGGAAATAACATTTTTACCAGTAGGCATAATACTACGTCTATGCATCAGGGTGATACCAGTTGCCAAATTTTGATATACGAGCACCAGCATCTTACCAGTTAATATACTTGTACTAGTCGGTCTTGAAAAATTACATGAAAATTTTGGTGGTGTCATGCGGGGACACATCGCATTCAGGGCATATATTACATATATGGGGGTTGATACTGAACAAGTAAGAGTTTACTTGTTACAGTACCCAGAACACAGTTGGAGCAGAGTGACTCGTGCTTCTCTGGGCAGTCTGCTTTCCTCTTCTGCAAGGGTTAGATGATGCATATTGATAGCAACGTTCATGTGCGCGACCTAGCAAAGGTATTTACCGACTCAGTGTGGATTAGGCTTAGGGCCTCCTTATATTTGTTTCGATAAACTGACTTACTTGGTATGTGCCGTATCTCACCGAAGTGCTTACGTGGATGTTTCCATATCCCTACGCTTGGCGAGGCTTGATAAAGCCAGTGATTGCTGGGATGCGACGCATTCTAGCAATTCAGCAAAACTGACTCTTCAGCATTTCGTTATGCTCCTTTAAATTGAGCACTTTTGCCTCACTTTGTAGGTGGTGTTCAGAGGTCAGAAGAAGATATCCGGTGGTAGTTCTTAGTGCAGTACTTTGGCACGCCTGTAGCCTTTTCCAGTGTGTGCTTTTTAAGTCAGGCGACCAATCCGACGATGCGTAGCGCATGATTGGCTGGTTTATTGCTTTATTGGAGAAGGGAGCTTTGATATATACAAAGCGGGGTTAGGACACCACCCTCCGCCACTCCCTGTTTTTCAAGGTTTTGTTCTTAAATTGAATCGACGCTTGCTGACCATTCAGATAATTTGCTGTCCAGTGTTTTAGACAAGGAGGAAGGGGAAACTTCTTTGTATTGGAGGTAGGTGCAACAGCTTTTGACAGGTCAAGCGCCACGGGAACCCCCTTATGATGGGGTTTTGGGTGGTTTAGTCCGCAATTTATCTGGGTGTTAATGTGGTCTACCGCGATGGTAGTGAAATGCATATTACTGAGGATTAAGGAATTATATCGGTAGATACGTCTCACCAGTGTTGGCTCGGTTTCTAGGCTTTGGTAGTGGGACTATCCTTGCCATCGTGCTCATTATTCTGGAATGACAAAGACTTAACCGAAGTAGAAAACTTGCGTTAAGTTGCTGATACCCTTATGCCCCAGGTATTTAGCATCGGCATAACTATTCCGTCTAGACTTATTGATCTAGAATCTGCAGAAGTAACGTTGAGGTGTTATGTGGTCGTGTTTGTGTTTATGTGCACGTTAAAGTGTAAGCCATCTAGTCCTGTTAACTAAACTGTGCATTGCGCCTTTCCGGCAGAAAGCATTAGTTCATTTCATCGCGTCCGATAGACGATATTCTTGTTCAAATACTGTTAGTATAAATAAATCGCACATAATTCAAGCCAAAGAACTTGAATGTTCGGTGAATACTTTGGCTTTTGACTGCAGGGTATTTATTTTGGAAACTAATCCGTTTATTGAAAGGTCAATGCCTGTTGCCTTTATCGTTAAGTCGTCCGCATAGGAAATTTTAGTAGCTCGTTCGGTGTGGAAGGGGACTTTGATATGTTCAAATTAAACACAGCGGGGAGAGGACACCATCCTGGGTTAGCCTTTACTTTATTACCCTAGGTTTTAAAGTTTCGTTCTTAAAATGAACAGCCGCTTGGCGGCCACTCAGATAATTTTCGGCCCATCTTTTTAGACAATGCTGAACCATTTATATCTTGGAGTCATGTGAGTTGGTTAGCGGTTCCCAAAGCTTGTGTTATGAACTATGCAATGCCGGCAGAAAGCGCTCGTGTATTCCCTCAAATTCGACAGATAAAATTCTTGCCGATGGACTATTCTTTTTTTTTTTGTGAACTAGAATGTTTGCTGACTACTTTGACTTTTGACTGCGGGGTTGGGGACAAATCGGTTAGGGCGTTGCGAATCATATCGAATTAGTTACTTCTTAATACACGATAAAATTATCTGAAAATTGTTGGCAAGCTTCTTTCGAAAATATATATTTTAATTATATTAACACTTTTATAATACATTTTCAAATAAAATATACATAAATCAAGAAAAAACCACTAAAAATACTACCATTTATGTTTATATGTACATATGAATGTACTCTGCTGACAAGTTGCCTTACGCAACACATTTGCGTCCCATGTCGATAAATTTAGTAAACAACTTAGTAAAAACATGTAAGGAAGGCTAAGTTCGGGTGTAACCGAACATTACATACTCAGTTGAGAGCTATGGAGACAAAATAAGGAAAATCACCATGTAGGAAAATGAACCTAGGGTAACCCTGGAATGTGGTTGTATGACATGTTTATCAAATGGAAGGTATTAAAGAGTATTTTAAGAGAGAGTAGGCCATAGTTCTATGGATGGACGCCATTTAGGGATATCGCCATAAAGGTGGACCAGGGCTGACTCTAGAATGTGTTTGTACGATATGGGTATCAAATGAAAGGTGATAATGAGTATTTTAAAAGGGAATGGGCTTTAGTTCTATAGGTGAACGCCTTTTCGAGAAATCCCCATAAAGGTGGCCAGGGGTGACTCTAGAATATGTTTGTACGATATGGGTATCAAATGAAAGCTGTTAATGAGTATTTTGAAAAGGAGTGATCCTTAGTTCCCTAGGTGGACGCCGTTTCGAGATATCGCCATAAAGGTGGACCAGGGGTGTCTCTAGTTGTACGATATGGGAATCAAATGAAAGGTGTTACTGAGCGTTTTAAGAGGGAGTGGGCATTAGGTCTATAGGTGGACGCCTTTTCGAAATGTCGCCATTAGGGTGGGCCAGGGGTGACTCTAGAATGTTTGTACGATATGGGTATCAAACGAAAGGTGTTACTGAGCATATTAAGAGGGAGTGGGCACTAGGTCTATAGGTGGACGCCTTTTCGAGATATCGCCATTAGGGTGGGCCAGGGGTGACTCTAGAATGTTTGTACGATATGGGTATCAAACGAAAGGTGTTACTGAGCATTTTAAGAGAAAGTGGGCATTAGGTCTATAGGTGGGTGCCTTTTCGAGATATCGCCATTAGGGTGGGCCAGGGTGACTCTAGAATGTGTTTGTACGATATGGGTACCAAATGAAAGGTCGTAATGAGTATTTTAAAAGGGAGTCATCCTCAGTTCTACAGGTGGAAGCCTTTTCGAGATATCGCCATAAAGGTGGACCAAGGGTGACTCTAGAATGTTTGCACGATATGGGTATCAAACGAAAGGTGTTACTGAGCATTTTAAGAGGGAGTGGGCACTAGGTCTATAGGTGGACGCCTTTTCTTGATATCGCCATTAGGGTGGGCCAGGGGTGACTCTAGAATGTTTGTACGATATGGGTATCAAAGGAAAGGTGTTACTGAGCATTTTAAGAGGGAGTGGACATTAGGTCTATAGGTGGACGCCTTTTCGAGATATCGCCATTAGGGTGGGCCAGGGGTGACTCTAGAATGTTTTTACGATATGGGTTTCAAACGAAAGGTGTTACTGAGCATTTTAAGAGGGAGTGGGCATTAGGTCTATAGGTGCACGCCTTTTCGAGATATCGCCATTAGGGTGGGCCAGGGTTGACTCTAGAATGTGTTTGTACGATATGGATATCAAATTAAAGGTATTAATGAGGGTTTTAAAAGCGAGTGGCCCTTAGATGTATATGTGAAGGCGTTCTCGCGATATCGACCAAATGTGGATCAGGTGATCCAGAAAATCATCTGTCGGGTACTGCTAATTTATTTATATATTCAATAACACTAACAGTATTCCTGCCAAGATTCCAAGGGCTGTTGATTTCGCCTTGTAGAACTTTTTCATTTTCTTCTACTTAATATGGTAGGTGTCACACCCATTTTACAAAGTTTTTTCCAAAGTTATATTTTGCGTCAATAAACCAATCCAGTTACCATGTTTCATCCCTTTTTTCGTATTTGGTATAGAATTATGGCATTTTTTTAATTTTTCGTAATTTTCGATATCGATAAAGTGAGCGTGGTTATGGTCGGATTTCGGCCATTTTTTATACCAAGATAAAGTGAGTTCAGTTAAGTACGTGGGCTAAGTTTAGTAAAGATATATTGGTTTTTGCTCAAGTTATTGTGTTGACGGCCGAGCGGAAGGACAGACGGTGGACTGTGTATAAAAACTGGGCGTGGCTTCCACCGATTTCGCGCATTTTCACAGAGAACAGTTAGCGTCATAGAATCTATGCTCCTACCAAATTTCAAAAGGATTGGTAAATTTTTGTTCGACTTATGGCATTAAAAGTATTCTAGACACACTAAATGAAAATGGGCGGAGCCACGCCCATTTTGAAATTTTCTTTTATTTTTGTATTTTGTTGCATCATATCATTACTGGAGTTGAATTTTGACTTAATTTACTTATATACAGCAAAGATATTAAATTTTTTGATAAAATTTGAATTTAAAAAAAATTTTTTTTAAAAAGTGGGCGTGTTCTTCATCCAATTTTGCTAATTTTTATTTGGCACATATATAGTAATAGTAGTAACGTTCCCGCCAAATTTCATCATGATATCTTCAACGACTACCAAATTACAGCTTCAAAACTTTTAAATTACCTTCTTGTAAAAGTGGGCGGTGCCACGCCCACTGTCCAAAATCTAGCTAATTTTCTATTCTGCGTCATAGCGTCAACCCATCTACCAAGTTTCATCGCTTTAGCCGCCTTTGGCAATGAATTATCGCATTTTTTCGGTTTTTCGAAATTTTCGATATCGAAAAAGTGGGCGTGGTTATAGTCCGATATCGTTCATTTTAAATAGCGATCTGAGATGAGTGCTCAGGAACCTACATACTAAATTTCATCAAGATACCTCAAAATTTACTCAAGTTATCGTGTTAACGGACGGACGGACGGACGGACATGGCTCAATCAAATTTTTTTTGGATCCTGATTATTTTGATATATGGAAGTCTATATCTATCTCGATTCCTTTATATATGTACAACCAACCGTTATCCAATCAAACTTAATATACTCTGTGAGCTCTGCTCAACTGAGTATAAAAAAAATCGAGTGAGAGAAGTAAATATGGTCGTAAACAAATGCCCGCAAGTACATCAAAAATGATCCAAAACCAATAAAAATTTCTTGTTATCAGGAATTATAATGCCCAGAGTTTTTTTTCAAGTTTGTAGTGCTTGCATACAAAGAGAAATGTGGGCAAATAGTGATTGTTATGTTAATACACCACATGCCTTAAATTTGCCTGCCACTACCTTCTTCGACGAAATATTTTCCCAGCCGCCCACAAAGAAAGCCCACTTGCGACTGGTAGCTCTTAAATACGTACATATGCAAAAATTGCGAGGGCAGTTCAAAAAGTCAGTAGAAGGTATTTTTATAAAAGCTTTGGGGAGAGCAGTTCGACTGGCCGACCTTGAAGATAGGGACCTGCTGTCTACTTTGCGAATTCATCGGCCATTTCATCACCCTCTATTTCCTTATGATATCGAAACTAGTGAAAATATAGTACCAAACTGTACAAATTCTTTCTAAGTATTGTTTGCCATCACCGTCCATGAGTTCTGTGTCAAGATTCAGGATTAATTCGCTCGACACCACTTAACTGTGTTGCATGTTTATTTGCAAGACTTGCATATTCCCTCTACAACATCTCTAACGCCTTCATTGCCGCTAGTGTCTGACTCTATAAGTCCCTTTCTACTTCCCACACTTCTATCATCTTATTAATTTTATCCTTTCGCATAGGCGCGAATAAATACTGTATTTGCTTCAAAATATTTTCCAAATATTCTTCTAGTTTGGAGGATGTAATGGTGGCTTTCCGCCATCGGTCGAGATAAGCGAAGTGCTTTCCAGGAACTTGTCAGCAGATTTGGGTTGTAATGATTCAATAGGCTCAAAGCGTTCTCTCGCTTCACCATACATAGGAACAAAGCTTTGGTCTTTGACGTTGTAGAGATCAGAGCTTTAATAGCACCTCAAATCGTGCACTTGTGTCTTGACTTTGTAGGTATGGAAAAACTCCCTTTAATCATTTCTGGGTCGTGATATTTTTTTATGTTCGCAACTTTACCCTATATTACCATCTAGATGTATCGAAAGATATTATCGGCATATATGTTTCATCTTGCTTAAGCAGCTTTCTATCCGATTATCTCAAACGAAAACTGTTTTGTCTATTCGTTCACATTCTCAGTGAAAACTGGTATCGCACCGTTAACCCTTTAAAAATCCGAGTAAGAGGAGTATCTTTGTTGTTGTAGCAGTAAGGATACTCACCGAAGACCTTGGGGAGTGTTATCTATGTTGATAACCCTTTGCCGGATGCAGTTCCGGTACGTTCCGGTTCAGATAGATAAGTTCTGGTAACAAGCACCATTAAGGTACTAGCCCGACCATTTCGGGAACGATTTGGTATGACCACATGAAACCTTCTATGCCATCCCGACCTCGCACCCCCTAGATCCGTAAGGAACTTAGGATCGCCAGAGCCTCGGCTGTTAGAGAAGCAGGATTTGCCACATGTAGGTGCGGTTGAAAATTGGGTTGGAGAAGCCATATATTGCGCTCGCAGCCCCTTGAAAGGTTTGCGCTACACAACCCCTTGAATCAATTTTCCTCTTACGACAGGCATACCTACCGCGTGTACATTCTAAGCCCCCTAACCCGCTGGGGTAAGAGGAGTATCGTCGTAACCTTCCATTAAATTATCAGCCACTTTATTTCTTCTTATCATAATAGAATCATTTCCACCTTTTATTGCTTTGATACTTCAAAGTACATGATTCATCGCTCCTACGAGTCCTTTCTTATCTGTATCTTGCGGAGTTAGAGGTATTAGAGTTGTAGTCGCGACCACCGTGCCTCATGATTCTGGCATTGGGCTGTTTCTTGCTCTCCCTCCTCTTCATAAAAGCAGGCTTTTCGTTTTCCGTCGATTAATGCTTATTCTTTCCGCTCCGGAAATCTTCTTCGTCAATCCGGTGACAGAATTGAGGTATGATCGCAGCAAAGTTCTTTTCAGCAAACTTCCTTCGACGTCCTTCCGATATATTGTGAGATCATTACAGGCGCCCGCATTAGTTGTGAGTTGAGCGGCTACAGCTCCCGGGCGCTGGACAATTCTTAATGTTGCCAGTATTGTATAAGAGTCTTCTTCTCATCTCTGTCTCATTGCATTCTAAATATAATTTCCTAGCACTGTTGGCCGCCCATTTCGTCACCGAGCTAACTGGGCAGAATCAATTCCTTATCCACCAAAAATCACAATTTTATCTCTCTCCTAAATCATACCGCTGTGAAAAGTCATTGATAAAATCATCTTGTTCAAACGAGGGCTTATCCGATAAGGTGGGCTCAAAGGGTCTAGAATTGGATACAAGATAATGCTATCGTCGATTTCCGAGTGGGTCCAGCGTCGGTAAGGCTCCGATTATTAACGATCTGCATAGCTGTATGGATTAGGGATCACCCAGATCCTGCCTCACTCCAATGAGGCCATATATACAGGGTTTTAATCGTCTCAGCTACATAGTCGGGTGCTATGGAGCTCGGCTAAGCCATCATACTTCGTCAAGGTGCATACCTTTATCAGGTATGGTTACACTTTCTTGGACAACATTTCCTTATACGTTCCTGTCTCATAGTAGTTGTTAGCACTTGAGTTGCTCTTAAAGCTACCGTACGAAATAAATTGCAAGTGAAGTATTTATCAATTTTACCTCAAACACTTGAGAACACACATGTCTATGTCCATTTGTATATTTGTGTTCGGTCTTCTGGACAATTGCCCTCGGTTCATCTCATTTTTATAATTTACACTTTTTCGCCTCGAAGAATATTCGAAAATGGATTTCCTTTTTTATCGCTAACATTATTTGCTATTTTGTATATTACTATATTGGCCCAGTCGTGTACATATACACATAAATAATGTGTATTTGTATGGGTGAATGGTAAGGACCCCTGCAAAAAATGCGATTAGTCTAGGATGAGTCCGGGATGAGTCGCAAGGGAGTATGCGACCAATGCCAGTTTTGATCTCTTTGTATGAGTTCAACTGTTCCCTTTTGTTTGAGCATGTCCTATGAAGAGACTAATTGTACCCATTTATACCCGAAAGGGATCGATGGGACCAATCCCCTTTGTACCCATATGGGAACATAAGAGAGTAGTCCCTTTTCGGCCCAATAAGGACTCAAATACGGACCAGTCGCATTTTTACCCCAGTGGTAGTAAAATGATACATACTCACCGATGTAATCCGTTTAAAAATAAAACAATAATTAAAATTAGTTTTATTTTCATTTCCGGTTTATATTGAAATAAGCAAGTTTAAAAATTCAGTCTTTTATAATTTTTATGCAGGTACTACGTTAATGCTACTCATTAAAACAGTTCAGTAAAACACAAGCATTTTGTTAATTAGAAATAACTTAAGTTTTAAACTTTTTTCAGACATCAGTTGATCAGACTTAATAATAGATGGCTTTATTTATTTTGAAATTATATTAATATATTATTAGATCTCATTTTTATCTAGTTTATTTCATTCATTCATTTGTTTAATTAAAAATAAACTCTTATCAACTCTGAAACTTGACCAGGACTCTTTTTGTGTGGCTTGACAAAACTTTTTTGTTTCATTTAGTGAACATTTTAGCGCGTTTTTTTTTTTTTTGTGCTTATAACTTTATGGGAAAGAACAAAAAATATTTTTGTAAATATTGCAATAAATTATTAGATAATTCACAAGGTCTTAAATTCCTCAAATGTGCTATGATTTTAAACCTCTCATATGTGCTTTGTTGTTGTATATTATATAAAATTTGGATAAAAAACTACAATTCAGCAGCCTATGTATATCAGATGTACTAAGTTATTGCCAAATAAATTGTTTTCTTTTTTATTTTTTTAAATGTCAAAGAATTTTCATTAATAGAAGGATAAGCGGTAGCATACATTTAGATTTTTACAGGCTTTTTACAGATGACCCTCCTTACGGATATACTTAAATACGATCTACAACAGGATGTGGTGTTCACGAGAGTCGTATTTAAAAAGATAGTACATAGGACAATAGGAGACCTAGTGAATTGATCATATATAATTAGTTTCGATTAACATTTTTCTGCCAATGTAGTAAATGTCAAGTAACGCGGCAAAGTTTTATCAGCCCAAACTTAATCGACTACCATACATGTATATAATACCTACTCATATATTGCTACTTCAGACTAGGTACACTCATAAAATCAGAGTGCGGATACCATGTTGTTTAAATATTTTAGTTTTTGTATTCAATAATCGAATGTACCTTAATTAAAATTTTTTCTTGTCACACTTATGCTGCTACAGTCACAAAAATTTTGTAGGCTGTACTGTTCTGATTTAGAATTCTAAACTCATTGTGAGCATTTTGTATTAGCAACACAGGAATACTATATATATGACTACGAAACTGTTTCTTAGGGTTTCTCTTTAAAATTTAGTTTTTTTTTTGTTTACTATCTTTAAAAGATATGCATTTATATGGACAAGTATAGAAACTTTTAAATTTAAAATTAACTTAAAAGTTATAGCCACAAAGTTATATAAAATGATATATGTTTATTATATCGACTTCACGCAGAAACTTAATCGAATCACAATTTGGTATAATGAAATTTGATTGTCATTTGTTACATTGACAATAAAATCCGACCAATAAAGCAAAACGTACCAAATTTTTGACTACATTCGGCATTCAATAAAGCACTAATGAAATGATTCAGAATTTGCATTTTGTACGGAAGATTGAGTTCAATAAAGGCTTTGGATAAAGATTAATCTCCTGTGTAAAATTTGTATTAATTACTTGTATATAATTTTTTTTTTTAATATTTAAGTGTGGCCAAAGTTTTTGTATTGAACACAAATTTAAGTAATTCACACAGTAATAAAGTATATATGTACATTCGGTACATAATAAAATCATAGAAAAAAAAACGAAAAATAATAATTCATAACAAGATTTTTTGTTGCCTTAAATGAGCGTTGTTTTGCACAACTTTTAGACAAACGAAAGCTCCTAATATTATTATACTTTTTATAAAATTATTATATATCATAAAACTAACTTAAGAGTTTTGGTCTCGAACCGTAAATCTTTTTGTCTAAAAAATTCTGGCAGCGGCTTCTAAAGTTATTATTTGTAAACGTATAGTAAAATTTACTCCGATCGTAGTAGAATTCAAATGTAGTTATGTATGATAGACAACCCTCTAAAATATGTATGACGAATTTGTCAGAATAAGGTGATGGCAAATCGAATTCAACCCAATTTGCCGTGCAGAAGAGTGTCAAGTCAAAAGAATGTATGCATTAATTTTGATCAACTGACATATTGTTGTACTAATGCATTGTTATAATTGTGACCCCTGTTTTTTTTTGTCGGTGAAGCTTCCTAAAATGTTTTGACTTGGCAAATTGCAATCCTTTTCGGAGCATATCCTCGGGGGTTAATCCCTTAAAAGGAAGTGTAGACACAGCTCCTAAAAATTTAAAAGTTTAAATTCAAAAAACAATGTATTTATATAAGGGGTTATATGTAAATACCTGCCAATGCGCTATACAAGTTTGGGAACGATTTCAGCCCAATTTTGCCGTGAGTCCCGTCCAAATTCAAAGCAATTATCACGTCTGTTTTTATAATTAGTGGTAAATTTTTGATATTGTTGCATAATATTGATGCAATCGTAGATTCCTGTAAAAGGCACGAATGGTATTTAAAAAGTATTTAAAAGTTGACATTTAACTTACATATACATCTCTGTTAGAAGATGTAATTTTTTCGTCCAATTGCTGCATCTCATATACGTCACAAAGTGGAAAATACTTTACGACGGGTGTATTTTGTACTTCCTGACGAACTAACTGACGACAATTATGTACAAATTTAAAAGAACATGCAATTTATATGTTAACCCGCAAGCAGCCAAGTTTACTGTTGAGTATGATCCTATATATTCTACTAAAATAATAATAATAGTGTTTTTTCCCGGTAAATATCCGCTTCTCTTCCAATATGTGGTGTGCTGTTTTTAATTGTTCCCACTGGTCATCCTAAACGTTTTTGGCCGACTCCGAACGCATCTGCTAAGGCAGATGACTTTTTTGCTGAGAAACTTTCATGGCAGAAGCACAATCGAAGAGTTAATCAAGCCACAAAATCTGTTTGAAGTAAGTTGTTCGCCCACTTTTCAAAAAGGATAAAAAACATTCTCCGAAAATTTAACCCTTACTTCGGCGTGGTCGGTAAGTACTAGTAATTTAAGTTCGGTATAGGGCGCAACAATTTTTCTTAAATAATTCGATTCCATCACCTGTAATTTTTTATATTTTCCTCATTTCGTTGCTGATTTGTTTTCAATATATCTTAAAAAGGGCTACATAGATTTCAAACTGACTAATCCCAACTGTACCCAAAAGAGACTAAAGGGGATCAATTATGCCCAACTGTAGACAAAAGAGATCAATCGTGGATCAATCTCTTTAGGGATTAATCGCATGATTTTTTGCAGGGACTTGGTACAATTTGTCGTTATTTGTATGCCGCACGATTGGCTCATTTCATTTTTCATTCAACCACAGTGGTTGGAGTTTCTGCAAATTCGCCTTTGCCATTGTATCTTAATATTTTATATTTTTATCTGCAGTATCCTTCTTTTGGTAACGATTTGGTTTTTTTGTTTCAATATATTTTGGGTCACCGTGGTGTGATGGTAGCGTGCTCCGCCTATCACACCGTATGCCCTGGGTTCAACTCCCGGGCAAAGCAACATCAAAATTTTAGAAATAAGATTTTTCAATTAGAAGAAAATTTTTCTAAGCGGGGTCGCCCCTCGGCAGTGTCTGGCAAGCGCTCCGATTGTATTTCTGCCATGAAAAGCTCTCAGTGAAAACTCATCTGCCTTGCAGATGCCGTTCGGAGTCGGCATAAAACATGTAGGTCCCGTCCGGCCAATTTGTAGGGAAAAATCAAGAGGAGCACGACGCAAATTGGAAGAGAAGCTCGGCCTTAGATCTCTTCGGAGGTTATCGCGCCTTACATTTATTTTTTTTTTTTATTTTATATTTTGGGTCAGTATTTGTTGTTGCTGAATGAACAGCTGCAGATTCCCTTACGGGCATCTTCGGTTTATTTATGCGTTCTACGTGGAAATGCTTCACAAACAAATCTAATTTTAGTGAATATTTTGTATCGTGGAAATCTTTTTCTAGTATTTAAAATCTTAGATGATTATGCAGCCGCACTTTAGAGATAAGACGAGCTTTCAATAAAAATTATCGCTAAATAGTTTTGAGATCGCTCTTATCAATATTAAAATAAAATCTTCAATTAGGAGTACATGTGTACATACAGACGAGTATACAATTGATAACTTTTTTTCTAGAGGAGAAAGCATCAAAAGTCTCAGCATTGGTTCATTGTTGCGATAACTTAGTCTTGGTTGGCCAGCATGAACCCCTCGGTTTCAGCGTAAATATTAGGGTCACTTAGCCAATCGTTGGTCCTGATTTGTCCACTTCTGTATGTTTCAAAGCTTATGCGTGTCTTCCATGAATAGCTTTAATCTTGCGCTCTTGTATCAGCGACTGCATGTGCTCTACCTTAGCCATTAGCTATTTTATTTGATTAAGTATCCTATGTTTCCGGAGTTGAGGTAGGACTTGGGCTTACGGTATATTTTTCGGCGGACTAGCCTCCCGCCAGTGGAAAGAACTATTGCTGCTGCAGCTGCATATATTGCAGTCTGAGGTTCTCCAAATGAATATGCATTTTGTGGTAGGTACGCTGGTATGATTTCGGTGTTCATACATACAACAGTCAATGCAAAATTATTTGTGGCTTTCTGCCTAGGTGAAATTGGTCTTAGTAGTGGGCCCGTACCATAAAACTCTATCAGAGCGCGTTTTTTAAAACTTTCGTGCTCTCACTATCAACAATAACATTAAAACAGGCTTCCACTTCCTTTGATTCCTCCGTGCTTACTCTTTCGATCGTATTGTTAAATGTGTCATATTCTTGTGGCATAATGGCTGCAGCCCCTATAATTATATCATTCATGGCTTCTCGCTCACGTTCGTTGATTCTCCTGAGAGATATTTATTTATTTAATTTAACTTAATTTTATTTTATTTAACTTTGTTTTATTTTATTTTATTTTATTTTATTTTATTTCCTTTATTTTATTTTATTAAAATTAAATTTTTTTATTATATTTTTTGTTTATTTTATTTTATTTTATTTTATTTTATCTAAACTTATTTTATTTTATTTTAATTTCATTTATTTTATTTTATTTTATTTTATTTTATTTTCTTGTATTTTATTTTGTTTTATATTATTTTATTTTATTTTATTTTATTTTATCTAAACTTATTTTATTTTACTTTGTTTTAATTTATTTGAATTTATTTTATTTTATTTTATTTTATTTGGTTTAATTTCACTTTTTCAATTTATTTTATTTTCCTTAATTAAATATTATTTTATTTTATATTATTTTATTTTACTTTGTTTTAATTTATTTGAATTTATTTTATTTTATTTTATTTTATTTGGTTTAATTTCACTTTTTCAATTTATTTTATTTTCCTTAATTAAATATTATTTTATTTTATATTATTTTATTTTATATTATTTTATTTTATTTTTTTAATTTAATTAAATTTTTTTATGTAATTTACTTTATTTAATGCTATTTTTTGGTTTGTTTATTTAATTTTATCTTATTTAATTTAATCAAATTTTATTTTATTTATTCATTTATTTATTTTATTTTATTTTACTTTATTTTATTTCATATTATTTTTATTTTAATTATTTTTTTTTTTTCGATAAATAATTTTGTAGGGCCAAGTATTTTAGTTAAACATTTTGTTGTTTTATTTAAATCTTTTCGGCCGGTTTATCTCAATAAAATCTAATTCTTTTATTTCAAGCAACGCGTTTCGACGGATATTCGCGTCTTCATGAGGAGTTTAATTTATTTTTTAGAAAATACTAAAAACAAAGTTATTAAATACAGCCAAGTTAATATGTTACATATAAAACTGATTTTACATTTCACTAAACTTACATTATTGACAACATTAAATTCGTCTAGTTGTTGAGCACATATAAACACATATACACATGACATTAACAAACAGATACATTTTGTAAAAAAGTCAAACCGCGCAGCACGTCTTTATTCGTCAATCTTGTGTATTGACTGTGATCGTTGTAGCATAAGCGCAGTTTATACTGTCGACGTGTTCTTTGAAGTTCATCGCTGTATGTATTTGTTGCTGTTTGCGCAACCCTTCTAATGTCATCCTTCTTCTGGTTCTGTTCACGTCTAATACTTTTGTTTCATCAAAATTGACTGTGCGTTTACTTTCCGTCAGGTGTTGTGATAGTGCCGTGGAGCTTTTGTTGTTTTTAGCATCTTGCTTATGCTCGTATATTCTCGTTCCTTACGATATTTTCGTTGTTCCAATGTACAATTTATTGCATTTTTCTCCTTTTTTTCCATTGCACTTTATTTTATATACTACATTATGTAGTTGTTCCTTATGAATTTTTTCTTTTGTTCTTGTATAAATGTTTTGGATTGTGTGATGTGGTTTGTGTGCATATCCAATATTGGTATTTTTTATTATCTCCCTCAAAGTGTTGTTGTCCGTTAACTTTGGTATATATGTAACTCCAATGTATATTTTCTTATTGTTTTCGTTTACTTGTGCATTATCAATTTTAAGTTTAGTTTTGTTTTTTGCTGTTGTTGTTAGTGCGTCGATTACATTATTAGGGTACCCATTATTTCTTAGTATGTTTTTATACTCAGTTGAGCAGAGCTCACAGAGTATATTAAGTTTGATTGGATAACGGTTGGTTGTACATATATAAAGGAATCGAGATAGATATAGACTTCCATATATCAAAATAATCAGGATCGAAAAAAAAATTTGTTTGAGCCTAGTCCGTCCGTCCGTCCGTCCGTCCGACCGTTAACACGATAACTTGAGTAAATTTTGAGGTATCTTGATGAAATTTGGTATATAGGTTCCTGAGCACTCATCTCAGATCGCTATTTAAAATGAACGATATCGGACTATAACCACACCCACTTTTTCGATATCGAAAATTTCGAAAAACCGAAAAAGTGCGATAATTCATTACAAAAGACAGATAAAGCGACGAAACTTGGTAGATGAGTTGGATTTATGACGCAGAATAGAAAATTAGTAAAATTTTGGACAATGGGCGTGGCACCGCCCACTTTTAAAAGAAGGTAATTTAAAATTTTTGCAAGCTGTAATTTGGCAGTCGTTGAAGATATCATGATGAAATTTGGCAGGAACGTTACTCCTATTACTATATGTACGCTTAATAAAAATTAGCAAAATCGGAGAAGGACCACGCCCACTTTTAAAAAAAAATTTTTTTAAAGTAAAATTTTAACAAAAAATTTAATATCTTTACAGTATATAAGTAAATTATGTCAACATTTAACTCCAGTAATGATATGGTGCAACAAAATACAAAAATAAAAGAAAATTTCAAAATGGGCGTGGCTCCGCCCTTTTTACCATTTAATTTGTCTAGGATACTTTTAACGCCATAAGTCGAACAAAAATTAACCAATCCTTTTGAAATTTGGTAGCGGCATAGATTTTATGACGTTAACTATTTTCTGTGAAAATGGGTGAAATCGGTTGATGCCACGCCCAGTTTTTATACACAGTCGTCCGTCTGTCCTTCCGCATAGCCGTTAACACGATAACTTGAGCAGAAATCGACATATCTTTAGTGAACTTAGTTCACATACTTATCGGAACTCACTTTATCTTGTTATAAGAAATGAACGAAATCCGACTATGACCACGCCCACTTTTTCGATATCGAAAATTATGAAAAATGAAAAAAATGCCATAATTCTATACCAAATACGAAAAAAGGGATGAAACATGGTAAGGTAATTGGATTGTTTTATTAACGCGAAATATACCTTAAGAAAAAACTTTATAAAATGGTTGTGACACCTACCATATTAAGTAGAAGAAAATGAAAAAGTTCTGCAGGGCGAAATAAAAAACCCTTAAAATCTTGGCAGGTATTACATATATAAATAAATTAGCGGTATCCAACAGATGATGTTCTGGGTCACCCTGGTCTACATTTTGGTCGATATCTGGAAAACGCCTTCACACCACTCCCTTTTAAAACTCTCATTAATACCTTTAATTTGATACCTATATCGTACAAACTCATTCTAGAGTCATCCCTGGCCCACCTTTACGGCGGTATCTCGAAACGGCGTCCACCTATGGAACTAAGGATTACTCCCTTTTAAAATACTCATTAACACCTTTCTTTTGATACCCATATTTTACAAACAAATTCTAGGGTCACCCCTGGTCCACCTTTATGGCGATATCTCGAAACGGCGTCCACCTATGAAACTAAGGATTACTCCCTTTTAAAATACTCATTAACACCTTTCTTTTGATACCCATATTGTACAAACAAATTCTAGGGTCACCCCTGGGCCACCTTTATGGCGATATCTCGAAAATGCGACCACCTATACAACAACCACCACTCCCTTTTAAAACCCTAATTAATACCTTTAATTTGATACCCATATCATACAAACACATTCTAGACTCACCCCTGGTCCACCTTTTTGGCGATATTTCGAAACGGCGTCCACCTATAGAACTAAGGCCCACTCCCTTTTAAAAATACTCATTAACACCTTTCGTTTGATGCCCATATTGTACAAACAAATTCTAGGGTCACCCCTGGTCCACCTTTATGGCGATATTTCGAAAAGGCGTCCACCTATGGAACTAAGGATTACTGCCTTTTAAAATACTCATTAACACCTTTCTTTTGATACCCATATTGTACAAACAAATTCTAGGGTCACCCCTGGTCCACCTTTATGGCGATATTTCGAAAAGGCTGACACCTATAGAACGAAGGCCCACTCCCTTTTAAAAATACTCATTAACACCTTTCATTTGATACCCATATCGTACAAACAAAGTCTAAAGTCACCCGTGGTCCAGAAAGGCCCACTCCCTCTTAAAATACTCATTAACCTCTTTCGTTTGATACCCATATTGCACAAACGAATTCTAGAGTCACCCCTGGCCCACCTTTATGGCGATATCTCGAAACGGCGTCCACCTATGGAACTAAGGATTACTCCCTTTTAAAATACTCATTAACACCTTTCATTTGATACCCATCACACCTGGTCCATCTTTATGGCGATATCTCGAAAAGGCGTCCACCTATAGAACTAAGGCCCACTCCCTCTTAAAATACTCATTAACTCCTTTCGTTTGATACCCATATTGCACAAACGAATTCTAGAGTCACCCCTGGTCCACCTTTATGGCGATATCTCGAAAAGGGATCCACCTATAGAACTAAGCCCCACGCCATTTTAAAATAATCATTAACACCTTTCATTTGATACCCATATCATACAAACATATTCTAAAGTCACCCCTGGTCCACCTTTATGGCGATATCTCGAAACGGCGTCCACTTATAAAACTAAGGCCCACTCCCTCTTAAAATACTCATTAACTCCTTTCGTTTGATACTCATATTGCACAAACGAATTCTAGAGTCACCCCTGGCCCACCTTTATGGCGATATCACGAAACGGCGTCCACCTATATAGAACCTATAGAACTAAGGCCCACTCCCTTTTAAAATACTCATTAACTCCTTTCGTTTGATACCCATATTGCACAAACGAATTCTAGAGTCACCCCTGGTCCACCTTTATGGCGATATCTCGAAAAGGGGTCCACCTATAGAACTAAGCCCCACGCCCTTTTAAAATAATCATTAACACCTTTCATTTGATACCCATATCATACAAACAAATTCTAAAGTCACCCCTGGTCCACCTTTATGGCGATATCTCGAAACGGCGTCCACCTATAAAACGAAGGCCCACTCCCTTTTAAAAATACTCATTAACACCTTTGATTTGATACCCATATCGTACAAACAAAGTCTAGAGTCACCCCTGGTCCACCTTTATTGCGATACCTCGAAAATGCGTCCACCTATAGAACTAAGGCCCACTCCCTTTTAAAATACTCATTAACTCCTTTCGTTTGATACCCATATTGCACAAACGCATTCTAGAGTCACACCTGGTCCATCTTTATGGCGATATCTCGAAAAGGCGTCCACCTATAGAACTAAGGCTCACTCCCTCTTAAAATACTCATTAACTCCTTTCGTTTGATACCCATATTGCACAAACGAATTCTAGAGTCACCCCTGGACCACCTTTATGGCGATATCTCGAAAAGGGGTCCACCTATAGAACTAAGCCCCACGCCCTTTTAAAATAATCATTAACACCTTTCATTTGATACCCATATCATACAAACAAATTCTAAATTCACCCCTGGTCCACCTTTATGGCGATATCTCGAAACGGCGTCCACCTATAAAACGAAGGCCCACTCCCTTTTAAAAATACTCATTAACACCTTTCATTTGATACCCGTATCGTACAAACAAAGTCTAGAGTCACCCCTGGTCCACCTTTATTGCTATACCTCGAAAATGCGTCCACCTATAGAACTAAGGCCCACTCCCTCTTAAAATACTCATTAACTCCTTTCGTTTGATACTCATATTGCACAAACGAATTCTAGAGTCACCCCTGGCCCACCTTTATGGCGATATCTCTAAACGGTGACCACCTATAGAACTAAGGCCCACTCCCTTTTAAAATACTCATTAACACCTTTCGTTTGATGCCCATATTGTGAAAACAAATTCTAGGGTCACCCCTTGTCCACCTTTACGGCGATATCTCGAAACGGCGTCCACTATGGAACTAAGGATTACTCCCTTTTAAAATGCTCATTAACACCTTTCATCTGATACCCATATCGTACAAACGCATTCTAGAGTCACCCCTGGTCCATCTTTACGGCGATATCTCGAAAAGGCGTCCATCTATAGGACTTAGGTCCACGCCCTTTTAAAATACTCATTAACACCTTTCTTTTGATACCCATATCGTACAAACGCATTCTAGAGTCAACCCTGATCCACCTTTATGGCTATATCCCTAAATGGCGTCAAGCTATAGAACTATGGCGCACTCCCTCATAAAATACTCTTTAATGCCTTTCATTTGATACACATGTCATACAAACACATTCCAGGGTTTCCCTCGGTTCATTTTCCTACATGGTTATTTTCCCTTATGTTGTCACCATAGCTCTCAACTGAATATGTAATGTTCGGTTACACCCGAACTTAACCTTCCTTACTTGTTAGATCTCAGTTTCGTGAGGCTGTCGTCTATAATTTTATCTAAAACTATATCAGCTATAGTCGGTGACAAGGGATTGCCATGGGCATGCCATAAATTTGTTGGTAGTACGTTTCATCGTATAAAAAGTAATTATTTTCCCTCAAACAGAACTCTGAAATTTTAAGAAACTGGGTTTTGGGTATTTTGGTTTGTGTTTGGAGAATTGGGTGTATCGGTATGTTGGTAAAAAGAGATACAACGTCTAGGGATATAAGGATTTCATCGTCACCAATGACTGTATTCCTTAGGTGGTCTTTTAGTTGCAGATAATTTTTTATGTTGTATTCTTCGGATATAATATTTTTTAGGATCTTTCATATCAATTTTGATAACTTCGAGCAGGGTATATTTAACGACTAGGATATCGTTCGAAGTGGAGTGTACTTTTTATGCACTTTTGGTAACCCGTATAATCTTGATGCTCTAGCGGCTGGACTTGTCAAATATTACTTTTCCTTCTGATTTATGTTTTGAGCTTGGTAGAGGTCATTCACAATTTTGTTGTTCTTTCTTAATAGGGTTTGTATGGGATCAGTTTTTATAGTTTTGTATGTAGTTTTGTCGCTCAGTTGGTCCTTCATTTTTTTCCCTTGTAGTCAGATCTGTACATCATGACTCTCCTATTACCTTTGTCTGCATTTGTAATTATGATAGATTCTTGGTGACGCTTTATGAATTGCTTGGTTTTTTCGTATATTTTAAGTATGAATTTTTCTTTGGGGCTGTTTTTTAGTTTGTTTTTATACGTATTTACCCTCGTTGCGAACTTGCATCTGACCTTGTTGTCATTTTCTATTGTTTGTATACATCGTTCGATGTCTGCTATGAGGTGTATGGGGGAAAACCTTTTTCCAGAAATTGGGAGAGCGAATTTATTTCCTAGGGAGATTAACCACTGGCACTCTACAGGAATCTCTATTTTGGTTTTATTCATAAATCAATCTTTGTTGTATTTTAGGTCAAATTTCTCAAAATTGTTTCTTATCGCTTTTTGCAGTTTTTTATTAAGATTCTGTTCTGTTTTCCTTTTTATATCATTGAAAAATCTGTTTTGGGTATCCACTACTGAGGTAAATTCATTTTCTTCTAAAATTTCTTATCACCTTTGCCTAGTTTTTCTTATCTGGTCATTCGCAGTTTTAATATGTATATTTGCCTCTTTAATTTCCAAGTTCAAAATCTTCATCAAGAATTGGTTTTCAATTTTTTGTATTTCCTTAATGGTTTTTTCAAGCATAAATTCATGTGTCATTTTACCCGACTTACCCTTTAAGTGTGGTGGTAGGATACCATAGTCCTTGCATTGGAGCAGGAATTTTAATCGTTGTTGTTGTTTTACCATATTTTTATGGTATTTGATAATGAAATGTAAAATCAGTTTAATATGTAACATATTAATTTGCCTGTATTTAATAACTTTGTTTTTCGTATTTTCTAAAAAGTAAATTAGAATCCTGATGAAGAAGCGAATATGCGTCGAAACGCGTTGATTGAAATAAAAAAGTAGATTTTATTGAGATAAACCGGCCGAAAAACCAAATAAAATCACACAAAATTTTTTCTTTGCTTGCACTTTTATGTTTCATGTAAATGTAACTAAATAATGTACAAAGACGTTACAACCAACAAAATCCTGCGAAGAAACTAACTTGAACTTAATTGCTATCTGGCTCTTTATTTCCAACAAATCAGGAGTGTATACATCTTTTCCTGGACTTGCATATTGTACTGATCATTACACTTACATTTTCTATTACTCCATACAGCATAACAATACCTACACCTACGCTTACACATCCTCTCTAATCAATATAGTATACGTATTCTACGCACTATGCCTGCACTTCCACCCTACGCGTAAACCTTACGTTTACATTCAGGATTCCGTCATATCGTGAGCAGAGATGTGAAGTCAACAAAATCTTTTGCAAGCACGGTTACGGTTGAAAAGATTTCTAAGTTTAAAAAGTTATCAAAGTTGGAATTAGTTAACCTCTTCAATAATACGAAAATGAAGAACAGCTTTACGTGAACGTAAATGTGGTAGTTTTTTTTTTTTTTTTGGACCGTGAGAGATGAAATTTATGTAATATTCCAGAGTGGTTTGATTTGGTGGAAACTACCACATGCGCACCTATATTATAAAATATTGAGATTTAAATAAGTAAACGTAATGTAAATTTATAAAAAGTATTCTCAAACAAATACTAAGCTTACAAAACGTTGATTTTTTGTTTACTAATTGTTTAGAAATAAGCGTGAAATAATCGAAACGGCCCGTTGCTTTGAAGCTTATAAATGTAAACTTATAAAAAATTTCTAAAAGAAAGCTTGTTATAAATGTTTCCCAAAACTTTTTATAAATGATAATTTTTATTTCAATAATTTCAATAATATTAACAAACCCAAATGTGTATGTACCTAAATATAAATATGTACTAATTGTGATTTTCATGCATACATTAAATGAAGAATGGCTGCAATTCTAATGGGTTGAAGGAGAATCCAGGAAACGGTTTAAATTTAGCCATTCCCTCTCATGAATAAACGTTTATGAAAATAATTTGAAATTTTCCAAGTTGAAAAATATTGGCAAATAGTTTTCTCATCTTTTTTTGGAAACATTTACAATTTACTTGCATAGCTAAATTATTTATTAACATTTGCCCTCAAAGCTTATAAAATGACTTCTGAAAAAAATTAAAATATACTTAATACTGAAAACGTTTATATAACGTTTAACACAGCAAGTCTAATTTAAGTTACTTTTCAAATTACCTTTACAAATTAATCAAAACGACTTTCCAGTGAAAAAATCGTAAAAGCTGTGCCGAGATTTACGAGTCTTTTTTCTCTCGTTGGTTTACTGCGTTATGTTGTTGTAAACTCGCATAACCTAAAATGGTAAATGTGCAAATGGCATACATTTAACCGAAAAAATCTAATTTTTTTAACACGATTTACGCAAACAAGTCTCTGTTGCTCGCTATTGCTAAGGACAGATTTAATTTGCTTGATTTACCGTTTTTGTTGGCATCACCGTACTCTCTTTTTATACCTTTCATGAAAATGAAATGGTATATTAATTTCGTCACGAAACCGAAAATTGTAAGTCCTTAAAGGAAAATAGATAGACCCACCATTAAGTATACCGAAATAATCAGGATGAAGAGCTGAGTTGATTTAGCCATGTCCGTCTGTTCGTCTGTCCGTCTGTCTGTTTGTATGCAAACTAGTCCCTCAATTTTTGAGATATCTTGATAAAATATGGTTAGCGGGTGTATTTGAGTGTCCGATTAGACATTTGTCGGAACCAGGCGGATCGGACCACTATAGCATATATCCTCCATACAACAGATTTTTCAGAAAAAGAGGATTTTTGTCATATCTTACTCAATTTAACAGATTGAAGCTTCAAACTTCACCATATAATTTCGTATATTGCACATATTGTTGCCTGAAAAAATTCATGAGATCGGTCGTATATATAGTATATATCCTCCACAACCGATTGTTCAGATAAGAAACTTTTCGTAATTAAAAAAAAAAAAATATAAATGTAAGGCGCGATAACCTCCGAAGAGATCTAAGGCCGAGCTTCTCTTCCAATTTGCGTCGTGCTCCTCTTGATTTTTCCCTACAAATTGGCCGGAGGGGACCTACATGTTTTATGCCGACTCCGAACGGCATCTGCAAGGCAGATGAGTTTTCACTGAGAGCTTTTCATAGCAGAAATACACCCGGAGCGCTTGCCAAACACTGCCGAGGGGCGACCCCGCTTAGAAAAATTTTCTTCTAATTGAAAAACCTTATTTCTAAAATTTTGATGTTGCTTTGCCCGGGAGTTGAACCCAGGGCATACGGTGTGATAGGCGGAGCACGCTACCATCACACCACGGTGGCCGCCAAAAAAAGTTTATTAGAATATTGCAAAACCCTTCCAATAAGATAAAATATTTTGTATCTGTACTTCATGTTACTGATGCTTGAGCGTACATGGCAATCCAAATACACAGAGGAACCTTATGCATCAGGTCAAAAACATATATCGCTCGCAATCAAATTGGGAAAGAATTCCGGAAAATATCGTCCCAGACAAACAGTTGGAGTATTCATGTGAATCGCGTATATTCCTACAACAATGATTTATTAAAATTGGCTGTGTGTACGTAAAAGCTGGTACAGGGAGGATTGGAAACGCGTCCTTTCCAACCGTCCGATAAGAGTGGCTCGCTCTGCTGAGCTGCTAGCTTTTGGGTTGACCGGAATCAAATGCATTCCGACAGCATAAATAATAAAACTGTGTAATCATACGTCTTGGAGTAGGGCAGGATTGAGAGCACGTCCTTCCAACCTCCCAATGAGATGACTCCAAGACTCGCCCGTTGGGACCACCAGTTCCCGTGCTGATCGTAATCTCATGCATTCCGACACCCCAAACGCTAGAAATCCTATTATTATTAAAATATATTTATAATTTGTAATAATCTAAGTTTTAGGCTTAAAACGCCGTAATAATAAATAAATAATAATATATATTATATACTTCATATAAACTGTCAGTTTTGCCCCTTTTTTACGGCTTCAAAATTCATCAAATTTCATCAAATAGTTACGTTTACGTCATATATTTTTGAAATACGTGATTCGTAGTCATAGTTTTTACATGCAGACCACAAAAAACGTGAAGCTTTGCATCCTCACACAAAGTACCTACCTATTTTTTTTTCATATTTATCTTAACCCATTTTCTCCCGATACTAGATTCCCTGAAGCAAATCGCATGAAATTTTGTGTGGTTGCTACTATAGGGTTACTGAACGCTATTACAAGTTTTCAGGCTGATGGGTCTCCTGGATGCGACAGGAGAGACTGTTGCAAAAACGCAACGTTGGGAGAAACGCTGTAAAATGTGATGCACTTAAATAATCAAATAAATTCTAAAGTCTAGCCAATAATGATTTTGAAACTGTTTTTAGTTGAAGTAGTTTATTTTATAAAATTAAAAATATTTTTATTTTGTAATAATTAACCTTATTATAATAAACACAGCTTTTTCTTACTGTCCAATTTTGTATAATTATCATCACAATATTTTGGGTGTAATCTCAAATTGAATTTTTTATATTCATAAACAGTTTGCGAATGGCACATGTCACATCTTTTACGTTTGTTGCCTGAAGGTTTCCATACTACATAATCACGGACGTTAGTTCGAGGAAGATGAAGTGGCCTCTCTGCTTCTTCAATGTCTGATGGATCACTACTTTCTCGATAAACTTCTTCTTCGCGATATAAAAGCAGAGATAATGCTATTTCCGTTTTAAAAGCAATTTGAGACATAGGACGAGTTCCTTCTGATTTACTAACCAAGAAATGAATTTTCCATGCATTAACAGTTGTATTGTTCAGTGAATTGATCCATAGGGGCCACCACCATTTTTTTCCACGAATGCCAACATGGTAGTTAGCTACTGCATTATCATGGAGATCTACTCCTCCCATGTGTTGATTATAGTCATCATAAGCCCATGTTTTTTATCAGTAACCTTTTTTCTCAGTTTTAGACCAGGATCAACAGTTCTGTAGTTAGAGATTACTGTTACTTCAGCATTATCTTGCCATCGAGCTACAAAAACTTGTTATTTATTTCGGTACAGTAGTCAAATTCATGTTTCTTGAGGTTTATACCAGTTTTGAGCATTTTTCAGCACATCTAAGATGATTCGCTCTGACAGTTCCAGTCGCTCTAAAACGTTTCTTGTTCAATAAACAAAACAAATAATATGACGAAAAGAAATTATCAAAATAAATGTCATCAAATAGTTACGTTTACGTCATATATTGTTGAAATACGTGTTTCGTAGTCATAGTTTTTACACGCAGACCACAAAAAACCTGAAACTTTGCATCCCCACACAAATTGCCTACCTGTTTTTTATTTTATATTTATCTTAAAAATCGTTTAGGTATGTAGATCTGTTCACTATATATTTCTTATCTTATACATCCGATTATTCGGATATGACGAACGGGATAATATTATTGTTCAGCCCCAATCATGAAAGGTATGAAGTCTTCGGCACAGCCGAAGACAGTCCCGTTCTTACTTGTTTTTGTATGAATATTTTGTATATGTTGGCTAAAATATACGTTGAGTGTAAAGCGCAATAAGCAAGCACACACAGACACAAGTCTACACATACATACTTACAAATATTTGCTCGAGTCATGTACTTGCACCAGAGAACGGCATAATCGGAGCTCACCAAAGTGCGGCAACAGGATCAAGTTCAACCATCAAAGAAGGCGGTAAAGTTGAGGAGGTGTGCGTGGAGTGCCACAAATTCCAATTGGAGACATTTTTGACCATTGTGAGTACCCCTGGTGAGTGTTGTGCAGGTTCGTTCTTCCAGACAGACCTTATCCTTATTAATCCCTATCAAACAACTTGCTTTTCCATACAAACTTAAGCAGGAGTTTAAAAATTGATCTCCGCAAAACAATCCAGAAATGCGCACCCAGCAATATGAGTCTCTTTGTTAGCATTCATGGGCATCTTCATCATCATTCTGACAAGTTCTGCAAAGGGAACTTGTTGGCATGCGCCATTGTCCAAGAAACGATGTTATAGCGCAATGTTTTGTGATGTATTCTTACAGTAGATTTAATGAGTTTGAGAAGGAAGTTTATTTCATTTCTATCCAAGCATGAGACCACACAATCGTTACCCTAAGGGCGTATTCTTCAATTTTTTTTAAATTTTAGGTTTAATAAAATAAAACTAAATTAAAACAGCTTGGGTTTCAAAAATTATCATTAAGTGTGATTTTTCTGGAATAATCTAGCTGTTCTCTTTATAGCACTAGCCTTGGAAGAAATTGCAAGTGTAAGGAAACTAATAATATTGACTGACATGCAGAAAAAATTTAAAAAATGGAAGAGGGAGTTGGTGATGGGCTTTGTTCGAATAACAAAACGATCAAACTTTAGACTGACAAACAAGCAGATTTCCTGAAGTAATTGGATATCTGAATCTAAGTGATTCCGGTGCGGTGCGATCCAAGAACAACATTTTTCGACAAAATACGTTAAGAATAGAAACGAATTATATGTGGGTATAAAGTTTGTCGGCCCGTGTTATACAAGTAAATTCCACTCCTATTACTACTCCCACTACCACTCCTACTTTCACTCACACTCTCTTCCCCACTCCAACTCCGAGCTTTTTCCACCACTACTACTTCTACTTCCACTCGCACTTTAACTGCTACTTCCACATTCTCGTATATTTTATCTCAACATCACACATCGTTGCAAATATGTGGCGGATTCAGCGTTTACATATTAGGAGGCATGGGTCCACACACCGAATCATGCATCGAGTGATCTTCTTCTTCTTGGAGTAGTACTTTACCCCATCGAAAAGGTACGATCAATTACAAATTGTCATCGATATCTTTAACGGAAGTCTAAGGAAACAATTTTAATAAGGGTGAATAACGCATGGGCGTTAGAGACTTTGGTTCCACATTTCTATTGAAAAGATGGTTGGTGACATGTGGAGAAATATTACGTGCAGGTCATACTCTGTTTATTTTGGGGTTGATTTTGGATAACAATAATTTAAACTATTGCAGTATCCAGATCGAAGTTAAGCCAGAGTAGCGCCGAGGTGCTATACGTTCATATTAACCTCGGCGACTATATGGATACGCGTAAACAAAGGTGGAGATAGGACATTTGTCTGTGACACCCCTTGTTTAATTATTTTTGGTTTCGGTGCTACAGTACTAAATTGCACCGTCCTTTGACTTGGAAGGGAAGAATTTTCCAAGTTTTTCAGTATCGTTGAGAGTGTCAAAATCTTTAGATACATTTTTTTGTTTAATCCATAATTTATTTGTGTGTTGATGGCCTTCAGCGTGGTGGCAATGCTTTGTAATTTGCAAAAACCTTGCTGGTGGTTGGAAAATCACAGGCTTGCGGAGAAATAAGGGTGCAGATTAATTTTAAATGTCTTGACTATTGGTGACAGAAGAGATATTAGGTGATATGAGTTTCCTCTATTAGCTGGTTTCCCAGGCTTTAGTAGCGGTAACCCGCTCGCCGTTTTATAGCCTTTAGGGATAACGAAATTGGATTGAGACAGGTTGAAGGCAATGTCTCATTGTTTTTAAGCATCGGTCATTCCGTCCTACTGATTTAGATGGTTTGGCAAGTTTGATGGCTTCTTCGCCCCTTTGGCGGTGGTGGTAATAGGATACGTAGTTATGCTCAAGTGCGCGTCTGAAGTCAAGTGGATTTTGATTATTGTAGTTCTCTGATATGTACCTTTATGTGTATGAGTGTATGTATAAATAAAAATATTTTTCATGAGCGAATATGTGACAATTAGTGACTTTGTTTGCATGTATGTCTTCATATGATGGCATAAATAATGTAACATTCTTATACATACATAACCACACCGCTGCATATTTGTTGACAATGACAAACGCTTTGTCGCTGTTGTTGCTAGTGTTATTGCGTTTGTTAGTGCAAAAACACTCATATAAGTGTCACCATAATTGCTGCCATAAGGATATGGTGATGAATGCGTTTTTATACACATATGTAAATTTGCACTTACATACATACATATCTTTGCCCATATGTGTTTGTTTTCTTAAAACATTATGCGCGTATGCGCTTATCTACACTCCTGTTGTCGCTCACGACGATACAGAATGTTATTTTATTAAGTTTGGCTTTCTCTTTTTATATAAAAGCCAGAAGTTTTCTTTCGAAATTCGCCTCCTGGTAACTTCTGCGTTGAGTGTGCGACTTGGCTAAGCTAACGCATTTCAAAGCACGCTGTGGTTCGTTGCCTTAGCATTATTAATGAAAGGGGTAAGTGCCAGAGAAGAGAATAGTCTGAAGAACACCTAAAGTTCGTTTTTCGTTGTATGATGGCTACATCCTTTTAGGAGCTTGACAGGACATTAAAGGGATTCAAGGGGTTTGTAAGCGAAATACAAAGCTTTACATCTTCAAAGCTTCCGCAAGCCAATTGTCAAACTCAACTGTGCGAGGGGAATCCTGCTACAAATGTAAATGTATCATATAGTTGCTTAGCAGGCGGGGCTTTGGCCTCCTGACGTTCTTCATGGAACTAGGGTGGTCTAGAAAGTTTAATGTGGTCATACGAAACGTTCCGGAGATGCACGGATTACTACCTCAATGGTGCTTTGTTACCGGAAGGTAACGCATGTATATCTGGCAAAGGACCATCAACATCGATAACACTCCCCAAAGCTTCGGGGAGTATCTTTATCGTTAATACAACAACAACAGAGCCCTAAGCTCTTCTGGAAGGAGGACCTCCTTCACTCCTGCGACTTCAAGAGCCGATCTAAAGCGATTTAACTTACCGGTCCACTTGCCAGCCTCACCTACCCGTTGCAAATTCTCTTTGGCGATCCCAAATAAGGGGTAGATGGCGGGATGGCCTAGAAGGTTCAATGTTCTCGAGATGGTCGTACATGGTGTTTGTTACCAGAACTTACCAGATCTATAACCGGCTGTACAAATGCGTGGGGCAACGGCGCGCACCAACGTAATTGTTCAAGGATGCATTTAGGCGAGAAAACAGAAGACACAACAAGTAAGGAAGGCTAAGTTTTGGCTTTGGAGACAAAATAAGGGAAAATCACCATGTAGGAAAATGAACCTAGGGTAACCCTGTAATGTGTTTGTATGACTTGGGCATCAAATAGAAGGTATTAAAGAGTATTTTAAAAGGGAATGGGCCATAGTTCTATAATTGGACGATTTTTTGAGATATCGCCATAAAGGTGGACCAGGGGTGACTCTAGAATGTGTTTGTACGATATGGGTATCAAATGAAAGGTGTTAATGGGTATTTTAAAAGGGAGTGGGCCTTAGTTCTTTTCGAGATATCGTCTTAAAGGTGGACCAGGGGTGACTCTAGAATGTGTTTGTATGATAAGGGTATCAAATGAAAGGTGTTAATGAGTATTTTAAAAGGGAGTGGGCCTTTGTTCTATAGGTGGACGCCTTTTCGAGATATCGCCATAAAGGTGGACCAGGGGTGACACTGTGGTTTTAGCGATAAGGTTGCACCCCGAAGGCTTTGGGGAGTGTTATCCATGTGATGGTCCTTTGCCGGATACAGATCCGGTACGCTCCGGTACCATAGCACCATTATGGTGCTAGCCTGACCATCTCGGGAACGATTTATATGGCCACATTAAGCCTTCAGGATATTCCCTCCCTCCCCACCCCCAAGTTCCATGAGGAGCTTGGGGTCAGGTTGACAATTGGGTTTGGAGAAGCTATATATTGCGCTGGCAACCTGAAGGGTTGCGCTACACAGCCCCTTGAATCTGGTATTTTAATCGCCTCTTACGACAGGCATAGCTACCGTGGGTATATTCTGAACCCTGACCCGCAGGGGTGTGGGTGACACTGTAATGTGTTTGTACGATATGGGTATCAAATTAAAGGTATTAATGGGGGTTTTAAAAGGGGGTGGCCCTTAGTTGTATATGTGAAGGCGTTTTCGGTATTACGACCAAAATGTGGGCCAGGGTGACCCGGAACTTCATATATAGGGTACCGCTTATTTGTTTATATATGTAATACCATGAACAGTGTTCGCGCCAAGATTCCAAGGGCTTTTGATTTCGCCCTGCAGAACTTTTTCATTTTCTGCTACTTAATATAGTAGGTGTCACACCCATTTTACAAAGTTTTTTCTAAAGTTATATTTTGCGTCAATATACCAATCCAATTACCGTGTTTCATCCCTTTTTTCGTATTTGGTATAGAATTATGGAATTTTTGTCATTTTTCGTAATTTACGATATCGAAAAAGTGGGCGTGGTCATAGTCGGATTTCGGCCATTTTTTTATACCAAGATAAAGTGAGTTCAGCTAAGTACGTGAACTAAGTTTAGTAAAGATATATCGATTTTTGCCCAAGTTATCGTGTTAACGGCCGAGCGGAAGGACAGACGGTCGACTGTGTATAAAATCTGGGCGTGGCTTCAACCGATTTCGTCCATTTTCACAAAAAACAGTTAACGTCATAAAATCTATGCCCCTACCAAATTTCACAAGGATTGGTAAATTTTTGTTCGACTTATGGCTTTAAAAGTATTCTAGACAAATTAAATCAAAAAGGGCGGAGACACGCCCATTTTGAGTTTTTCTTTTATTTTTGTATTTTGTTTCACCATCTCATTACTGGAGTTGAATGTTGACATAATTTACTTATATAATGTAAAAATATTCAATTTTTTGTTAAAATTTGACTTTTAAATTTTTTTTCTTCATCCGATTTTGCTAATTTTTGTTTAGCGTATGAGTAACGTTTCTGCCGAATTGCATATTAATATCTTCAAATACTGCAAAATTACAGCTTGCAAAACTTTTAAATTACCTTCTCTTAAGAGTGGGCGGTGCCACGCCCATTGTCCAAAATTTTACTAATTTCTATTCAGCATCATAAGTTCAACTCACCTACCAAGTTTCATCGCTTTATCCGTCTTGGGTAATGAATTACCGCACTTTTTCGGTTTTTCGAAATTTTCGATATCGAAAAAGTGGGAGTGGTTATAGTCCGATATCGTTTATTTTAAATGGCGATCTGAGATGAGTACCGAGGAACCTGCGTACCAAATTTCATCAAGATACCTCAAAATTTACTCAAGTCATCGTGTTAATGGGAAGACGGATGGACAGACGGACGGACGGACATGGCTCAATCAAATTTTTTTCGGTACTGATGATTTTGATATATGGAAGTCTATATCTATCTCGATCCCTTTATACCTGTAAAACCAACCGTTATCCAATTAAAGTTAATATACTCTGTATGCAAAGCACGCTGAGTATAAAAACACTAAAATGGTTTCGATTAATTCAACGAAGTACAATAGCTTTTATTAAATATACTGAAAAGCAACGTTAAGAAGCAAGTGTTAAGAAAATAGGATTTCAGCAAGTGTTGTGGTTATTAAAATGATTCAGTATGAAACTTAGCACTTACGCGACGTGGGAATTGGTGTTCCTTTGCTGGTTGCTGGATTGAAAGAGGACGAGCTCCTTTGCAACAAAAACCGATGAACCCACGGTACAGCACATTCGTTGGGTTTCCCGGCAACAAAATTGCTATACCGCGGGCTCACAGTGGTAAAAGTATAAATGTGCATACTAATATGTACTACCACTAACACATACCTGTGTGCTAGTGACTGCAAACATGTGTGGGTGGCAGTTAATTATCTGCCCTCAGATATATTTAGGTCTGTGACCTAAACACCGGCAAAAGACCAACAACATCGATAACACTCCCCAAATCCCTCGGGGTGAGTTTTTAACGCTATAACAACAAAAACGATATCTCGTTCCCTGTACACTGTAACGCCACGGTACCGAATTCAATGAAACGCTATGTCTACTCACCAGATTTAAGACCCATTTGATACACTAACCAAGTATCCTTGGTGTTATTGTGATCCGAGAGCCTGAAAAGCCGTACGGCTATAAAAGAAGATTTATATTTTGTTACAGTTATGATTTTTATTCATTAATGCTTGACATTCCTCCTACAAAGCATAATTATCGGTTAGAAACAGACTTGTTAAATTTAAATTAGCATTAGTAATCAATTAATTAGATGCCTATTTTAATGGTCAATGATTATTTCAATTGTTTTCCGAAAAAGGCTTAATTACAATTAGGAAAAAATCAAAAAAAGAAATCATGATTTTTTACGATTATTGAAAAAAATCAAAAAAAATAAAAATTAAAAGTGATCAAAACTAATCAAAATGATTACTTTTGATTATTTTTGATTTTTTCGATTATTTTTGATTTTTTTTTTTTGACTATTTTTGATTTGTCTTTGATTTTTGATTACTTTTGATTATTTTTCAATAATCGTAAAAAATCATGATTTTTATACTCAGCTGAGCAGAGCTCACAGAGTATATTAACTTTGTTCGCATAACGGTAATCCGTAACGGCATAAACTAATCGAGATAGATATAGACTTCTATATATCAAAATGATCTGGGCGAAAAAAGAAATTCATTTAGCCATGTCCGTCCGTCCGTCCGTCCGCCCGTTAACACGATAACTTGAGTAAATTTTGAGGTATCTTGACGAAATTTGGTATGTAGGTTCCTGGGCATTCATCTCAGATCGCTATTTAAAATGAACGATATCGGATTATAACCACGCCCACTTTTTCGATATCGAAAATTTCGAAAAACAGAAAAAAGTGCGATAATTCATTACCAAATACGGATAAAGCGATGAAACTTGTTAGGTGCGTTGACCTTATGACGCAAAATAGAAAATTAGTAAAATTTTGGACAATGGGCGTGGCACCGCCCACTTTTAAAATAAGGTAATTTAAAAGATTTCAAGCTGTAATTTGGCAGTCGTTGAAGATATCATGATGAAATTTGGCAGGCACGTTACTCCTATTACTATATAAGAGCGAAATAAAAATTAGCAAAATCGGATGACGAACACGGCCACTTTAAAAAAAAAAAAAAAATTTTAAAGTTTTTTTAAAGTCAAGTTTTAACAAAAAATTTAATATCTTTAAAGTATATAAGTAAATTATGTCAACATTCAAATCCAATAATGATATGGTGCAACAAAATACAAAAATAAAAGAAAATTTTAAATTTGGCGTCGCTCCGCTCTTTTTCATTTAATTTGACTAGAATACTTTTAATGCCATAATTCAAATAAAAATTTACCAATCCTTGTGAAATTTGGTAGGGACATAGAACCTATGACAATAACTGTTTTCCGTGAAAATGGGCGAAATGGGTTGAAGCCACGCCCAGTTTTTATACACAGTCGACCTTCTGTCCTTCCGCTCGGCCATTAACACGATAACTTCAGCAAAAATCGACATATCTTTAATGAACTTAGTTCACGTACTTATCTGAACTCACTTTATCTTGGTATAGAAAATGGCCGAAATCCGACTATGACCACGCCCACTCTTCCGATATCGAAAACTACGAAAAATGAAAAAAATTCCATAATTCTATAGCAAATATGAAAAAGGAGATGAAACATGGTAACTGGATTAGTTTATTGACGCAAAACATAACTTTAGAAAAAACTTTGTAAAATGGGTATGACACCTACCATATTTAGTAGAAGAAAATGAAAAAGTTCTGCAGGGTGAAATCAGAAGCCATTGGAATATTGGCTAGAATACTGTTCGTGGTATTACATATATATATAAATTAGCGGTACCCGACAAATGATGTTCTGGGTCACCCTGGCCCACATTTTCATCGATATCTCGAAAACGCCTTCACATATACAACTAAGGGCCACTCCCTTTTAAAACCCTCATTAATACCTTTAATTTGATACCCATATCGTACAAACACATTCTAGAGACACCCCTGGTCCACCCTTATGGCGATATCTCGAAAAGGCGTCCACCTATAGAACAAAAGCCCACTCCCTTTTAAAATACCTATTAACATCTTTCATTTGATACCCATGTCGTACAAAGACATTCTAGAGTGACCTCTGGTCCACCTATATGGCGATATCCCGAAAAGGCGTCCACCTATAGAACTAAGGCCCACTCTCTTTTAAAATACTCTTTAATACCTTCCATTTGAAATCCATGTCATACAAGCACATTCCAGGGTTACCCTAGGTTCATTTTGCTAAATGGTGATTTTCCCTTATTTTGTCTCCAAAGCTCTCAGCTGTGTATGTCATGTTCGGTTACACCCAAACTTAGCTTTCCTTACTTGTTGTTTGATTATTTTTTTAATCAATTGAAAAGTAATCATTAAAAATAGAAAATAATGGCAAGTAATCATTAAATGGCATTTAAAGAAAATAATCAATGGAACGGCTAATCATTACCATTAAAAAAAATAAAAATAAATGTAAGGCGCGATAACCTCCGAAGAGATCTTAGGCCGAGCTTCTCTTCCAATTTGCGTCGTGCTCCTCTTGATTTTCCCTACAAATTGGCCGGACGGGACCTAGATGTTTTATGCCGACTCCGAACGGCATCTGCAAGGCAGATGAGTTTTCACTGAGAGCTTTTCATGGCAGAAATACACCCGGAGCGCTTGCCAAACACTGCCGAGGGGCGACCCCGCTTAGAAAAATTTTCTTCTAATTGAAAAACCTTATTTCTAAAATTTTGATGTTGCTTTGCCCGGGAGTTGAACCCGAGGCATACGGTGTGATAGGCGGAGCACGCTACCATCACACCACGGTGGCCACCATTATTAATCATTATTTAACAGGTCTGGTTTGAAATACATTAGCTGAGCCAGAAATACGCACAGATGTAGACTTGTGTGGTAGACGGTTCAACTGCACATTCAACTTCGGATTCTTCGATGGAAACTAAGATACGCAAATACCTGAGCGGGTTTCCCCTTTTTCCGATTCTTGGTCGAACAAAAGCAGATAGCTTGGTTTATATCGCACACTGTCATACGACAAATACAGTCTGCTTTTTTTAGAGACATAGCAGTTATTTATATTCAGCAGGATATAGCCTGCTTTCTCTAGAAGCTCTTGTTTACTTAGCTGTTTATTTATTTGTTCCCTCTGTACCATCTTTAGCTTCAAATTCAGCTTAAATTTGAGCAACACTCCCAGGTATTTGGCACAATCAGAAAGACTTAGTAGCTCTACACCATTTAGATAAGGAAGACTTGGAATTTTCGTTCGAGTGGCAAAGAGCACTAGCTCTTTATTTTACGAATTAAGGCCACCTCCTACCGTCTCCGCTCAACTACTCTGCTCCTTAGTGATGTAAAACCTGCGGGATTCCACTGATCGCGATGGAATACAGACGCCAACTAGTATTGCTACGCCATTGGCGTTGTCCAGCAATTTAACCCCGTTTTTGTTTAGTTGGCGAATATGCCATATATGCACCAAAACCAGAGAAGTGGCAACAAGACCATACCCTGCGAAGTCCCTCTCTATGGATGCGATGTGACCTCATTAGCTTGCAGTTGAGTACTAATTATTCTGGACCGCTAATCCGGTATTTTCCAGTTTAAAATAGGGATTTAAATTGCAAGGTCATAGATGGTGTCTCCTATTGCTTAAAGCCGTTCAGCTCCCTCTCTTTTCAACAATGTAGCGGGGTCTGCTGTGTTTTTTCGCAAGAGACGACTCTTCCTCTTCAACTATTTTTTGCAGCCCAGTCTGTGTTTAGTGGCCCCTTGTATATGTTTTAGGAGGGTTTTAATATCCATTACCGAGAGGCGATCCATTTTAAAAAAACTTTCTGAGGCTATTTTCGATGCCAATTGTCGCAAGATATGTAAGCCGTCATACCCCGGCGGTCATCTAAAGTCAATGAGGTTAATGCCGGTAGAGTGTTTTCACCTTTGTGCACATATCCTAATCCTTTTCGAAGAAGTATTATCTCGAGTTATTGTTACCCACTGTGCGCCTATTGGACGACCACATGGTGTTGTACAATCAAAGGATATACAATCGAAAGAACGCCGTTAATCGGCCACATTTGTTTAAAGGTTGGGGCAAACCTTAACGCATACAAACAAACTGACTTTAATACATTTCTCACACTATTAAATATTGTGTAAGTTTGCAATACACGGAAATATGTCATTATGCGACTGCAAGCGCTGTACGTATGTATGTATGTAGACATCTTGCAACATGCATTTCGTATATTAATTTTAGCGCGAATGCGGTGCATTTGCAATTACCTCAGTCCTTCGGCATTTCGCAATCTCACTGCATCGTGTTTACTGAGATTGTTTATTTTTTATTTGGTTGCATAATTCAACTTAACCACAGGTCGTGCGTCCTGTGTGTATGTATGTGTGTGTTTTACGTTTTTATTTCCTTTCGCTTTTGTTATTGTTATTACTGTTGTTTTGTGAAATCATGCAACTTATATTTGGGCTTCCTATTTTTCAGCGTGTTCGGGTAAATACATTATGAATTTAAGGGGGCTCTAAATTCACGACTTTCGCTGGAGTCCTATAAGAATGTGGCGGTCATATATGAACTTTTTTATTTTGGAGAAAGATTCTTGCATTTGTAACTAACGTACCATGGGTTTGGATTTTGGACTGTTCGAATTTTAACTGTTGTACAGGGGGAAGTGCCAACCGGAAGCATCAAGAGAGGCCATATCTCCTTCCATCTGCCGCTCCTGTGCTCGCCATAGCCTCGTCTGCTAAATATGTGTATGATACATTCATATTTCTAACAGGATTCCACGCGCGTAGGTGAGGCTGATCAAATATTGGTGTCGATTCAAATACTTACTTGGCCGGAGCGTCTTACTACATTCACATAACATGACCTGGCTAGCGAATGTTTTTGGGCTTTTGTTGGTTGCAAAATATCCTTAAAGCTCATCATTATACATCCTTCGATAGTCGACGTAACCATCACGGACCGGACCATAAAATTACAGGAGAATTTTTCTCTCGAGCACGACATCTCATTTCTCTCGACACTGTCCATGACTCCAAGCTGTACATCAGTACAGATATGATGCGCGAGTTGCTGGCCAGAGTTATTAACATTATTAGCGTGGAGCATGTGCTGTTCTACCATAGTTTGCATAGAAATAGATGAACACCTTTTTCCCAACTCTTTGTTTCCGTGTTTGAATAGTTCGGCGTCTAGTTAGCCGATATTTCCATTGTTACTTTTTCAAAGTTGGGTGGTGCAGGAATGTGTTTTTGTTGTAATAGAGATTTCTACACGCAGTTTCAGAGTAAGATTGCGACTAACTTTATTCAGTATAATACGAACAGAGGTATAATGAAATAGTATGAAAAGAAAACTGATAATTAGAGTTGCCAGATTTATATTATTTAACAATACTTCCCTTTAATAGAACATCTGGCAACATTGTAAATATATATAAGTAAAATTTACGACCATTAATTCAAATCCAAAATGTTTACATTGCAAAAACTATGTTAAGTAATACATATGTAAGTTTACTGTAAACCTATTCCGACATTAATAAATTCATTCCTAACAGCTGGTATAGCTTTCGTTAAACCATCTGCCAACATCTCGCTTGTAGAAATGTACTCTAGCTTTAACGACTTATCTTCCAGCCTTTCTTGTATGAATTTCACCTTTATATCGACATGTTTAGTACGTGGAGAAAAATTGTTGTTACGAACAATATGAATTGCGCTTTTGTTATCGCAATACAATGTTGTTGTTTTTGCGTCGCGAGGAATAAGCTCAGATTCCAATCGGTTCAACCAAATCGTTTCTTGCATTGCACCCACTATTGACATAAGTTCTGCTTCTGTTGATGACAATGCAACGGTTCGCTGTCTATGCGTTGACCAGGATATAGCACCACCCTGCATAACGAACATGTAACCAGAAGTTGATCGACGCTGATCAAGATCTCCTGCCCAGTCAGCATCGAAAAATCCAACTAGACCTTCAGCAGATTTTTTGTACACGATGCCTTTGTTTATAGTTCCCTTCAAATATCGCATCACACGCTTCACTGCAAGCCAATGAGCTTTGCCGGGATTTTGTGTAAACCGACTCAGTAAATTGACCGCGAAGCTGATATCAGGTCGAGTGTTCTGTGCTGCGTACAACAGACAACCAATAGCCTCCATATATGGAACATTTTCCATCTCTTTCTTTGCTTCTTCAGTTTGTGGACACATTTCAATAGTTAGCTTCTGTGACAAATCAAGTGGCGTAGCAACGGCATTACAGTCATCCATTCCAAAACGTTTGAGCACACTGCAAATATATTCAGATTGATCAAGTTTTATTAGTTTTTTTACCTCATCTCTTTGAACTCGCATGCCCAATACGGATGACGCTGAACCCATGTCTTTAATTTTAAATCTTGAAGACAACTCGCTCTTAATACGCTGTGTAGCCTTTTTGTCATTGGAGAACACCAACACGTCGTCTACATAAATCGCTACGTAAACCATACTTTGATCTTTTACACAATAGTAGATACATTGATCGACTTCGCTCCGAACTAGTCCTAGACCGATGAGTACTGTATTCAATTTATCGTTCCAAACTTTGCTTGCTTGTTTCAAGCCGTATAGTGACTTTACCAAACGACATACTCTGCTGAACCATCATCATAGCCTTCCGGTTGCTTCATGTATACTTCTTCACGAAGCTCACCATTTAAAAATGCTGTTACCGCATCTAATTGATGCACCGCCAAGTCATATTTCGCTGCCATGGCGAACAAGAATCGCAATGAGTTATACCTAACTACCGGTGAATATGTTTCCGAATAATCGACGCCTTGTTTCTGCGAGCAACCTTTCACAACGAGCCTTGCTTTATAACGAACAAGCTCACCAGCTGCATCACGTTTCACTTTGAATACCCATTTTGAACTTATTGCCTTTTTACCAGCAGGCAATTTCGTAAGCACCCAAGTGTTGTTTGACTTAAGAGAATCCATCTCCTCTTCCATGGCGCGCTTCCAGGCACTTGATTCTGCACTATACAACGCCTCTTCAACACTAACAGGGTCATCAGCATCAGACACCACTGTCAACAACAAATTTCTTTTCGTTTTGTTTGCAATACGCTCCGACCGACGAACTGGTTACAATTTATCATAACCGTCACTATGCATATTAACTGCTTCACTTTCATCAGGAGTATCGTAGTCACTGTCCGAAGATTTGGTGACATCTAACAATTCGCTCATATTATCCTCCTCTGAATTGTTAATGTTATAATCTTCCCTTGTATCAATAATATCAATAATCAAATTTGGCTCTGTATGTTTCGTTACGTCACATGAATTTTCTATAAATGTAACATCACGGCTCACAATAAACTTGTAATCAGATTTACGATAAAGCCGGTAAGCTTTTGACACAGCACAATATCCTACAAATATGCACTGATTTGATTTTGCATCAAGTTTTAAACGTTTTTGTTTCGGTATACGAACCATCGCTGTACAACCAAATATTCGTAAATGCTTTAAATTAGGTTTAACACCTGACCATATTTCTTCTGGACTTCGATTATTACCTCTACATGGAATGCGGTTTACCAAATATGCTGCCGTGTTTGCAGCCTCTGCCCAGAATATATTTCTCAGGCCAGAATCTAATAACATACATCTAACACGTTCAATCAACGTTCGGTTCATACGCTCAGCCACCCCGTTCTGTTCGGGCGTGTAGGGAGCTGTTTTTTGATGAACAATGCCACAATCACGCAAAAAATTTTCAAATGGTTCGTTGCAATATTCAGTGCCATTGTCTGTCCTCAGCACTTTTATTTTACGGCCACACTGTGTCTCTACTTCGCTTTTAAATTCCTTAAATTTAGCAAACACATCTGACTTTCGTACAATCGGTATCGCAAATACCTTTCTTGAAAAATCATCAACAAATACAAGTAAAAATCTTGCACCACTGAACGATTTTGTGCTATTGGACCAAGCACGTCAGAATGTATGATGTCTAACAAATTTTCTGCACGCGTACCAGCTGATTTGTTTATATTTCTGGTTTGTTTACCTTTACAGCATATAATACACCCTTTGTCACTTGTGCTGCTGTAATTAACGCCAAGCGTTGAATTCTGCACTCGTCTCATATTTTCTTTGCAAATGTGTGCCAGCCTACGATGCCAAAGCTCAAAGTTATCAACTGTAGTCATTGCTCTCCCAACTTTATTTTTAACGCAATCCAACTTGTATAAATCGTTGTCCGCAAATGCCTTTGCTATTAAATTGCCTTTTACATCGAAAATTTTACATACATTTTTTTCGAACACCACCTTTTTGTTTTGCTTAGTCATTTGTCGAACTGACAAAAGATTTGCACAAAGGCTAGGAACATATTCAACATTTCGAACATTAGTTGGAATTTTCTGTTTGTTGACATTTAACAGTAGGCTAACATCTCCTACGCTGTTAACAGGAACTCGCTCACTGTTAGCTAAAATAACTTCGTTGTATTCTGCTGCTCGAACTTTTGAAAGCAACTGTTGATCGTTCGTCATATGCGACGTTGCGCCTGAGTCGACGTACCATACACACTCGCCACTCTGAGAGTGTAAACACGAATTCGCTAGCAAAGAATTTGAAAACATAGCTGTCTTGCTTTTACTTTCGTTCTCATTTGCTTTTTTCGACTGTATAGATTTACGACACTCTTTACGCATATGGCCTTCCTGACCACAATTAAAACAACGAAACTTTTTACGATTAGAATTTTTGTCATTCTTTTTCGGTTCGAAATTCTTCGAATACAAAGCGTTGTTGGTGGATTCCTTACTACAATCCAATTTGACGCCTTGCAACAACAAATTCTTTACGCTGTCGACGGTTAACTTCGATTTGGAATTTTCCACTGCCATAACAAGAGCTTGATACTCATTAGGCAACCCAGCTAGCAATAAAGATGCAATCAATTCATCACCGACATTTAAACCTGCACTTTGCAATTTTATTGAAGTCATGACCACTTCATTCACATAATCCTGTATGGACTGGAACTGATCGAGTTTTAACTGCACCCGCTTTTTCAAAAGCTCTACCTTGCGAGTTAAACCACTGTCCTCATACGCTGCCATTATTGAATCCCATGCTTCTTTTGCCGTCTGTGCATTTGCTATGTGCGAGAAATTACTCGGCTCCACCATGAGCGTAATCTCCGCCAGCGCCCGTTCGTTTGTGTCACGATCTTTTTCCGATGCATTTTCAGACAAACCTGCTTCGGTGATTTTCCAACAACTTTTCAGCACCAAGTATGACTTTGCATTTCGCCGCCAAACATCAAAGAAAGGAAAACTGAGTGTGCCCGTCGCCATTTTAATTAAATTAATATATTTAACTTTAATTTTACTCTATGTGGATAGGCCCATAACCTGTTGTAATAGAGATTTGTACACGCAGTTTCAGAGTAAGATGGCGACTAATTTTATTCAGTATAATACGAACAGAGGTATAATGAAATAGTATGAAAAGAAAACTGATAATTAGAGTTGCCAGATTTATATTATTTAACAATAGTTTTCCTTGGCGGTAGGGATATCGAATTCTTCTGCTCCCTCGTAAGCTAGAAATATAGAGATTCCTTCCCTCCACACTCTGTACGTAAGTCACCAGGTCTTCATTATCATTTCTGTTCGCGCTCGGGCATTAATCCTATCAGCCAGCTTCTGAAGCCTCTCGCACTGCCTCGCCTTTTTTCGTTCTATATAGGCGTCCCTCTTCTTACTTCGCCTCACGATAATGCTCCAATATACCACGCGTTGCCGCCCCTCACGCAGTGGGGCCCTGTGGTTAGCTTCCTTCTTTTCCGAAATAGCACGCCATTCCTCATCGTACACGTTTTTTTTTTTTGCCGGCTCGCTGGAAACCTATGGTGTCAGCAGCGGCGGTTCGTAATGGGAGAAAAAAAATGCTCTCACTGCTCCATCACCTCGTGAGGTCGAAAAATGTTCTCAGTGAGCAAGTATGACTGCAGAGTAGAATTATCTTCATCAATCTGTTTTGTAAGCAGCTTTACGACGGCAAATTTTTCTTTTGTCACTGTGCGCACTTCCTTTGCTGCACAAAGGCATGTTCGTATCTTGGCTGCCCCAAGGTAAGTAGTCGTAGTCAATATTTGGACCTCGAAGAGTACGCTCATCCAGGCCACTACAACTTTTTCTGCCGTCGATCACTACGTGTTCGATTTGGTTTCGTGTTCTTCAACCAGGAGAGAGCAAAGAAGCTTGGTATATCTTTTTATGCTGGAATTTGGTACTGCGGCGATGTTAATCAGCCTCAACCCAAATACCAGCCCTTTGCCAATCTCGCGTTAAAGTCGCCCAGCACCATTTTATTATCATAACGGGGGCAGCCCACTTATGTATTTTCTAATTTTGTATTTGTACTTTGTACTTTTCGTCCACATCGTATTCACGTGCGTGGGCATATATAAACGAGATATTGAAAAATTTGAACTTTGTGCGGACCGCGGGAAGGCGCTGTTTCAAAGCCCTGAGTGATAGTACTTGGAGGTGAAATTCCTTTCCCACCACAAACCCAATACCTTGACTCCAAATACCGCGTTTGTTCATATGGCCACTGTAGTAAAAGTAGCCAGGCCCCTATCGCACTTCCGCCTTGGCACGTCCATCATGTTTCCCGTACTACTGTAATTTCGGCCCTTGCCTTCTCCTAAGAGAGTTCTTACGTTCCATGTATATGTATGCATGGTCCGTTTATCGTTTGCCGTGGTCGCCATCAGAAAAATGAGTTCTCATGCAAGGCTTGTTGGAAATTTACATTGGAAAGCGTTTTTTATGTGGCAGGTCCCAAGCCTAGCGCACAACCCAGGAAGAGGATTTGGTTTTCAGTCGCTTTTCACCTCCTCCTTCTATTACCTTGATTTCATTGCATTAAAAAATCGGATTAAAATCTGAAGGGCTTTGTATATATTTGAAATAAGAAGAAGATGTACCTAACGCCCAATCCGCCAATAGATTGCTTTTATACTCAGCGTGCTTTCCACACAAATTATATTATCTTTGGTATCATAACGGTTGATCGTAATGGCATAAACTAATCGAGATAAATATAGACTTCCATATATCAAAATGCTCAGGATGAAAAAAGGAATTGATTTAGTCATGTCCGTCCGTTTTTTCGCCCGTCTGTCTATGCACTCGATAACTTCAGTAAATATTGAGATAACTTTTTGAAATTTGGTATATTAGTTTCTTGGCACTTATTCCGTTGCTATCTAAAATGAGCGAAATCGGATGATAACCACGCCTACTTGTTACATATTTAACATTTTGGAAAACACAAAAACCTGATTAATTAGTGAATAATACATTTAGAATGTTGAAATTTGATGAGTGGGCTGCTATTGATATCCTTGAAAATTTGTTTGAAAACGGGCGTGGCACCCCCCACTTGTGATAAAATCAATTTTACAAATATTATTAATCATAAATAAAAAATCGTTAAATCTATCATAACAAACTTTAGCAGAGACGTTATATTTACTACAAAAAATGTTTCGAAGAAAAAAGGAAGAAGTCGGTTAATGAACACCCCCATTTTATATAAAAGATTTTTGAAAGCATCGTGGATGAATAAAATAAGCATATCTTTGTAAAAACGATATTTATGTCAATGTTGTTGCATTTCCCAAGTGGAGTTATAACCAAAAAAGTAAAAAATTAAAATTTTTGAAAAAGGGCGTGGCACCGTCCCTTTTATGAAAAAGTAATTTTCTATGTTTCAGGTGTCATAACTCCAAGAAGACTTGACAAGTCTTAATAAGATTTTCTATATAGCAGCAAATATTTCCTGTAAAAATAGACGGGATCAGTAAAAGACCGCGCCCACTTTTATACCAATGACATTTCACTTACCAAGTTTTGTTGTACGAGGGAATTGGGAGCCATTTTTTTAATGGGTGGTGCCACGCTCCTATTTCGATCTAGCATTATACAACATATCTAGAGCCTAAAAAAAGGTTGCCCTCGTAAAAAATTCGAAAAAGTTATTTATCTGAAATGAACTGTAAAATTAAAATTCACGCTGAGCATATAATGTTCGGCTACACCCACACTTACACACCCTAAGTTGTTATTTTTTTGTTGGTCCCTATGCCGTAAAATCTGGTTTTGGGCTTTATCTGTTTATAATAAAGAGCACCAGGGTATGAAACCACGATTTGAATATAACTTTCTTTCTTTTCTCAATCGCAAGTATAGACCTCAGTCAGTTTAAGAGTTTTGGAGCCATAGCGAACATAATTGACCAAGTGTTAAACTTATAGATCTTAAAATATGAGGTGTATTCTACGGAGATGAAAACTTTAAAAATTGTTTTACAGAACCATCCTAACATTAAATCATATCTATATACATACATAACAAGTAAGGAAGGCTAAGTTCGGGTGTAACCGAACATTACATACTCAGTTGAGAGCTGTGGAGACAAAATAAGGGAAAATCACCATGTAGTAAAAAGAACCTAGGGTAACCCTGGAATGTGTTTGCATGACATGTGTATCAAATGGAAGGTATTAAAGAGTATTTTAAGAGGGAGTGGGCCATAGTTCTATAGATGAACGTCATTTAGGGATATCGCCATAAAGGTGGACCAGGCCTGACTCTAGAATTTGTTTGTACGATATGGGTATCAAATGAAAGGTATTAATGAGTATTTTAAAAGGGCGTAGACCTAAGTTCTATAAGTGGACGCCCTTTCGAGATATCGCCATAAAGATGGACCAGGGGTGACTCTAGAATTTGTTTGGACGATATGGGTATCAAATGAAAGATGTTAATGAGTATTTTAAAAGGGCGTGGGCCTTAGTTCTATAGGTGGATGCCTTTTCGAGATATCGCCTTAAAGGTGGGCCAGGGGTGACCCTAGAATTTGTTTGTACGATATGGGTATCAAATGAAAGGTGTTAATGAGTATTTGAAAAGGGAGTGGGCCTTAGTTCTATAGGTGGACGCGGTTTCTAGATATCGTCATAAAGGTGGACTAGGGGTGACTCTAGAATTTGTTTGTACGTTATGGGTATCAAATGAAAGGTGTTAATGAGTATTTAAAAAGGGAGTGGGCCTTAGTTCTATAGGTGGACGCCTTTTCGAGATATAGCCTTAAAGGTGGGCCAGGGGTGACTCTAGAATTTTTTTGTACGATATGGGTATCAAATTAAAGGTATTAATGAGTATTTTAAAAGGGAGTGGGCCTTAGTTCTATAGGTGGACGCCTTTTCGAGATATCGCCATAAAGGTGGACAAGGGGTGACTCCAGAATTTGTTTGTACGATATGGGTATCAAATGAAAGGTGTTAATGAGTGTTTTACAATTACCACGTTTCATCCCTTTTTTCGTATTTGGTATATAATTATGGCATTTTTTTCATTTTTCGTAATTTTCGATATCGAAAAAGTGGGCGTCGTCATAGTCGGATTTCGGCCATTTTTACACCAATACAAAGTGAGTTCAGAGAAGTATGTGAACTGAGTTTAGTAAAGATATATAGATTTTTGCTCAAGTTGTCGTGTTAACGGCCGAGCGGATGGACAGACGGTCGACTGTGTATAAAACTGGGCGTGGCTTCAACCGATTTCGCCCTTTTTCACAGAAAATAGTTATCGTCCTTGAATCTAAGCCTCTGCCAAATTTCACAAGGATTGGTAAATTTTTTTTCGACTTATGGCATTAAAAGTATCCTAAACAAATTAAATGAAAAAGGGCGGAGCTACGCCCATTTTGAAATTTTCTTTTATTTTTGTATTTTGTTGCACCATATCATTACTGGAGTTGAATATTTACATAATTTACTTATATACTGTAAAGATATTAACTTTTCTTTTAAAAATTGACTTAAAAAAAATTTTTTTTTAAAAAGTGGGATTGGTCGTTCTCCGATTTTGCTAATTTTTATTAAGCATACATATAGTAATAAGAGTAACGTTCCTGCCAAATTTTATCATGCTATCTTCAACGACTGCCAAATTACAGCTTGCAAAACTTCTAAATTACCTTCTTTTAAAAGTGGGCGGTGCCACGCCCATTGTCCAAAATTTTACTAGTTTTCTATTCTGCGTCATAAGTTCAACTCACCTACCAAGTCTCATCGATTTACCTGTCTTTGGTAATGAATTATCGCACTTTTTCTGTTTTTCGAAATTTTCGATATCGAAAAAGTGGGCGTGGTTATATTCCGATATCGTTAATTTTAAATAGCGATCTGAGATGAGTGCTCAGGAACCTACATACCAAATTTCATCAAGATACCTCAAAATTTAATCAAGTTATCGTGTTAACGGACGGACGGACGGACATGGCTCAATCAATTTTTTTTTTCGATCCTGATGATTTTGATATATGGAAGTTTATATCTATCTCGATTCCTTTATACCTGTACAACCAACCGTTATCCAATCAAAGTTAATATACTCTGTGAGCTCTGCTCAACTGAGTATAACAATCTATCCATTGTGTATGTATGTTTGTTTGTATGTGCGTCCAAATTGCGCTCAGTTTGTTGCGTTGTTAATGGGTCAGGAAATATTTAAAACCAGCTTGTAGCCATTTAAGTATCCTGATTAATTGCTCGACAGGATAAAGAGACCGAAATAAGCGACAGCCACAATTTTTATTGTTATTCGCTTCATCTGATCATGAAAACTCGATACTTAACAGCTGAGAAATTTATGAAATACTTACTTTTGAATGTAATGATGCTTATCGTAAATGTTGCAAGTACTCGTTGCCTCGCATTGAATATCGTTGTATGCGTTGTATGCTTCAGTAAGCCTCAATCGGCTGAGTAAAGTTCATTAATGCGTTTTGCACTCCACAGGATACATTTGCAAAGCTTACGGATAATGACTTTCAATTGAAATATATATATATATATATATATAAAAAAACAAGTAAGGGCAGACAAGGCTTCGGTTCAGCCGAGATTTTTGTACCATTCATGAATATAACTGAAATCGAATGTGATTATATCAAAGGCTCTTGCACTTATTTTAAAATGCCGCACTATTAGTGCTTTCTTTAATGCGCCTTTCAGTAGGCCCTTTGGGATAATAAAGACAAACTTTTTTTTGTACTTCATGACTCATATCGTGGAGATGCCGTCAGTCGAGTTCAAAATATTTGTGATGGAAAACGGGCGAAAAACCATAACTTTTGAATTTAACGACGACGAGTTGAGGGTTCTTAATAGGTCGTACTGCTTACATGATGTATTCATATATCAGTAGTTTAAAGTATTTTTGCAATAAACATAGGTAAATGGGACAACTGAAAAGAAGACTTTTGGGTAATTACAGGAAGATGTTGGAATAATATTTTCATTTCAGTGATGAAGCGGAGGGGGAGAAGAAGTGGGGGATAGAAAGAAAATAAGGTATGGAAAAGGCAGAGAGGACGAAAGAAACGCAGAGAGAGGAGTGATTAATAGGATAAAGAAAAGGAGGAGAGAGGATGAGGAAGAGTACGAGGTAAAAACTTATTAAAAGTTATGCAGCGATACCAAAGTAAAACATTTGCAGGGTCTGCTGGTATATATATAATTATTTTTTTTATTTTTTATTTAATGGACGTTGTGGCAGCGCGCTGCCCTCAAGTGGCCCAATGAAACCAGGCTAATCCTGTTCACGCGATCGATTTATATATATATATAATAACTTTTTTTTTTATTTTGCCGAGTCTTTGATGGGCAGCGGTTTGTCAAGCGTCACGATCTGAGACTGCTAAGCTACAGAAGAAATTTCATCAGCCAGGCGTAATACTTAAAGAGAACAGAAGCAAACGTATTATACATTAATTTAGAGAGGTGAGAACAATCTTTTTTATAGAAAAAAGGGGGTCCGAGCTATCAAATGTGTTTGAGTGAGAGTTATAATCTTGGCATAAACGCCGAAAAGGTTCATTTTGTTCGAAATTCGTTCTACATTGTTTCAGCAGAAGAGGTTTGAAGTGTCTCGATGTCCGAGAGGGAACGCAAAAGTTCACTTAATTCAGAAGGAATGGGCTCGAAATTGATCCATTTAAAAGTTTTGTCATAAATATTACACCAAGCATTTCCCTTCGACTAGCAAGAGTTGGAAGATTGATAAGCTTTAATCGATTAGTATAAGGTGGAAGATTAGTTAAAGAGTCCCATTGGAAATTTCTTAAGGCAAATAGTAAAAATTGTTTTTGTATTGATTCGAGACTGTCTGCATGGACTTGATAACGCGGATTCCAAATTATCGAGCCGTATTCTAATATTGGTCTAACTAATGTTGTAAAAAGTGCTTTAGTTATGTAAGGGTCGTTAAATTCTTTTGACCACCGTTTAACAAATGCAAAAACACCTTTGCCTTTATTCACTGTAGCATTAATATGAAGATTGAAACTAAGTTTGGAATTTATCATGACTCCCAAGTCAATAAAATTATTTACAGTTTCTAGACTATAGTTGTTAATTGGATATGAAACTGGTGGCGAAACTCTCCGAGAAAAACACATGAATTTACATTTTTTGAGATTGAGCGGCATATAATTTACATTGCACCAGGTAACCAAGTGATTTAAATCCATTTGAAGAAAGGAATGTTCCTCTACCTAGGCAGATGATTTGAAAAGTTTTACATCGTCTGCGTACATCAAGATTTTTGAGTATTTAATTGTACCAGATATATCGTTTATGAACAACAAGAACAGAATCGGACCAAGATGGCTGCCCTGAGAAACACCAGAAGAAACATTGATGACCCCAGAAAGTGTATTTTTAAAGATTACTTTTTGCGTACAATAACCAAGATACGAAGAAATCCAACATATAAGACGGGGTTGAAAACCGAGTTGATTGAGCTTATGAATAAGTAATGGGTGTGATACTTTGTCGAAAGCTTTACTGAAATCGGTATAAATTACATCAGTGTGAAGGCCTTTTCTAAATCCATTAGATACGTGGGTGGTAAATTCTAGTAAATTGGTGATAGGTGATTTGCCCTTACGGAACCCATGCTGCGAGCTTGCAATTATGGGGGAAATAGAGAATGTTAGGTGGTGGGTAACAATAGCCTCAAATAACTTTGGGATAGCGGATAACTTTGCTATGCCCCGGTAGTTTTCTATTGAAGACCTGCTTCCATTTTTATGAAGCGGAATAAGAAAAGATTCCTTCCATATTGTTGGGAAAACGCCATAAATTAAAGATAAATTAAATAAATCTGTTAGCGGCTGATAGATGTTTGCAGCACATTTTTTAAGAAAGTGTGTCGGGATCCTGCCGGGCCCGTATAAATATGATACTTTTAAAGTTTTTAAATAAGATAATACATCTTCTGAAGATATAAATGGAGCTCTGATTGAAATACATGAATCAATATGGTATGGGTATTCATTAGGTGAAACGTTGGTCTCAATAGAGTAACTTGATTTGAAAAATTCCGCAAAGAAGTCGGCGATCTCTTGATCATCGCTGGAAATATTATCTTGGAATTTCATGGATGATGGAAACCCTTTCACCCTGCGTTTAGAGTTTACGAATCCGTAAAATGCCTTCGGGTTGCAAGTTATATTTCTTTTCATTTTACAAAGATAAGCTTTGTAACACTTTTTGTTCAATTGAAAACACTTGCAGCGTAGAATCGAGTACTGTAAGTAATGGTTATGTAAACCCGTCTTTTTGAACAACTTGAAAGATCGAGACTTTTTATTCTTTAAAATTTTCAGCTCTTTAGTGAACCATACTTGCCTTGTATCGGAATGTACACAAATCCGCTTAGGTACGTATTTTTCAAAAAGACAGTAAATGGTATTGTAAAAGTGAGAAACGCTTTGCTCCACATCAGCATTAAATATTGGCCACACTATTCGAGATAGATCACGATTTAATTTTTTAAAATTGGCCTTCGCAAAGTCGAAGCGATAACTGGAGTCGTATCGTTTATTTCCGCTGTTACAAGCATAATTTACAACTTCGTAAACTATTTTGAGGGAAGGATGGTAAGCATCTTCAGGTTCAATAATGGGTTCGCATCGACTAATATAATATTTAGATTCATCATCCACAAAGGCTAAATCTAACACTCTTCCGAATTTATTCGATTGGATGTTGATTTGTTGAAGGCACAGCTCAGACATTCCGTCTAGAAATTCATTGTTGGAAGACTTTGACGAAACTGGTACGATATTAAAGTCAGAGATGCACCATGATATGTGTGGCATATTGAAGTCACCCAAGACAATAATGGAATCGGAAGGCTTTAGCATCGAATTAACAGTTCTTAGCAAGGAAATGTGATGCATATAAACGGACAGTTCAGAAGATGGCGGGATATAACAGATGGCCAAATAAATGTGGATATTTGCTAGTTGTGTGCGTATGCACAAGAACTCAGTTGTATCGGTGGCGGTTACGCAAATCTCTTCAGATGATATTGAAGAGTGTACAGCAAGCAAAACCCCACCTCCAACCCTGATGAGGCGGTCATTTCGATATATCTGGTAGTCATTACAGAGGATCTCTGAGTTAAAAACATGAGGTTTCAGCCAGGTTTCGGTTAAAGCAATTATATCGTAGCTTGAGTTAAATGATTTTAAAAACAGTTCTGTTAATTTGGTGTTTAAGCCTCTAACATTTTGGTAAAGTATATCTAAAGCAGATTTTTCGTTCAGTTTTTTGACTCAGTGTTATTAACAGGGATCTTTGCTTAGTTTGGAACACTCTTATTCTGCCTATATTCAAATTCCCGCACAAGTGCCCCAGAGGGCAAAAAATCGTTACTCAAGATAGTGTCAAAATGGTCAATAGGTACATCTAATCTAAAGGAAGATACGTTTCTTTCATAACTAAAATTAAATTTCCGAATTGTCACGTCATGGGTTTTCCTTTTTGAGAAGATATACGATTTCAGATCCTCCTCTCGAATCTTGACACGAATATCGATTTATACTGCCGTCAATAGCAAAACGGCAGTAAGGTGTAAAAAGTAAAATCGGAGAAAATTTAATTCTAATTTGGGAAATTTATGATTTTAAAAACAAAATTCAAATTTAAAGCTTTGCTTTATCATTCACTGCGGATTTTACATGAGTATTTATATAGTTAATAAGTATATTGTAATCGCAGAAATTTTTTGGCATTAAATTTTTTAAAACGCGGTAAGTGCATTTTACTGCTTTTTTGCTATGGTGGGCAGTATAGGAATAATTTCCTTAAAAAATCGGAATATTGTATAAAAAAAAATTAAATTGGGTAATTGCCACTTCCATGGATTTCTAGTCGCTCATTCACTGAGCTAACTCGTTCATGTAAATATTGAGAGAAATATTCAACCAAACATTGTTGATTGAAAAAATTAAAGAAAATTTGACTTAAAAATAATGAGAAGTTGTATGCATAAATTTGAAGTTCTTTCTATTTCAATTTAAGATATCCTCAATTTAAAGACAATTTTTGTTTGATACATTTTCTTCATTTTAAGCAACTGGCCTTTTCGTAGTGTACCCATTGAGAGTGCGAGGACAACACATACACCACAGCATTCATTTGCATGCTTATAGTGCCTCAAGTCCTCTTCACTCTCTCCTCTACGTTGAGCTTCCACGATAACCTACTGCCTAGAATTATTCCCAGATTGTTTGTACAAGGTTTATTTCCCCTAGCGTAGGCCTAGTGAAATTCTAAAAAAAAATACCTAGCGCGGTTTACCTCCAAAGATATTTAGGCCGAGCATCTCTTCCAAATTCGTACCACTGCTTTTAACTTTTCTTACAAATTGGCTGGACGGCGGCCTACATGTTTTACGCTGACTCCGAACAGCATCTGCAATGCAGACAAATTTTCACTGAGAACCTTTGCATGACAGAAATACAATGAAAGTGTCTGCAAAATCACTGCCGAGGCTTGAAGGACCTTCGGTATGGAAGGCGGAACACGTTACGATCACACCACGACGGCTGCTGAGAGTTTATATCTCTTAGTAAACAATACCTTATTTGTATCTTCGCATTGACGGTCAATTCGATATTAGATTCCCAGGCATATACATTCCGAAGCGACCGACCCATCAAGGAAGTAATTTTTAGAAGGCACTTTCCACTTATGAAAGCTGCAACGTCATTTGCGTACACCGTTAGTGTGACGGGTCCGTCGTCGAATCGCTTGACCAGTTAGTTGATAACCAGTGGCCACAACAGAGGTGATAATAACCCGCTTCATGCATCCCACATTGCGAAGTAATCTACCCCAACTTTAACCGCCCATTCAATTTTGTTAGTGCTGTCTACTGCTCTCCTGCTTCACCTGCCGAAAGGAAGTGTTTGTCGAGAAACACCGCACACATATTTTTCCATGATTCTCTCTTAGTCCTATGAACCGCGCTACGTTGTGTATAAACTTATAAAGTAATATAAATACAAAATATACCGGAAAAGCAGCTTATAAAGTTTATAAAAATATTACAGTTTCATGAGGGTATATATTCATATATTTGAAAAACTGCAAATAAATTGTTTTGTTGTTTGTTTCTTTGGCTGAGAATTGAGAAGATACTCAATACAAAGAAATTTGCTATTAAATCTTTAACACCGTAAAACCATTCAAACTGAGTTAAAAGTAACTCACAAAGCGAGAATTAACTTATGATTTATATCTAAACTGGATCCGGGTGTGATGCTGATCAGCATCCATAAGTATAAAGGTAGTATTTGATATATTATAGGGAAGCTCAGTGGGAACCTAGATTACCTGGATAAGTGGGCTTGGCTATCGTAAAATACGAATAAAATCCAATTAGTACACCCAGCCGCGAGTAAGGCTCTTTACTCAAAGGTAGCAACGCTTTAAACCTCATTCGGTACTCTCCTTGATCTATAAAAATTGATGCTGTAAAAGCTGAAAGCCATGTTGTAATATTTATATATTTTATTGACAAACTTGCAAACAGGTCTGTCTAATCTCCCGTTTGTGGGATCGGCCCATTTTTGGGAGTTTCGCAGAGGCTGTGGTTACCTCATATCCGAAAACAGTTGACTTTTGATTTTGATCTATTGGTTGACAATAAAGTTTTCGCTTAAAGGTTACGTCATCAAAGGTGGAGCGGTTTTTTCATATCTTCTATGCTATTCAAAATCTTTCAACGGTCAGAAAGGTTGCAGCAATCATTTTAAAAACGGCTGAAAAAAGGTTTTCGAACTAACGGATATAACTATTCATAAAATGACAAAAGTAAGGTAAAGTAATCAGGGAAGATTGTAGTGTATACCCTATGCATCTGTTGATACCAACGGTGTGTGAAATGTTTGGCCTTGCATGCAGTCTTCGTTTGACGAGTAATTTACAAAAGTAGTGTTTTTGTGAAACGCGCGATTAAGCCATCTATGAGAGGTACTCATGTAAAAAAACGAGATTACTGCATAAATTATGTAGAGAATAGCCCTTTTAGGAGGATAAGAGTACTCAATAACTTATCTTAATTCATGCAAAAAATGTGGTCCAACTACCATTGCAATGTCGTAGGAGAGGATCACCTACTCCTGCTCTCGATTTCTTGGTGAGTACTTCATGAATACCTACAAGAGATTAATTTCTAAAATACCTTCAGAGTAGTACTCCATGAAGCACCCACACAATAAAACAAAATAACACAGAAAAATAGCTGTATGGAGTATTTACCGTACAGTACTCTCTAACCTGAAATAATACTGCATAGAGTAACTAGGTGATTACTTGAGAAACTGCTGCCAAAGCATTACTCCTTGGAGTACCTACGACAGAGTACTTTTACAACCAACTCTCATGTTTTATGCCGACTCCGAATGACGTCTGCAAGGCAGGTTCTCATGGCAAGTATACATTGATGAAGGAACATACCTAGGCCTAAGATAGCATTATCTATTACAAAGCATAACAAGACAAAATCAAGGTTGTATAAAATTTCTTTTAGATAAGTTACAGTACACTGAATCTACTTTTTATTAGGTTGCTGGGTAAAATACCACCAAACGATGATAATCTTTTTTTGTTTTCATATTTAGTCATCCCTTTTAGGAGCGCACCCAAGGCTGCACCGAATTGACTCAGGAAATCTCAGTGAGCCTTTAAGCTGAGCATTTCAAAATAGTTGAACCGGACCTCCATATACTAATATGTATCCAGGCCTAGGATATACACGGACAAGCTCCGATATCTTCATTAGGGTGGTCCTTATAATCGAATGTAGTATTTTTTCCAGACTCACCCTCTAGATCGGTTGCACCACGGTCAACTATATCGCACAAAAATTTTTATCCCGTTTGGAGAGGGTTAAGGCGTGTCGCAGGGGGGTCAAAGTTGAAATTGCTCTATGGAGACTTAAAAAACAAAAGTGATTTTTATAACTTTCATGAAAATGAAATGGTAAATTAATTTCGTCACGAAACCCAAAATTGTAAGTCCTTAAAGGAAAATAGATAGACCCACCATTAAGTACATCGAAATAATCACGATGAAGAGCTGAGTTGATTTAGCCATGTCTGTCTGTCCGTCTGTCAGTCTGTCCGTCTGTCTGTTTGTATGCAAACTAGTCCCTTAATTTTTGAGATATCTTGATAAAATTTGGTGAGCGGGTGTATTTGAGTGCCCGATTAGACATTTTTCGGAACCGGCCGGATCGGAGCACTATAGCATATATCCTCCATACAAGATGGTTTTTGTCATATCTTCCTCAATTTAACAGATTGAATCTTCAAACTTCACCATATATTTTCGTATATTGCACATATTGTTGTCTGAAAAAATTGATGACATCGGTCGTATATATAATATATATCCCCCACAACCGGTTGTTCGGATAAGAAACTTTTCGTAATAACTGCCCTGTTTTATGAACTAGAGTCTTCAAATTTCAACGAATGCTTACGTATATAGCATATATTGTTGTCTGAAAAAATCATAGAGATCGGTGGTATATAATTTTTAATAATTCGTTATCTACAGGTACTTTTATTGATGCGTGGAAAGTAGCGTTCATTACACCTATTTTCAAGAGCGGCAATAAAAATGATATTACTAATTATAGGCCTATTTCAAAACTTTCCACCATTGCGAAGCTCTTTGAATGTATCATCCAAGATAAATTACGTTTCTGTATAAAGAATTTTGTGTGTCCAGAGCAGCATGGATTTTTTCCAGGACTTTCAACTGTGTCTAATCTGACTATTTTCTCGGATGACTGCCTCGCAGCTTTTCAACAGGATATCAGGTTGACGCTGTGTATACTGACTTTTCCAAGGCATTCGATCGGGTCTCCCATGTTATTTTGATAAAAAAGTTAGCCTGTTTGGGATTTCACTCAGTATTTTTGAGTTGGATTGAATCCTACTTATTTAATCGTCGTTGCATGGTTGTAGTTGATGGTGTTAGGTCTCGTCCGTTCGTTGCTTCCTCCGGTGTTCCACAAGGTAGTATCCTGGGTCCACTGTTTTTTGTAATGTTTATTAATGATATTCGTTCTTGCTTCTCTAAAGTAAGATTCTTGCTGTATGCAGATGACCTTAAGATATACTTGCCTATTCCTAGCCTTCATGATGCGGTATTGTTGCAAGAAGCTTTGGATAAACTTAGTAACTGGTGTAATAATAATCCGATTAACCTAAAAAAGTGCTTTCAAATAACTTTTTCGAAGCGTGTCAACTTGATTGATACCGTGTATCAAATATCAAACTCGCCCCTGTTGCGGCTTAGTGAAATTAAGGACTTGGGAGTAATTTTTGACTAGAAGTTTTCGTTTTCAAGTCATATTAATGTGTGCATTGCTAAGCTGTATGCCATGCTAGCTTTTGTTAGGCGTCATAGCTTACATTTCAGTGACCCGTATACGCTAAAGCTTTTATATTCTGCGTTTGTGCGATCCAAACTTGAGTACGCTTGTTTCATCTGGTCTCCGTATTATTCCTGCCATGTTGCAAGAATTGAACGAATCCAAAAAGTATTCGTACGCTTTGCATTACGCAGTCTGCGCTTCTCGGATCTTATCCCGACTTATAAAGCTCGTTCTTTATTTATTAATTTAAAATCATTGCAGGACAGGAGGACAATTTTATCGCTGTCGTTCGTTTTCGATTTGTTACGTGGGGTTGTTGATTGCCCTGTGCTCTTGGAGAGGATTTTCATTAATATATCGGCTAGAGCTCTTCATGCTTCTTAGTTTTTTTCATATTGGTGTTCTCAGGGCTCTTTATGCGCGGAATGCTCCAATTACTAGAGCCTTAATTGAGTTCAACAAAATTTCTAAATTTTGTGAAATAGATTTTTCTTGTTCGAAAGATGGCTTTCTGAGTATTTTAAATACTTTTTATAAGTTAGGTTATTTATATTATTATACATTGTTAACTACTTTACACTTTTATAATTAGCCTGTAACATTCTTTTTTAATTGGCTTAAGTAAATAAATAAATAAATATATTATATACCCCATATAAACTGTAATTTTTGCCCCATTTTTACGGCTAGAAGCTTCAAAATTCATCAAATTGCATCAAATAGTTACGTTTACGTCATATATTGTGGAAATACGTAACTCGTAGTCGTAGTTTTTACACGCAGACCACAAAAAACCTGAAACTTTGCATCCTCACACAAAGAACCTACCTATTTTTTATTTTATATTTATCTTAAAAATTAGGTATGTACATCTGTTCACTATATATTTCTTATCTTATACATCCGATTATTTGGAGATTACGAATGGGATAAGATTATTGTTCAGCCCCATCCTTACTTGTTCTTTTTATCTAATACTCGAAATCGGTAGCCCTATGGTAGAAAATATCAGGTGCAAATTCTGGTCCCGATTGGAAACGCCTAAGGGTTGTCGCAGGGGGGTTGAAGTTGAGCCTACTCTATGGAGACTCGAAAAATAAAAGTGATTTTTCTTTTTATCTAATACCCGAAATAGATATCACTATGGTCGGAGATATCACATACAAAATTTGGTTAAGATTAGAAAAGCCTAAGGCGTGTCGCAGGGGGGTAAAATTTCAGACTACCCTATGGAGACTCGCAAAATAAAAGAGAAAGAGAAAAGAGAGGAATGGTCTATATATATAGTAACTTATGGTTTCTTGTCATAATTATAAGCAAATTAATTGCATAAAATAAATTACGTTTTCAAGTGATTAAGATCTGAAGATGATATTTCGTTTCAATAAATTAAGATTTATTTAGTGGGCCTCATCGAAAAGCAAATTACGGGTGCCAAGTTGCCTTCTAATGGGCAAGTGTTACGGTTTTTTTTTCTACAATATTAGAAAAATAAAATTAAGTGTTCGCGAGAGTGCATATCTTGTGATAAAAGAGACGGAAATGTTTTGGCAAAAAGCACACAAAAGCGCGTTATATATGAGATATCGTTCGCTTTTTAAAAGCAGGAAGCGTCATTCTGCACAACAAAAAGCGAAGGACTCGAGATTTTGCGAAGAATTGGAAAATTTATTTAATATAGATCACAAAAAAGCGTTGAACATGATCAACAACCAAACTGATAAGGAGTTTCTTATCAATCAGAGGAAGAAAGGACGTTTAGGCGCATTTTCAAGAATAAATTGTACTGGAAATAATAAAGAAGTGCTTAAAAAGGCTGCGATGTAGACAAAAAAAAAATAAAAAAAATTATTCACATTTTTTGAGCCTCCATCGGTTAATCTGGACTTTCACCCCCGCTGTGACGTGCTTTAGGCTTTTCCAATCATAACCAAATTTTGTTTGTGAAATCTCCGACCATAGTGATATCTATTTTGAGTATTAGATAAAAAGAAAAATCAATTTTATTTTTTGAGTCTCCATAGAGCAATTTCAATTTTGACCCCCTGCGACACGTCTAAACCATCTCCAATCGGGATACAATTTTTTGTGTGATATCTTCGGCTATATTACTATCGATTTAGGGGTTGAGACTTTGGAAGTCTGATGATAATATTTTCTTTATACAAATAAGGACCATCCTAATCTTCATATCTTGCACTGCGATCTATCTAGTTTTTCAAATTGCACGATGCAAGAGTCAGAATTGAGCTGGGTAACACCATTGAGACTGCTTGTGTAGTGTTACAATCACACCTCATTACACTCAATCAACTTTTGTACTTCAAAAAGATGTGAAATGCAAACAAATTCGCTTGTTAAATTTAAATACGCTCTTATTCGCACAAAACTTGGCCATATTGATGACCTATTCGTACCATTAAAAACTTTTTTCGACAATTGTAACTTATCTTGCCACACTTTAACTTAATTTGAAATAAGAAAAAAAATTTATTTGCAAACATCAAAGACCAACTACCATTGAGGAGTGTAGAGATTCTGCGCTCGTATCTTTATGAAGTCAGAGAACGGTGCGCAGTTTGAAGATATAATAGCAGCAGTGGAAACAAATGGAAAAGTTGAAAAACAACAGTCACAATTTGAGCAACTTGAATAAAAATGATGTTATAAAAACAACAACAACAATAATAACGGCAACAAAAACAACAATGGCAAGCTGGTAATTAAAGTGATTTAATACGAAAATGTTTGCTCAAGTGGAAAAGTTTTCACGTGTTGCTTTTGTTGTTGCTACTAAGGCAAAAAAAGACAAGAAAAAATGACTTCTGCTTTTGTGCAGCCATTTGGTGTTTGGCTTGTTAATTTTTTTACACTTCAATGTTGCTAATAATAATGTTATTTTTGTTGTTGTTGCTCGTATTGTTACTGTCTGCTAGCAACTTTGGCAACTTCCTGTGGCAAACAATAAAAAAGACACAATTTACAGTTAATCTACATTTTGACTGTGTAAAGCGTTTCATCACACCTCCATTTAAAATTTTTTGGCTCTCCCCGCGTTGTGCGCCTAAAAGTAGATTTCGAATAACACATTGTTTTAATATACGCAAATTTTGTTGGCATGCTAATTTGGGAATACGCGTGCAGTGCATGCTTCTGAGTTTGTATGGAAAATATATTTTGTTGGTGATACTTCAAAATGTTGTGTTACTTTTGTTTTTTATGCGTAAGAGGTGATGTACATTCCACTGATGCCGCCTTTCTTGGTTTGACTTTATCGTCCTTGAAACTAGATGGCTGAATTATTCGTTTATTATAGTTAAATAAATAAAAAATACACTATTAAATTAGGTTAACGGATAATTGAACATAAAAATTAAAAATTGTCATGGAACTTTTTCTAGTATCACCTACTTTTTGCATAATTGCTCATTTGTAGACATCGACAAAAGAACCGGGAAGGCAGAATATTCGTTCAGAATAAATGACACAGGTCAACAAATTTAGCACATAGAAATTATTATATAATTTTCTTAAAATTAGTGTTACTTGGAGGCTCCGAAAATTTGTAGTTCTGCAGTTTTTGCAAAGGAAAATTCTAGCTTTTTATGTAAAAAAAGGTTTTGAAATTTATATACCCAAACTTCACAGAAAGAAGTACATTCAGCCCTAACCAAATCGATAAGGTGTATGCTTAATTGCAGGAAGGCTCATTCGCAGTGTGAGCTCTATGAGGCCACAAAATCTGTTGTATATGCTAGTTATCTAATGATTCCTCAGGCGGTTCGGTGTGATATCCGTCAGATTTACGGAGTACACAGACGACGTTGCAGTTGTGATAAGCGAGAAGTGCTTTCCTACAATTAGATCTTCAATGGATCGGGCGCTTCGAGATATACATATCTGGGAAAAAAATGTCGGGGCCATCGCGAAGAAGACGGATATGGTCTTGTTTACCAGGAGGTATAAGGTCCCAAATCAATGTAGGCCAAAGCTAGGAGATATGACCCTGCAGGTGAAGCCTTGTACCAAATGTTTGGGAATCTGTCTAGGCAGTAAGTTCTCATGGAAGCTCAAAAAGGAGGAGAGAGAAGAATGCCATGACAGCCAAGAAACAAATAAGGCTATATTCTCTTATAGCACAACATCGAAGGTGTATTAGGGTGTAAGCAACCCCTGAAAATAATAGGGATAAGAAGAAATATACATCTATATTGGGTTCCTGGGCATATTAGTATAGATGGGAATGAAAAATCGAATGACAAAGCAAGAGAGGCGTGGATCGAACCAAGAGGCTGCAAATTGTTAAAGACCATGTGTAGGTCTTACAAAAGCCTCCAGATACAGAATTAGGCTGAGGGATCTTGCACAATAGATCTACACAAAGATCGCAGTGCTTCCAGCCTTATGCAGCCTTAGGCTAAAAAATTTACTGTTGTTTTTGAAAAGAGGGTACGTAAGTCTCATAAGTTCTCTGACAATGAACACTGTTTTTTGGCGTCAAATGATTTTAAATGGGGCGTAGGAAAGGAAGTGCGGGTTAGAGGAGGAAACGGTCGCGTACGTCTTGTGCTGCTATTATGAGTGGCACAGCTATCAGATCTAGAAGCAACAAGTAGCATAGGTTCTGGAAAGCTTCTAGTATTTGCTTAAAGGAGCGAGTTATTTATAACAGAGTTTCTGGTTACTGATAAGGTTATTCAGTTTGGTCGTTGAGCAAACTACTGGTAGCGCTATGACTCATTCAATCGATGTGATGTCGTTACGGACTAGCCAGTTCAACCTTACCCCACCTCAAGCAAAGAAGCATATAAATTTGTGGGAGGTACGCAGCAAATTAAATGGGGTTACACTGAAATGACGGCCCCTGGTCGCGCAAAATTCCGAGACGCTCCGGTGCATAGAACCGGCTGCCTTGGGGAGCGAACTTCTGCAACAGCAACAAGCAAATAAATGAGTTATGCAAAACTAAGGATAATATTCGAAAAAATTAAAAGTCTTGAAAAAGAACTTAAGGAATTATTTTGTGTAAGGTCCTCAATAGTTCTCGACTTCGTGAAAAAAAGAAGGCTGCAAAATTACGACAAATATTAACCATTTTTTCTTTCCTCGAACTAAAGTTTAATTCCTTAACAACAATAGAATTTTATCAGACAACAAAGTCATCACTGTGGCTACTCAGCGGGCTTACAGCATACTGACGATGAAGAATTCGCAATCTTTCGAAATGGATCCATGAGCAGCTTTGGCAAGTGTCTGAACATTTTATTTTCTTTCTTCTTTTTCAAAATAAAGAAATATCATGCGATCATCGAAAAATTAAAAAAAAAAAAATATATATATATAGACTAGAAGACCCGGCAGACGTTGTCCTGCGCTAAATTTGGCCCATCTGCATACATTTTAATAAACTTTTTCCTTCTAACTCTGCCCTCCACCCCCTCTTCACTTTTTCGTAATCCTTTTATTCACTCCTCCCTCCGTCTTTTTCGCTTCATCTATCTCCATCTTCGTCTCATTCTATCTCTCTATCAATCTCCTTCTCTCTTTTCTCTTCTCTCAATTTCTTCTCATTCTTACCCTCTACACAACTAAAGACTCTCCTGATTTAAAAAAAATTTCATATACCACTAAATCGCGGGCCCCCTTAGAATCGGTTCAGTAGTTTAGGAGTCCATCGCGGCCAAAAATATTGTGACAAGTGTTTTTATATATTAAGATGTCACAAAATTTATTATTAAAAGCATTAAGCTCAAAGTCGAACAAACAATCCTTAGTCAATCATCCGATGAAAACAACAAGAATTAATAATTTCGTTTTATTTTAAAATTTTTGAAATTTTTTATAAAAGTGAATATTTGGCGCAATTTTACAAACATTTTTTTATTCAAGGTCTCCAGAGTGGACTTTTAGGAATACGTTATTATTTGGAGAAATTTCGGTGAACTTTTTTTAAAGAAACTCAAAAATTCTAAGGTTCCTGAAAGTGGAAAAGTTAAAAAAAGTTGTTCTGAGTAGCTTTTCAATAGTACTGGTGTTTTTGAAAAAAAAAAAGTAAAAGAGTTCTTCAAAATTACTTCAAATATTCACCATTTCCACAAAGTCCAAATATTAAAAAATCCAAAAAAATATGTTGTCCTATGTAGATTTTTCAATACTAGTTTTAGAATTCCTGAAGAAAAAAAGAAACAAGGTTCTACAACGTTACTGCAAATATTAACATATTTAATTTATTTTTTTTTTATTTTTTGTAGAAACACAAGTATTTCGCATTATATTTTTCGTTTTCTCAGAAAATGAGAATTATGGAATCCTACTCAATACAATTTCTATACTCAGTTGAGCAGAGCTCACAGAGTATATTAACTTTGATTGGATAACGGTTGGTTGTACAGGTATAAAAGAATCGAGATAGATATAGACTTCCATATATCACCGCCCACTTTTAAAAGAAGGTAATTTAGAAGTTTTGCAAGCTGTAATTTGGCAGTCGTTGAAGATATCATGATGAAATTTGGCAGGAACGTTACTCTTATTACTATATGTCTGCTTAATAAAAATTAGCAAAATCGGAGAACGACCACGCCCCCTTTTTAAAAAAATTTTTTTTAAATTCAAATTTTAAAAGAAAAGTTAATATCTTTACAGTATATAAGTAAATTATGTCCACATTCAACTACAGTAATGATATGCTGCAACAAAATACAAAAATAAAAGAAAATTTCAAAATGGGCGTGGCTCCGCCCTTTTTCATTTAATTTGTCTAGGATACTTTTAATACCATAAGTCGAACAAAAATTTGCCAATCCTTGTGAAATTTGGTAGAGGCTTAGATTCTAGGACGATAACTGTTTTCTGTGAAAAAGGGCGAAATCGGTTGAAGCCACGCCCAGTTTTTATACACAGTCGACCGTCTGTCCTTCCGCTCGGCCGTTAACACGATAACTTGAGCAAAAATCGATGTATCTTTACTAAACTCAGTTCACGTACTTATCTGAACTCACTTTGTATTGGTGTAAAAAATGGCAGAAATCCGACTATGATCACGCCCACTTTTTCGATATCGAAAATTACGAAAAATGAAAAAAATGCCATAATTATATACCAAATACAAAAAAAGGGATGAAACATGGTAATTGTATTGGTCTATTGACGCAAAATATAACTTTAGAAAAAACTTGGTAAAATGGGTGTGACACCTACTATATTAAGTAGAAGAAAATAAAAAAGTTTTGCAGGGCGAAATCAAAAGCCCTTGGAATCTTGGAAGGAATACTGTTCGTGGTATTACATATACATATAAATAAATTAGCGGCACCCGACAGATGATGTTCTGGATCACCCTGGTCCACATTTTGGTCGATATCTCGAAAACGCCTTCACATATGCAACTAAGGGCCACTCCCTTTTAAAACCCTCATTAATACCTTTAATTTGATACCCATATCGTACAAACACATTCTAGAGTCACCCCTGGTCCACGTTTATGGCGATATCTCGAAAAGGCGTCCACATATAGAACTAAGGCCCACTGCTTTTTAAAATAATCATTAACACCTTTCGTTTGATACCCATATCGTACAAAAAAATTCTAGAGTCACCCCTGGCCCACCTTTATGGCGATATCTCGAAAAGACATCCACCTATAGAACTAAGGACCACTCCCTTTTAAAATACTCATTAACACCTTTCATTTGATACTCATATCGTACAAAAAAATTCTAGAGTCACCCCTGGCACACCTTTATGGCGATATCTCGAAAAGACATCCACCTATAGAACTAAGGCCCACTCCCTTTTAAAATACTCATTAACACCTTTCATTTGATACTCATATCGTACAAACAAATTCTAGAGTCACCCCTGGTCCGCCTTTATGACGATATCTTGAAAAGGCGTCCACCTATAGAACTAAGGCCCACGCCCTTTTAAAATACTCATTAAAGCCTTTCATTTGATACCCATATCGTACAAACAAATTCTAGAGTCACCCCTGGTCCACCTTTATGGCGATATCTCGAAAAGGCGTCCACCTATAGAACTAAGGCCCACGCCCTTTTAAAATACTCATTAAAGCCTTTAATTTGATACCCATATCGTACAAACAAATTCTAGAGTCACCCCTGGCCCACCTTTATGGCGATATCTCGAAAAGACATCCACCTATAGAACTAAGGCCCACTCCCTTTTAAAATACTCATTAACACCTTTCATTTGATACTCATATCGTACAAACAAATTCTAGAGTCACCCCTGGCCCACCTTTATGGCGATATCTCGAAAAGACATCCACCTATAGAACTAAGGCCCACTCCCTTTTAAAATACTCATTAACACCTTTCATTTGATACTCATATCGTACAAAGGAATTCTAGAGTCACCCCTGGTCCACCTTTATGGCGATATCTCGAAAAGGCGTCCACATATAGAACTAAGGCCCACGCCCTCTTAAAATACTCATTAACACCTTTCATTTGATACCCATATCGTTCAAAATAAATTCTAGAGTCACCCCTGGTCCACCTTTATGGCGATATCTCGAAAAGGCGCACACCTATAGAACTTAGGCCCACTCCCTTTTAAAATTATCATTAACAAATACATTCCAGGGTTACCCTAGGTTCTTTTTACAACATGGTGATTTCCCCTTACTTTGTCTCAACAGCTCTCAACTGAGTATGTAATGTTCGGTTACACTCGAACTTAGCCTTCCTTACTTGTTAAAATTTATTTTAAATTATTTAGTTTTTGGAGAAACACGTAGTTTTGCAGAATTTTTTATTCTCCCTTTCAGGAACTTCAGAACTACTGAAAAGCTACTCAGAACAAATTTTACATTTAAAAAATTTTTTTTTTTAACGTTAAGATTTGGGTAATGTGGCGGACATTTTTTTTCGATTCAGGACTCACTATTGAAAAGCCATTCAGAAGACATTCCCCCCTATTGCAAGTGTCGATTGCAGTAGATAGTCGACCGCTGAGCGATAATTGACTATCTTTATAATGTATACAAATTATGTTATATACATCGAAAAGTTGAAAAAATAGCAAAATCGGTCTTGTATAAAATAACTGTTTATAATGGTCCAAAGATTTGGCGATTAATTTGTATAGTAATAATATTAAATGCAAAAAATGGAATCGACAAATTGTCGATTCTATTCCGATCGACACTCGCAATAGGGGGGACTGTTTTTTTTTTAAGTTTCAGCTTTAATAAAAGCAATTTACAAAATTTTTTGTTTTTTATTTAACTTAAACTTTAAAGTTTTTATTATTTTTTTTTTCCCTTTTCAGGAAATCCAAAATTACTTAAAATTCATTCAAAACAATTTCTTACTTTCCTCTTCTTACGTGAAATATACAAGCACACATTTTATAATTTTGTTTTCAAAAGGCAGAATTTTTTTCTTTTTCGAAATGTTCAAAACTGTAGAAAACTTACTTTTTGTTACTGTACTTATTGTTTGATTTTCCGACAGGGTGGGTAAATGATGTATATTGGAACGATTTCCCATCATCCCTTGTCAAATTTGGTTTCTAGAAAAACCGGTTTGGGCCTTGTGCCATCATCAGTGTAGATTTTCGTTCAGAGATGATGATGGCACAGCGCCGAAACCGGTTTGTCTCGAAACCAAATTTGACAAGGGATGACGGAAAATCGTTCCAATATACATTACTCAGAAGAGTAATGTGTCTGTTTCGCGAGATTGCGTATGTCACCTTGATAGACATCACTCAACCTGCTAAGCCATTTTTGGTAGTTCCGAAGCAAGTAATGCCAGTCATTTCTACTTTTCCGAAATTGAAATCAGTTTTGAACACTATTTATGATCATGGGAAAAGACAGCTCGGTGCAGGTATCCCATTCCTCTGGTCCCAACTTGTTTCTCGAACCACTGTAATAGCTATATCATATTATTTGGACATTGTCCATGATTTGGAGCCATACAAATACTCCGACCTGCCGTCGTTCACTGAAAGGCCCACTCCTTTTTTCTCTTTACCTAAGCCAGAGAACTTACGGCAATCGCTATAATTGCATGCTCTTTTAGAATATTGTACTCTTGAATAATCACCACCAACATCAGGTGGAAGAAAGTGATTAGGGGTCCGCCGCGGTACACAGTGAAGATTGCTTTCAGTGATCATGTGTACAAACAGATTTCAGTACTCATTAGCAATAAATTTCTTTGCTGTACCTGTGCTATTCTCGACTGCCACAAGTACATGTTGTGGATAGCCGCGATAGGCTTAATCACTGCCATGAGTGACTGTTGACACAGAACTATCACTGATCCAAAATGTGCCTTCTTTCTCAAAACCTATTTGGTTTCAAGTCTTGTATTTTATACTTAGTGAATGGCGGGAACTATAACTTTTCGTACAATAATACGAACTTTTCAGATACGTCCTTTCAAATAGTTGTCCTTGAATTGGAAGAACTCAATGGGGGCAAGTATTCCGACTGATGTTTCTGTCGTATTGGGGGTTTACTTCACATGTGCCAAATATTAAAAAAAAGTTGTATATCGACTGCTGAGTGGAATATCATCTCGACTGCCGTCTCAGAATCTCACAACTTTTGGAAGACGCCCTATCTCAGACATGCCCTATCCTTGAAAAAACGCACTTTATGACCAAAAACTCAATACACTTTGACATTATTGAAGAGAATAAAAACAACATGGTGTTCCTCGACCGAGTTTTCATGTAGGTGTTTTTGAAGTTGGGCATTTTTTAAAGATTTCTGAGATAGGGCGTTAAACGGCAAAGTTGATATTCCATGCAGCAGTCGATATCTTCTGGAAATATATGTTTTTTTTTATAATGATAATATTTATTGTTACCTAATACTTGTCCCTCGAATACTCCAAGGTACGGCTTATCATGATTAAAGGGCCCATTACTGATACTTAGCATAGACTTGACTTGACTTGGCGTAAACTTGGCAACTTAACCACGATTATACTCCACTTAGCGCATACAATCTGGCATCATAATCAGCATTGAAATTTATTTTTAAATAAATGTCAATTTGCATGACAAAATGTCAAAATGAAATGGAAAAAAACAAATGGTATCTCAAAATGTAAACGTCACTTAGAACTTACATAGAAAATCAAAATTCAACAGACTTCTAAGTCAAGTTAAGTGTTGCCAAGTTTTGAGTAATCATTTAACAGAACTGTAAGTGACAGTTCTCAAGTCAAGTCAAGTCTATGCTAAGTATCAGTAATGGGCCCTTAAGGATTATGCTTCAGACCAAGCACGAGGATGAACTCATAGAAAGTGATCTTAGTTGGTTGAAAGGTGACCTAGCCTCAAAGTTATTCACTCAACCCAAAGCAGTACTTGCTTGCAAAGCTTTCTATTTATGGAAGCCCCTGTAGGTATGATTTGGAATGTTATACAGTGCATACGCAGTTGAGTCTCATGTAATATGTCTACTTGGTGAATACTTACTTCATTTTATAATGTTTAACTTTTGATTTACTCGCAATCTTTATTTGTGTTTTTCTGTTTTATGTTTGGTGAAAATGTGTGGAGGTCTGGTACTTGGCACGAGCATATTGAGCTTAGTATTATGTCGTTGATGTCTGTATAAAATTGTTGTTATTTTTATTGTTGCTGTTTTCAGTGGTATATTGTATTTGGTGCTGCCAAACTTTGGTACCAAAATAAAGTTAATTTTCGCACTCAAATTCAATTGCCAAAGTTTGGCCAAAGCAGATTTACAAAAAAACAAAAAAACTAAAACAAAAGCGAGGGCCATAGAAAAGTAGCAACAACAAGAAATTCGGGCAATAACGCAACACAAAATAAGTATAAGAGCCATAACTTAAAAAGTTAGCAGAAAACCCAGTAAATACCTATCAAAAAAGTTGGCGTCTTGATATAATGCTGATTTTATTTGATCAGAAAGAGAATGTGAGCTTTTATTAGATAACATTTTCTCTCTCACTAAGAGACGTACAGATGGTGCTTAGATTTAAATAAGGTCAAAATTATTGGGCAATATAAAGCTTTGTATAAGAAATTAAAAAGTGAGGTATATCTTATGACCTTAGGAATGTAGGGTGACACAAGGTAAGTTTTTAAAAATTGTACTGATGTCATAAAACTTGTCTTAACGTATAGATATGTTTTAACCGGAGTTTGTATTAACATAAGAATATTTTAATGCTTCATATCATTGATAAAAATATATGGGTGCAAGCTCTAGAATTACCTCGAATACTCCTTTTTGTTTTCTCCTTTTAGTCTGGCCAATTGGCTTTTGATATTTCATAACCCGGGCTCTCCCACTTCTTCTAATCAGGTAAATATTTAAAAGTTTCACCTGGCGTGACTTCTTCTCTTTCAATTTAGTCGGATTGTAATCCGAAGGTTTAAACAATAAACAATTTGCGTAGTGCTTCCTTTCAATTGATCCTACCTTTTTTATGCCGAATTCGAAAGGCAGTTACAAGGCAGATGAACTATACCTGAGAAGCTTTTCCAAATTGAAAAAACTTGTTTCTAAATCTTTGATGTTGCTTTGCCTGTGACTTGAACCCAGGACCTTCAGTTTGGTAGGCGGAGCATACTACAACCACACCAAGGTGGCCGCAATAATCGCCTTAATCCTATGAAAAAGGACCACAGATTAGTTGATTTGTCTACAAAATAGCGGTCTATCACAGACGATGTATTTTTTAAAAACACCAATATCAAAATTATGCAAAATTTGATTTCGATTCATAAACGGTTGAAAATTTACACAATTCCCTCTAACTATATTCTGGTGGACAGTTGGTTTGGGAACTCGAATTATGGCATATTTTTATTTGACCAGTTATAACACTAAGGCCCGGTTTTTCAGTAGTTTGTTAAGCTAAGCTTAAACTTAGTTTGCGTAAACTATAGTCAAATTTAAACTCAGTCACAGTTTAAGGTCGCCTTTGGGGTAGGCTTTTTTGTATAGCAACATTTTTTTTTATTAACTAGATAATTTGCAGATACGACAACAGCTAGATTTTGTTTACCCACAAATATTTAAAAGAGAATTCTCCAGCGAAATATATATCTAGTTACGGAGGTGATATCCAACATCATTATCTAGTTATTCTTTAACCAGATAGTTGAGTTGAGAGTTGATCTCCAAAGTCATTAGCATTTCCAAATTATTATCCAACCTTTGAGAGATTTCGAGAAATCTACGGTTAAATGACGTTTCTCCAGTTGATATCCTACATTGGACATCGAGCATGTGGTATCACCAAAGCCAGCAGCTATTTATTGTGAGAAATAACCACCTGGTTGATAGCAGTATTGAAGCGTAATTAATCAAAAATAAATTATACATATTTTGTTTTATTTTCGTGAAAATACTCTAATATGGAATCTTACATTTGACTCCAGTTAGAGCCACTGTTTCGAAACAACTCTTGAGATTTTAGAAGTATGCCTAGTTATCAACATGACCCCTAAAAGTACTCAAGCCCAAATGCTTGTTGGGTATATTCTACGCCATTACCAACAAACGCAAATAACTTGCAGGTTAACTAGAGTTTAACCGATCTGGCAGGCTGCTTAAGCTCAGCTTAAACTTCAGTTACAGTAGACTGAAAAACTGAAGAATAAGTTTCAGCGTAGATTAACCGACAAACTGAGTTGAACTTGTACTAAAAAACCGGGCATAGCTCATAATAATGTTTCTCACAGGAAAACTTAGTGTTTGCGGAGCTGCCATGCCCGATGGTAACCCATTGTTGGCTTGTAAGCCATGAAACCAGTTGTTCACAACGCAGGTAGAAGTTCGAATGCAAACGCTATTTCTTTGTAGTTGTATGTGTGTGTATGGATAATGTCTGAGCATAGAATTCATGCGTGGGAAGCCGCACTCACACGACATATATATGAATTGACCAGCGTCAGTTTGAAGCAGCTTTTGATGTCAGTCAATTAGACCTTTGTATTTAAGTAAAACCAAAAGTGAGAATATGTATGTGCAAAGAAAGGTCGACTTACTTAATTAAGGTATGACTCGGTCATGCGTGATTTATGGCGGCACTTTAAAAGGTGACGGCAGAGCGTCATACATAAAGAAACAAACATATTCCATGTATTTTATTTTCGTTGTTCTAATGTTTAATGTCAAAATCATACTGCGCCAGATGGTAAAATGACAAATCAAATAAAAAAATGTCCAACCAGCTGATGACCCTGCTACCGGGAAGCTTCCACCATGACCTCATTTATTGCCAATTTATCGATACTTCCTATTTATCGAAGTCTGTACTTTTTGTCGTTGTTATTAATAGCTTAATGTTGTATAAGTGATGCTTATGTGATGGTGACTTGATAATAATAAGAAGCAGTGAAGCGGTATTTTAGATATTGTAGTGAGTTTTGAGAAATTCTTGATTATTCTGCACCTTCTGTTATCGTTTAACGGCTGAACTGGCATATAAATGACTCAGATATTCAATACAGCAAAATGTTCTTTATTTGCAACACTACTATGGAAGTAAAACTTCACAATTTAATTACTCGCGTACTTAACTTAAAACGTTTTCAAATGAAACTTATTGACCGTCACTTGGACTGCGCTGTTTTTATACTCATAGTTTAGCTCGTTCACCTATTTCTCTAAGAGTCTAGACATTTATTCAACAGCCGTTTCGAATTGTTGCTTATTAGTTACTCGTTTCTGTATCTTATAGTTGGTTATTTATTTCTTGTTTCTACATCTTATATTGTCTTCAGCTACATACATGTATGCATATCTGTAGTTTATGTAAGCATTTTGACCACTCTTGTGTTATTACTACTAAAACATATCTGTGATACACAATCTCGAAAAAAAAAACGAAAACTTGTTTTGAGTAGGTTTCAAATAGTTCTGAATTTCCTGAAAAAAAGCTCTTCAAATTACGCCCAGCTTTTATATTTCTCCAAAAATCGAAATTAAAAAAATGTTTATGCAATTCTGATTGGTGCGACTCTGTCCTTAATGGCAGCACATAGCATTTTATAGCTCTTTTGTCCACTCTCGAATTAAGAAAACCCGTAAGTTGTTTCTGAAATCATAAATTCAATTTAGCTCGGAGGTAGTTTTGAACCAGATAAAAAAGCAAATTAAAGCGAATAGCAAACACACGAAACTAAAGGGGTTGGTGTCGAAATTCTGTATGTAAAAAATTCTAAAAACAAAATTCTGCTTTTTAAAATTCTGCTTTTTTTAAAATTCTGCTTTCTAAAATTCTGCTTTCAAAATTCTGTATTCAAAATTCAGTATTAAAATATAATGTTAACAATGTTAAAGAGGTCATGTAATTATTTAGAAAAAGTGCGCCATACACAGTAATTCTGCGTAGAACACCTTTCTGCATAGGCGGCCTTTGACCGCGCTTATAAAAAATAACCCTGGGCTACGCCATGTCAAGTCCGGGTGTATGGTATAACCGTGGATACGGCCACGGTGATGTCCTTCTGCGTAGTATACCCTTCTGCGAAGGCGGCCTTCGGCGGCACTTTCAAAAAATAACCCTTAGCCGAACCAACACCGGCTACGCCATGCGATAATTCAGAAATTTTGACTTTCAGAATTAAACATGCAGAATTTTGAAAAAACAGAATTTTAGAAAGCAAAATTTTAAAAAGCAGAATTTAAAAAAAGGAAAATTTTAAAAAAGCAGAATTTTTTTGCAATTTAAAGAATTTTGTCAACCAGAATTTTGTAATACAGAATAATGACACGCCCCAACTAAAACTATATTAGGTTGATGTTAGCCTAATAAAGTTACTGAGCCCCTCAAATTTTTAGGATCCAGGCGAACCTTATCCAATGTTCTTAAAATTTAAATCTAGACCAAAGTAGATAAGCAGATTTTCTAAAATTTTGTAAAAAAGCCAAATAGAGATAAGAAATTTCTGTAAAAAGCTTAAAGAAAGTTTAAAGATAAATAGCAATTTTTCAAGCTAAACGGAGCAAAAAAGCTAAGTCTAGCTTGAAAAAAGCTAAATCTAGCTTGAAACAAACTAAAATGGCAACACTAATAGTGACGTATCGAAACTGCTAATATTTGCCATAATGTTTGTAAAAATGTGTGTTATTTTTTGCTGGGTACAACACCCACAATTACATGCACGCATACAAAACATAAGAACATATACATATACATATTTATTTTTATATATATCTGTCTCCGAATAATACCAAACCACCGACCGTAATTTGTTTACCCAATTTTATATTCCTTTTTATACTCAGCTGAGCAGATCTCACAGAGTATATTAACTTTGTTCGCATAACGGTAATCCGTAACGGCATAAACTAATCGAGATAGATATAGACTTCTATATATCTAAATGATCTGGGTGAAAAAAGAAATTCATTTAGCCATGCCCGTCCGTCCGTCCGTCCGTAAACACGATAACTTGAGTAAAATTTGAGGTATCTTGATGAAATTTGGTATGTACATTCCTGAGCGGTCATCTCAGATCGCTATTTAAAATGAAGGAAATCGGACTACAACCACGTCCACTTTTTCGATATCAAAAATTTCGAAAAACCGAAAAAGTGCGATAATTCATTACCAAAAACGGATATAGCCATGAAACTTGGTAGGTGCATTGGCCGTATGACGCAAAATATAAAATTGCTAAAATTTTGGAAAATGGGCGTGGCACCGCTCACTTTTAAAAGAAGGTAATTTAAAAGTTTTGCAAGCTGTAATTTCGCATTCGTTGAAGATATAATGATGAAATTTGACAGGCACGTTCCTCCTATTACTATATGTGTGCTAAATAATAATTAGCAAAATGGGAAGACGAACAAGCACACTTTTAAAAAAAAATTTTCTTAAAGTAAAATTTTAACAAAAAATTTAATACCTTTACAGTATATAAGTAAATTATGTCAACATTCAACTCCAGTAATGGTATGGTGCAACAAAATACAAAAATAAAAGAAAATTACAAAATGGGCGTGTCTTCGCCCTTTTTCATTTAATTCGTCTAGAATACTTTTAAGACCATAAGCCGAACAAAAATTTACCTATCCTTGTGAAATTTGGTAGGTGCATAGATTCTGTGACGATAACTGTTTTCTGTAAAAATGGGCGAAATGGGTTGAAGGCACGCCCAGTTTTTATCCACAGCCGACTGTCTGTCCTTCCGCTCGGCTGTTAACGCGATAACTTGAGCAAACATTGATATATTTTACTAAACTTAGTTCACGTAGTTATCTGAACTCACTTTATCTTGGTATAAAAAATGGCCGAAATCCGACTATAACCACGCCCACTTTTTCGTTATCGACCATTACCAAAAATGAAAAAAATGCCATAATTCTGTACCAAATATGAAAAAAGAGATAAAACATGGTAATTGGATTGGTATATTGACGCAAAATATAACTTTAGAAAACAATTTGTAAAATGGCACCTACCATATTAAGTAGAAGAAAATGAAAAAGTTCTGCAGGGCGAAATCAAAAGCCCTTGGAATCTTGGCAGGAATACTGTTCGTGGTATGACATATATAAATAAATTAGCGGTACCCGACAGATGATGTTCCAGGTCACCCTGGTCCACATTTTGGTCAACATCTCAAAAACACCTTCACACATACAACTAATGGCCACTTCCTTTTAAAACCCTCATTAATACCTTTAATTTGATACCCATATCGCAAAACACATTCTAGAGTCACCCCTGGTCCATCCTTATTGCGATATATTGAAAAGGCGTCCCCCTATAGAACTAAGGTCCACTCCCTTTTAAAATACTCATTAACACCTTTCATTTGATACCCATCTCGTACAAACACATTCTACAGTCCCCCTGGTCAACCTTTATGGCGATATCCCAAAATTGCGTCCACCTATAGAACTATGGCCCACTCCCTTTTAAAACCCTCATTAATACCTTTAATTTGATACCCATATCGTACAAACACATTCTAGAGTCCCCCTGGTCCACCTTTATGGCGATATCCAGAAACTGCGTCCACCTATAGAACTATGACGCACTGCCTTTTAAAATACTCTGTAATACTTTCCATTTGAAACCCATGTCACACAAACACATTCCAGGTTTACCCTAGGTTCGTTTTCCTACATTGTGATTTTCCCTTATTTTGTCTCCAAAGCTCTCAGCTGAGTATGTAATGTTCGGTTACAACCGAACTTAGCCTTCCTTACTTGTTTGTTTATAAAGTTTTCGCAATTTTCTATTGACCACCAACAAAATTATATTAATTTCTGCTATTTAATTTTTCATCTTTTATTTTATGTGTATACAAATATTTCTAATATTAACGGCCAAGGTTTCATTATAATTTACTGCACTTGTAAATTCAGTTTTGTTTTGTTGCCATGTACTGCCTCTTCTTTCGTTTCGTTTGCCTGATTAAAAACTAAAATTTTAATGCATTTCTAAGCAAGTTTGAACAGAGAAATCTTGGCAATTTGAACAAAATTTTTTAGTGAGCAATAAAAATAAACTCACAGAGTAACATACATACATACATATGAAGGGCACATATGTGAATACCCTGTAGTAAGTCAATGGTAATAGGCTTCTTAACAACAACTACGAATCTCACGCCAGTCTAGTCTTCCCAGATTATGCTGTAAATTTACATTAAAGCAGGGATCGCCACAAGCTTCTTATGGAAGCGTGACCACACCTACTTTGAAATCCAAAAAAAAAAAAAAAAAACAAAATGGCGACGGAGCTAGTAAAAAGTATTTTTTTTTTAATTTATTTTTTTATAATTTTTAATTTTTTTTTATATTTTTAGGTTTTTTATTTTTTTGTTTTGTTTTTTAGAAACAAAATAATATGAATAATAATAATTTTGTAATTCTGATAAAAGAAAAATTCACTCAATTATTTTATTTAATCTTTTATATTTTTTGTTTTTATTCTTTGTATATTTTAAAAAAATTTTTTTTGTTTTGTTTTTAATTTTTTTATTTAATAGTATTTCGGAAAGAAGGATTAAAGTGGAGATCTTAACCTACTGTAAATTGTCCGCAATTAATTTTTCTATATCTATTTTGATGTTTGTGTTTGATAATTTCAGAAGCGCTTCTAAATGCTGATTTGTAACTCTATTTCTGTTATTTGTTTTTATTTGCTTAAGGAATGAAAAGGAGCTTTCACAAATGTACGTACCACCAAACATTGAATAAAATTTTAAAACTTCTTGACGCAGTAAGGGATATTTCTCCTTGCTTACAACTTTCTAAAAATCAATGCCTTTTAAATCTAGTAACCGTGGTTCAAAGTCGCATTGTAAGTCGCATAGCTCCATTTGGAGTTCTGGGCTCTGCTCATTTGCATCCCATGTCATGGGTATAAAAAAAATTGGTAACATTTTCCTGTTGCTGAGAGCTTTAAAGAAATTTTCATTGTGATTTTCGCTTTAGTAGCATCAACCTGTCAAAACTGATAAATATGCATGCAAGCCGAAATAAAGACATTCGATTTGCTTGAAATGTGGTATATAAATTTGCCTATATTAGTATTTACGATGGTTTTTTCAGGGAAGTAGACCAGAGACGGACTGGGACTAGGATTAGGACTAGGACTGGGACTGAGAAGTGGAGTAGTACTGGGACTGGGACTCGTAATGGGACTGGAACAAAATACATACCACCTTCTAGGACTGGCAATAAGGGATGAAGAGGAATGAGAAAAATTTGAGAGAAGAGAAAAGAGAAAAGGAGAAGGAGACTGTCATGGGTTCTGAACTATATTCCAAGTTTCAAGCTTTTTGCTTATCGGGAAGTTACTTAAATTTCGATTACAAAATTCTGTTCGCTACACAGAGTCAAGCTAAATAAAACCGTTTAAAAAAAAGGCTATTATTTATTATATTCTGTTAGATAAATGAGTGATAATCTTAAATTATCTTCTCCGATTATTAATGGTGAAACAAATTGGCCGCCAGGGGCTTTCGTTCGCGAATTTGTGCATAAGACTATTGAGATTACTCAAAATGTAGCAAAAATTCCTCCTCAAAGTTCCGATCCAAAAAACTTAATTTAATATCTTTCTTAAGCATTTACTATCAAAACGTTAGAGGCTTGAATACTAAATTAACTGACTTTTATTTTAAAACCATTCACTGTAACTATAATATTATTGCTTTTACCGAAACATGGCTGAAACCCAATGTTTTAAATTCCGAAATTTTTTGTGGTGAGTATCAGACCTATAGAAATGATCGCTTAAATAGGACCTGAGGTGGTGTCTTGCTAGCTGTACATTCTTCAATTCCATCTGAAGATGTTATTTTAGCGGAAGTTGATTCCATCGAGTTTAAATGCATCCGAATCTTACTAGACCGGGGTCATATTTACTTAACCGTTTGCTATATTCCACCGTCTTCTGATCTATCAGTGTATATGCACCATATTTCACTGTTACAATCAGTCAATTCGATGATAAAGTCCACGGACTCAATGATTGTTTTAGGCGACTTTAACCTGCCACATATATCTTGGAATACCGTTGATCACAATATTGTCCCCGTATCATCCAAGATGCATAACAATGACTTTTTGGATGGAATTACTGATCTTTGCCTTAATCAGATCAATTTCTTTCCAAATAAGTATGGAAAATTCTTAGACTTAGCATTTGTTGACGACATATCTAAATTCTCTATAAATCGGTGTGAACCTCTTGTTTTGCCAGAAGACGCTTACAATCCTTCTCTTGAGATAACTTACGAAATCATAAGCAACGAAGCCGGTTGCACTAACAAAACATGTGTCTCTACAAGATGCTTTGATTTTTCCAAAGCTAATTTCAACAATTTAAATAAAGAGTTTTCTGAGATAACTTGGCCTCGATATAAAGAGGATGTAGAGGAAAACGTTTTACATTTTAATAAAACCATTTATACTTTATTTGAAAAACATGTGCCCAAACGCAAATGCTCGTACATTGAACCAGTGCAAGCCTGGTTTACTAAAGATTTAAAAGCTTTAAAACATAAGAAATCACGTTTATTCAAATTATATAAGAGAACCGGTTTACATTCTCATTATGCACAGTACGCTATTTTCCGTCATAAGTATTTTGAACTTAATAAAAAGTGTTAGAAAGCTTACATATGTAAAATTAAAAGAAACATTATTTGCCACCCGAAGTCTTTTTATGATTTCGTAAATTCTAAACGCAGAACTAACGGATTTCCTTCTGCCATGAAGTTTAGAAATAGCATTTCCAGCAACGATCAAGAGATTGCAAACTTCTTCGCTCAATTCTTTCACTCTAATTACTCTGCTGTGGTTGATTCATCACCTACAAGTTATCCGTATGAGCTCCATTCTAGTAACTTAATATATGCCCCACATTTGCTGCCTGAAGATGTTCTACTACACCTAAAGACCCTAAAAGAATCCTTGAAATACGGTCCCGATTTGATCCCAACATGTTTTCTTAAAAAATGTGCGGAATACATTTACCAACCCCTTACTGATCTAATTAACCTCTCTTTAAAAAATGGCATTTTCCCGACGGCTTGGAAGTAATCTTTTCTTATCCCACTCCATAAAAAAGGAAGCAAGTCGTCTATTGAAAACTATCGTGGAATAGCAAAGCTCTCCGCTATCCCTAAGCTTTTCGAAGCAATCGTTACTAATCACCTTACATTTTCGATTTCTACATTGATAGGTAGTTCTCAGCATGGCTTATGTAGAGCCAAATCAACTACAACCAATTTGCTTGAATTTATAACTCACGTCTTTAATGGGTTTAGAAACAATCATCATACCGACGTTATATACACTGATTTCAGCAAAGCATTCGACAAAGTACGCTACTTATTACTTGTTTATAAACTGGAATTGCTTGGTTTTCAACCTGGCCTAACTCGCTGGATCTCCTCCTATCTTTGCGGTAGAACTCTAAGAGTCATTTTTAAAAAAATTTGTTCGAATGTCATCGATGTTCCCTCCTGTGTGCCTCAGGGTAGCCATCTCGGTCCTATTCTGTTTTTGATCTTTATAAATGTTTTTCCACAAGTTCTTGGTTGGTAAATTAATGTCAAGATTTGTTTGAAAAAAAAGTCTTTTAGAATCTCTTACTGTGAGTGTAGCATGATTTCTGGCCAGACGATAATATTGCCAGTTTTCATTTGTGGGATGTTGCTTCCAAATTTTGTAAGACTTACTACGACCTTTGATAGCCAGCAGAACCTCTTTTGTGAACCACGGCTGTTTATTTGTTTGGGACTTTACCGCCTTTAGAGGTACATATTTAGTAAATAGGTAATTTAAAAGAAACATGAAATAACTGAGATTTTGGTTAATATCTGAAAACATCCACACGCGGTTCCAATGTAAAGAATCAGCTTCGCGCATTAGTTCAGAGATATTAACTGACTTAAAATCCCTATAATAAAATTGTGTTTCGGTATTGCAATTAAAATCTATATCATACGACAACTATAAAATATTCTAAAATTTTAATGTACGCCGACGACGTAAAACTTGTTAAGTCATACGCGTCGGTTGAAGAACGTTCTGTACTCCAGGCGGATTTAAATCGTTTAGTTACTTGGTGTAATGCGAATTTTATGCCTCTCAACATAGAAAAATGTAAATCCATGTGTTTTTCACGTGGGAACATACAGCCAGCTTCCTACACAATTAATGGCCAAACTCTGGAAAGCGTTGATGTTTTTGTCGATTTGGGAGTTACAATGAATTGCAAACTTAGTTTCAACCCTCATATTAATGCCACAGAAAGCTCTCATGCCATGAAAAGCTCTCAGTGAAAACTCATCTGCTTTGCAGATGCCGTTCGGAGTCGGCATAAAACATGTAGGTCCCGTCCGGCCAATTTGTAGGGAAAATCAAGAGGAGCACGACGCAAATTGGAAGAGAAGCACGGCCTTAGATCTCTTCGGAGGTTATCGCGCCTTACATTTATTTTTTTTTTTATTTTTTTATTAATGCCACAGTCAATAAAGCGAGAGGAGTTTTAGCATTTGCGAAAAGATGGGCAAAGGAATTTAGTGATCCTTACGTTACAAAACCCCTTTTTACATCATTAGTGAGGCCGATATTAGAATATGGATCGATAATTTGGAATCCGCGTTATCAAGTTCATGTGGATAGACTAGACTCAATTCAAAAACAGTTTTTACTTTTCGCCTTTAGAAATCTTCAATGGGACTCTCCGTATAATCTTCCTCCTTACACTAATCGATTAAAACTAATAAATCTTCCTACCCTTGCAAGTCGTAGAGAAATGCTAGGTGTACTATTTATGGCTAGACTTTTAAATGGATCGATTTCAAGCCCATTTCTATTGAACGAAGTGAACTTGAATGTTCCATGCCGAGTTTCAAGGCATTATAAACCTATAATTCTTAAACAATGCAGAAGCAATTTCCAACTACGCGAACCTTTTCTATGTTTGTGTGAAGATTATAACTCTCACTCGAGAATAATTGATGTTTCGGACTCGCTCTTTGCCATAAAAAAGACGGTTCTATCTTCTCTTAATAATTAAAAAACAAGTAAGGAAGGCTAAGTTCGGGTGTAACCGAACATTACATACTCAGTTGAGAGCTATGGAGACAAAATAAGGAAAATCACCATGTAGGAAAATGAACCTAGGGTAACCCTGGAATGTGGTTATATGACATGTGTATCAAATGGAAGGTATTAAAGAGTATTTTAAGAGAGAGTAGGCCATAGTTCTATGGATGGACGCCGTTTAGGGATATCGCCATAAAGGTGGACCAGGGCTGACTCTAGAATGTGGGTATCAAATGAAAGGTGATAATGAGTATTTTAAAAGGGAATGGGCTTTAGTTCTATAGGTGCACGCCTTTTCGAGAAATCGCCATAAAGGTGGATCAGGGGTGACTCTAGAATATGCTTGTACGATATGGGTATCAAATGAAAGCTGTTAATGAGTATTTTGAAAAGGAGTGATCCTTAGTTCCCTAGGTGGACGCCGTTTCGAGATATCGCCATAAAGGTGGACCAGGGGTGTCTCTAGTTGTACGATATGGGAATCAAATGAAAGGTGTCACTGAGCATTTTAAGAGGGAGTGGGCATTAGGTCTATAGGTGGACGCCTTTTCGAAATGTCGCCATTAGGGTGGGCCAGGGGTGACTCTAGAATGTGTTTGTACGATATGGGTATCAAATGAAAGCTATTAATGAGTATTTTGAAAAGGAGTGATCCTTAGTTCCGTAGGTGGACGCCGTTTCGAGATATCGCCATAAAGGTGGACCAGGGGTGTCTCTAGTTGTACGATATGGGTATCAAATGAAAGCTGTTAATGAGTATTTTGAAAAGGAGTTATCCTTAGTTCTATAGGTGGACTCCTTTTCGAGATCTCGCCATAAAGGTGGACCAAGGGTGACTCTATAATGTTTGTACGATATGGGTATCAAACGAAAGGTGTTACTGAGCATTTTAAGAGGGAGTGGGCATGAGGTTAATAGGTGGACGCCTTTTCGAGATATCGTCATTAGGGTGGACCAGGGGTGACTCTAGAATGTGTTTGTACGATATGGGTATCAAATGAAAGGTGAATGAGTATTTTAAAAGGGAACGGGCTTTAGTTCTATAGGTGAACGCCTTTTCGAGAAATCGTCATAAAGGTGGACCAGGGGTGACTCTAGAATATGTTTGTACGATATGGGTATCAATTGAAAGCTGTTAATGAGTATTTTGAAAAGGTGTGATCTTTAGTTCCATAGGTGGACGCCGTTTCGAGATATCGCCATAAAGGTGGACCAGGGGTGTCTCTAGAATGTGTTTGTACGATATGGGAATCAAATGAAAGGTGTTACTGAGCATTTTAAGAGGGAGTGGGCATTAGGTCTCTAGGTGGACGCCTTTTCGAGATATTGCCATTAGGGTGGGCCAGGGGTGACTCTAGAATGTTTGTACGATATGGGTATCAAACGAAAGGTGTTATTGAGCATTTTAAGAGGGAGTAGGCATTAGGTCTATAAGTGGACGCCTTTTCGAGATATCGTCATTAGGGTGGGCCAGGGGTGACTCTAGAATGTGTTTGTACGATATGGGTACCAAACGAAAGGTGTTACTGAGCATTTTAAGAGGGAGTGGGCATTAGGTCTATAGGTGGACGCCTTTTCGAGATATCGCCATTAGGGTGGGCCAGGGGTGACTCTAGAATGTGTTTGTACGATATGGGTATCAAATGGAAGGTATTAAAGGGTATTTTAAAAGAGAGTGGGCCACAGTTCTGTAGGTGGACGCCGTTTGTAGATATAGCCATAAAGCTGGACCAGGGGTGACTAGAATGTGTTTGAACGATATGGGTATCAAATAAAAAGGAGTGGGCCTTAGGACTATTGGCGGACGCCTTTTCGAGATATCGCCATAAAGGTTGACAAGGGTTGTGAACAGTATTCCTGCCAAGATTCCAATGGCTTTTGATTTCGCCCTGCAGAACTTTTTCTTCTACTTAATATGGTAGGTGTCACACCCATTTTACAAAGTTTTTTCCAAGGTTATATTTTGCGTCAATAAACCAATCCAGTTACCATGTTTCATCCCTTTTTTCGTATTTGGTATAGAATTATGGCATTTTTTTCTTTTTTCGTAATTTTCGATATCGATAAAGTGGGCGTGGTTATGGTCAGATTTCGGCCATTTTTTATACCATGATAAAGTGAGCTCAGATAAGTAGGTGGGCTAAGTTTAGTAAAGATATATCGGTTTTTGCTCAAGTTATTGTGTTAACGGCCGAGCGGAAGGACAGACGGTGGACTGTGTATAAAAACTGGGCGTGGCTTCCACCGATTTCGTCCATTTTCACAGAGAACAGTTACCGTCATAGAGTCTATGTCCGTACCAAATTTGAGAAGGATTGGTAAATTTTTGTTCGACTTATGGCATTAAAAGTATTCTAGACAAACTAAATGAAAATGGGCGGAGCCACGCCCATTTTGAAATTTTCTTTTATTTTTGTATTTGTTGCATCATATCATTACAGGAGTTGAGTTTTGACTTAATTTACTTATATACAGTAAAGATATTAAATTTTTTGTTAAAATTTGAATTTAAAAAAAAATTTTTTTAAAAAGTGGGCGTGTTCTTCATCCAATTTTGATAATTTTTATTTAGCACATATATAGTAATAGTAGTAGCGTTCCTGCCAAATTTCATCATGATATCTTCAACGACTGCCAAATTACAGCTTGCAAAACTTTTAAATTACCTTCTTGTAAAAGTGGGCGGTGCCACGCCCATTGTCCAAAATCTTACTAATTTTCTATTCTGCGTCATAACTTCAACCCATCTGCCAAGTTTCACCGCTTTAACCGCCTTTGGCAATGAATTATCGCATTTTTTCGGTTTTTCGAAATTTTCGATATCGAAAAAGTGGGCGTGGTTATAGTCCGATATCGTTCATTTTAAATAGCGATCTGAGATGAGTGCCCAGGAATCCACATACCAAATTTCATCAAGATACCTCAAAATTTACTCAAGTTATCGTGTTAACGGACGGACGGACGGACGGACATGGCTCAATCAAATTTTTTTTCCATCCTGATTATTTTGATATATGGAAGTCTATATCTATCTCGATTCCTTTATATATGTACAACCAACCGTTATCCAATCAAACTTAATATACTCTGTGAGCTCTGCTCAACTGAGTATAATTATATTTATACTTTTAGTCTATTGTATTTTGTGAATCTATATTTCTCAGCTGATGAGTTTCTCTGTAGCTGATCTGTTTTGGATCTCGGCGCTTAAGAAGCCACTGCCTCTCAAAGACTCGGTAACAAAAAAATTATAAGTAACACATAAATCAGAAAAAAAAAAAAAATGCAGCAGAAATGGGGCTGGCACGTACAGAAACCCAGTCGGACTTGGAAGCTGTCAAAATTAACGCATTGCATTGTTTTCTTGAATGCATTTAAAAATAACGTATGTAGGTTCAATTCAAATTTAATTTAATTATTAAATAAATCAAACAAATATCCATTGTTTTCGTACAGGTGAAACAAAAATATACCGAAAAATATTACTTCAAAAGTAATTTTACACGAAATTATAGCAGTTGAGTTTCTAATGGGTACAGCAGAATACATTCGGATGTGGTCGAGAGGATAGAATGCGTGCGCGGGGGGATGTGTGGTGCGCTTGCCTATGCGGTGCGCTTGCCTGAGCGTTTTACAAAAACAATTGCGTGAAAGCGCTTATGGAGTGACGACCCCTGCATTAAAGTATTTCAGACTTATAAGCGGGCGATTAAAATAAAATTATTTTATAATTTCAAGGGCGTAGCTGGTTGTGGTAGAGACCGGGAAGACTTTTTCCCATCTCATGTGGTAAGATTTGATTCAAACATTCTAGACTTATCAAATATCGACGATGATTTGTTTATGCGCATACGTAAACCGATAGGGAAAGAGGTAAGGAGGGAGGGAAGGAAATTCGTCTTCATTATATGGTAAAACTAAGTGCAAACTATATAGAACATTCAATGAAAAAAAGGCAAATACGGAGGCATAATAAGCGAAAAAGCCATGCGCAAGGCCTCCTATTCGTCGTATGTGCTATGTTTTAATAATTGCAAACCATGGAAACAATTTAACTTAAAATGCAGTGCGAAACTGTTGCTTTGTGAGACTGTCTCTCATAATGGCTGCTGGGGATCTCTACTCTTGCAAAGTTTTATTACAAAATTTGAATTGAGAAAAAATATGGCTCTTTAATCAAAACTCGTCAGGGTTAATAACACCAAATTCTGCAAGCGGAGTATCCTTGTCATAAGCAATATGCTAGAAAAAAAGCAATCGTTTTTGTATAAGAGGTTATACAAACATGTAGAAATTATTTAAATATTGTGGCAAATATTAGCAGTTTCAATAAGTTACTATGCAGCTGAGGAATATTCAATGGGACTATTATAATATTTCTCCTTACACTGGAACAAGGCTTAATCCTCGGGGAAGCTTAAGTGCAGGCCATATTGCTAAACCAGAATAGCGCCATCTAATGTCGGAATATATGGTCCCGTGCATGAGCTTTAAAAGGGATCCCGGGGCCACAATTGAGCCGGAAAGTTAGTGCTAGGGTGCAGAAATGGCAGACACGTCTATATCGATGGTTCTAATTTACCGGAAAGGATGGTGTCTGCTGTTTACTGTATCGATCCGGAAATAAGAAGATCCTACAGGCTGCCAGACGACTGCAGCGTAATTCAAGTGGAAATTTTAGCTGTGAAGAAAGCAGCACAAATTCTGGAGGAAGCGTGTTTAATTTGCAATCGCGTCAGTATATAAATTGATAGTCAGACGGCGATTATGGTAATAATCTCACACAGTTCTTCATTCAGAACTATCATACAATGCAAAGAAGCATTGGAAAAATTTTGCTTAGGATGGACCATACATTCATACTGGGTTCCCGGTCATAAAGGAAAAGAAAATAATGAAACGGTTGGAGGCGTTTGCAAAGGAGGGTGCAGCAGTCGCTGAAACGACAACAGACGTCCCAATGCGTTTGGGAGAAATCAAAAGGGGACAGGAGTGGCACATTACTCATCAAACAGGAAAGGTGTGGACAAAAACGAGGGGCTGCAAAATTCCTCAAAGCCTAGAATATTAGACTCACTAAGTGGATCATGTCACTGAAGAGAGAAGACTTGAGGCTCATGATAGACATTCCAAATGGACACTGCCTTCTGACGTCAAATGCTTATAAGTAAGGCATCGTCAGCATGGCTGCGCTCATGTCCTGCGATCGTCAGCTTAAGTCTCTAGCTATTATGGGCGGGTCTTAGAAAACTTCTAGCACTTTCCAAGAGGACGCAGTAATTTTATAACATAAGTCCTAGCACCTGATTGGGTTCTTTCGTTTGGTCGTCAAACAAATTTAGTACCACTATGGACATATTCAGTCTATGTGAGACGTTTTTTGGCCAGTTCCACCTAGCCTAACCTAACGCACCAATACGTGTATTTTCAGATGGTACGGGTACGTTTGCGTATAATTGATCGGTTTTTAATAAAAAAAACTTGCTTATTATTCAATAATTATTATGAAGAAAGGTCTACGCAATACAAATTTTAGCTATTATGTTTTAAGTCAAAAGCGTACTCAAAGATTTTAGCTTTCTTTTATCATAGTAATAACTACAGGAAAATTATGCATGGATTCATGTGCATATGAGTATAAAGTTATCGGATATCTCAAAACACTTCGAAACTTTTGTAAGCAATTCACATAAACATCGAAACTGATTTCATACAACCGAAACCAATTTGCAAAGAAAATAAAAGTTGTATTAACTGTAGGGATGTAACGGAAGTGAGTTTATCGGAACCGGGGTCGAAATCGGAGCGTACGGATTTGCTTTAGCTGAATCGGAATCAAAACCGAAATCGGAAGTGTAAGCATGGTACAAGATACATATGTAAATAAAATTTTCAGTGGAAAAACTTAGTGGAACAATTATTTAAAAATACACACTTGCGCAAAGTCTTTATGTTTTTCCGTTAAACCTTTGTTGTTGTTGTTGTTGTAGCTCCCCGAAGGCCTTGGGGAGCGTTACCGATGTTGGCGGTCCTTTGCCGGATGAAGATCCGATACGTTCCGGTACCAAGCCCGACCATCTCGGGAATAATTTGTTATGACCGCATGCGACCTTCAAGGCCATCTCGCACTCCCACCCCCTAGATCCATGAGGAGTTCGGGGTCGCCAGACCATCGGCTGTTAATGAAACAGGATTCGTCAGGGATAGGTGAGGTTGACAATTGGGTTGAGAAGCTATATAGTGCATTGGCAACCACTTGAAAGGGTTGCGCTACACAACCACTTGAATCTATTTGGTATTTTAGTCGCCTCTTACGACACGCATACCTACCAAGGGTATATTCTAACACCCTAACCTGCTGAGTTCCCGTTAAACCTTTCTTCTTATGTGATTCAATAATACATTTGAACTCAAACATTCGGAGCCGATATCGGAATTAATAATTAATCGAAAAAAGTTGCGAATTGGAATCGAAATAGAAGCACTGTTACATCCCTAACACACACGCACAAATGAAAAATTTAGTCTTCCCAGCAAAAAGTACTGTATGCAAACGTGTAAATGATAATTATGATATAAGCCGGCAAGATGACATAAATGTAGGATGTTCACGTCGATGGCATTACGCTACAAACTGTCAAACATCCAAAGATCTATAATACAGTCCTAGACAGCACGGTGGTTCAAGGTGTATGCTTCCGACATTGTATGTAAAGCCACTTTTCGGCAGCATAGCGCATTTTCCTTGCCTTGAAATAACATGCACTGGAACGACTGCAGGTTTATTAAAAAACTATACTCAGAACTGTCTACTTATATTTCCTGAATATCATTTTAAAGTGACGCGAAAAAGCTTAACATAAAGGAATATTATGAGATGCTTAAAAAATAGTGTTTTGCTGAATTGTCATAAAGCGGGCACTCCTGTAAAGAACTGCTTGATCTACCCCCTCTCGCAGGCGCATAATGAAATACATGGGTAAGCCCCACGATTGGGTGCTGCACTTACAGCACCTAAAGCACAAGGAGGCCCTAAATTTTATTCACACAAAGTCGGCAAACACCTTCAATGGGTCGCTCTCGGTGAATATTGTTATCAATATACGTTAAGCAACTCTTGAAGAAGTGAAAAGTAGACCTCCCAGAGAGGCGTGAGTCACTCTGTTCCAACTTCGCTTTGAATACTGCATTAGTTGAAATTCTCACTTGTCCAAAAAAACGCCCCGACATACATACAGTACCAACAATTTACCAGCGGCATCCGTACGTTTAAACTGTAAGTTTCCTTGGACTTGTTGACAATTTATTAGTGATGGTGCTTATTGTATAGGCTTAAGCAATGTTTACACAACAGTTCTCACTATTTTTAAAAGGAAGCAGAAGGGAAAGGAAAGTAGAAAGAAAATAAGTGGATAGGAAGGGAAAGATTATAAGTCAAAACCGAAGCCAAAATAGAAGGCGGAACCATAACCGGATGGCATGTTATTAACTTGCTATTGAAGTGTTAATGGTTGGTTATCGATTATTTGTCGACGGGATAAAGGCGTGTTATACATTTCTTATCGACAAATTGTCGTGTTTCTATCGGCGTTTCATCGACGAGGTATAGACGTGTTATCCATCTGTAATTGAAGTGTCATAAACTTGCTATCGTAAAAAAGGTTATCGATGATTTATCATTTTATTATTAAAAAATTAGAGATTTGATTTTGTTATCGAGAAACTGTCGATTATTTAACGAAAGTTTGTCGAATTGTTATAAAAAAATTATATATTTGTTATGGGCAGGTTAAGGGTTATCGACTATTTATGGAAAAGCTACCGATATGTTATCGAAAATTTGTTCGTTTGTTATCAAAAATGTCCCATTTTTTATAGAATAGTTTTCGGCTTGTTATGAAAAACTTATAGATTTTTTTCTAAAAGTTGTGGATTTGTTATCGATTCTTTATCATCCATTCATCGAAATTAAACGTAACAGAGTAGATGCAACTTCAATATAAAATCAATGATACATATCGCAATACCTAGATGAAAGCAGCGATCAACTAAAAAAATTGCAATATTCAGAAAACGCGATTTAAAAACTGCCTTTTTACAAAGTCTCTCCTCGCTGAGTAAAGGCGGTATTAGCAAATTAAGTACAAATTTCGGTAGATATTGAATTGGAAAGAACGGAGGTATTCTTAAATTCAAAATTTGAGATTTTTGAGTTAGCTCTCTATTAATCTAGGAGTGCGATATGTAATCCGTGGATAAAAGGTCGATAAGAAACCAAAAAGAAGCCGATCACTTGGCGATAGCAAGATGATAACAAACCGATAACTTGATGAGAATCGCTCCTTCGGTAATAAGCCGATAATAAAGTGAAACTTGTAGGTATCGGTTATTGCCGATAAGATGCTGTCGAAGCTTTTCTCAAATAGATCGAAACTATATGTGACCTGGAATCAAGGATGGGACCTATTTTGTGAAGATACCATTGCTCACTTTTTGAGTGATGTTTATAGAAAATTTTCCAATGGATCAAACCGCAGTTTTCTATCTTTCTTATCGCATTTAAAGCCAAATGGGACCACAATTTCGATTTTTTGAAATATTTCGATCCATGCGCCACCTATCGGAGTTTTTTTCTTATTATTGCATTGTCATCGGGTTCTGAACTATATTCCAAATTTCAAGCTTGTAGCTTATCGAGAAGTTACTTAAATTTTAGTTACAAAATTCGTTCACAATGGCCAGCCGCTACACAGAGTCAAGCTAAACAAAAATTTAAACGCGTTTTTCTCGAAAAATTGTTTTCGCACAATAGGTTCCTTTCATGATTCCAGGACACATATGTTTACGGTAAAATTTCTTCTATTGTGGTTTACTTTCAACCCCTGGGCGAGCTCTAGTTGAGCACTTTAAGAGCGTTATTTTTCTAGGTGTACACCTGCACAGCGAGTCCTTGGTACGACTTTGTATATTAGTTTTCTTTTTTGATACGCGCTTTAACCCACTTTAGGATATCAAGTAAAAGTTAGCGAGTTTAACACTTATATGAATCCTGCAATTTTTCAAAATAAGGAATCTGAACAAATATTGAGATTTTAAGTAAAACCATCCATCTGCAGAATAGGTGTAATCATAGTATTTGGATGTGTTTCTCTAATAAGTAAGGGAACTTTTTTCCATCGTCGATTAAATTCATCATGCCTGGCAGCTCCAGGTGTTGGGAATGTGGCATAAAACTGGACTTTTCACAACCTTAAAACGTTTAGTATACCAGCATAAGAAATCAGCCTCGAATAAGGCAAACGTTTTTTGTTTGGTATACAAATGAATATGTTTAAGTATGTTTGTAAATAAATTGGTTGGCTATTTACCATTTTGGCCTTTAATACTTCTTTACTTTGCTCATAAATGTGCCGAAATTTTGCTGATTCAGATAATGTATCTGGTTGGCCATAAAATCACGGAAAGTCAATTCGAAATTCTGAATAAAAAAGGTTTTTATTGCAATTGAATAGGCACACTGCATATTAAATACCTTCTACGGATAATTCAGCAAAAGCTGATGGCTATCGTTTTTGAAGAGAGATTAAATAGTGAAAATTATTCGCACATTTGCATGACCTTCGACAAATGGTATTCATACTACGGGTTCGCATCTGCAACATTTAGTCATTTGATTTGCGCAATGGCCGCTACATTAAGCAGAGTTTCTTAGAAGTATGTAAGTGTGTAAATATGTTACATATAATTCCTCACTTTCCGCTTATTATTTATACTCACTTGCACCAGACCTCCTTTGGCACAAATTATTTCAATCGACACCCATATTTGATTGCAGAGGAGAGTTGGGAGAGGCAGGTAAGGTAAGGCAGCCGAAAATTCTGAATGAATCCCGAAGTTTACTTAACGACCAAACTGAAAAACCTTATTTAAAACCAGGACTTATATTATAATATAACTCCGTCCTCTGGGCTAAAATGAAAAGCTTTCAAGGACTCATCCCTCTTGCTAATTCTATATCGGATAGCTGTATCACTCTTAATAGCAGGAGTATTAGCAAACGTAGGGAAGGCGTACAAGACGTGCTCTATCCTTCCCTCTTCCAACCCGCACTTAATTCATCAGCTATCTCTGACTAAGCATAATTGAAAAGCATCTGCCGTCAGAAGATAGGGTACAGTCAGAATAACCGTCATGAGCTTAGAGTCCTCTCTTTTAAATGATAGGAGTAACTTTGTTAGTCTAAGACTTAAGGGCATACATATGATCTTCGACGATCTACAGCACCGCGCTTGGGTCCACGCTTTTCCCGCTAGCTCGATATTGTTCATGTCTTGCTTTCTCTTAATCTAGCCCAACCTTAGCAAGCTCACGCCCTTTTTAGCTGGTCATTCCTTTTTCATTCCCATCTATTCGCTTATGACCTAGAAGCCTACATATATATATGCTTCTCCCCTATCCCGATTTTTTGCAGCGCTGGATTACACTCTTGAACACTTTCATATGTTAGTAGTCTGTCAGGTAGTCTATTCGTTCTGTGATTGATGACGCTATAATACTATGACTGTATGGTCTGCGTCCAAGCTGACAATCGCTGTAAATACCCACTAAAAGAGAGAGGGTGGTAACTCCTACGTACACACCAGTATTCTTTTACATGCATAAAGTACCATCGAGGGCTTCTTCACTCTCTTCCCCACGTTGAGCTTCCACGACAACTTGCTGTCTAGAATGATTCGTAGATATTTTTTGCAAGGTTTTTCTTGCAGGGTCACCTCCCTTCCAGCTTAAGCCTGTTCCAATTTTGGACCTTCTACCTCTAAGTACACAATAATTTATTCGTCTTCTCCGTATTGACGGACAACCTGACATTAGATGCCTAGGTATGTATATCCCGATGCGCTCGATATATTAAAGAGCATTTTCCTCTTATAACAATCGCAACGTCATCTGCGGAGTTTTATTATAACAAGCCGCTAGTTTGACGGGTCTCTCATTTAACCACCTGAGCAGTTGTTTAATGTTGGACAAATGGGTCTGTTTTCTTTGGGATACATATGACCGATCTTCCCCACTTTTGGTAGGAAAGCTACAAGGGCAGTTCTCCTATCCCTGGTCGACCTGGGTCGGCGCCATTAAATCTACCAACCTTCTTAATATTTTCTTAAAACTAATACTGAGTTTTAGCTAACACAGCTACAAAACAGACTAGCGGTGGGATATGAGTTTTGTTTTGACAACTATATTGACGAATTTTACTTCTATGTATCTTGGCCTGTATGCCTTTGTAAGGCAACCTGAGGTGTGCGTATGGAGAATTGCTCCAAAGGCAGGACCTTACATGTCTGTAGTGTACCGCGTCAGATCGGATTTCGTTGGAATAAGGTAGATAACCATTTGTTTGGGGGCATTCCAAGTTCCGAAATGAGTTCTAGAATTATCTAATATGGTAACAAATTTGTTTTTATGTAACTGTAATGTGAGACAGGAAAGCAGGGTGCGATCTCAGAAGATATGGTTTGTGAGATTTCTGACTTAAGATGTTATGCACATATATATCTGTGATGGCATTACGTGATCAGTTTTTCTTTCTTGAAATTAACTTCCTGTTCCCTGTAACAAAATACGCAAACATAATTCAGACTCTTTTGCCAAGTTGCAACTGGATAAATAATGTGGGTTTCATTCGAAATCAAATCTATTTACCTATTTTGTTGCTATTTCTCTTTTCAATGTCATTATTACAGATAACTGTTATTGTGTTTGCATTTGTCATTGCTATTCTAACATCCTTGAAATTTTTTGCGCTGTGTCAAAGTTGATGTTGAAGCGAAGTGAGCATATGTACATATGTATGTATGCTAATCTAATGCACTCAGGCGATGAGTTGGGTATTCACCCACATCCCACCTTTCGCTTTTCATATTGGTTTGGGTTACACGGTTGCCTGACACTCTTGACTGTGAGTTGACAAGGGCTGACGTACTGTAATCAATAATAGGGCCGATTGTTATTTGTGGGAGCGATTGGCGATTGACAGCCCATCCCCCAATAATTAAATAATGGAAGTGTGAGAATGAAATTGAATTCTCTTTCGGCCAGCTTGAGTTTCAATAGAAAAAGTTCTCGATTGAATTTGAGAATAATAAGTTTATATGTGTGTACGTTTTTATCGTCTATCCAATTTTACTTAATTTAGGGAAAAACAACATTTAATGCAGCAAAATTTCTTCCCAACGTTTATGTTTTAGCGTTTGTCTTTCAAACGAAGTCTGATACATAATCTTGCTAAAAGAAATAAAGAAATTATTTACCTCGTCTGCCCACCAGAGAATTTTCAAAAACATATGATTTGAAGAAATGATCATGGAATGTTCGACCTCTTGCAAGTAAAAGCTGCCATCATCATCAATCTGGAAGTCCGATGGACAAAGCTAGGCTTATAGAAAAAAGGTCTTTCGATGTATGTATGGCCTTGAGAAAAGTAGCGCAATTTGTAGGCAATGTGTTGGCTGTAATAGAAAAGTGACAAGACTGCCAAATACAGTCGTTCACTGCGTCGAACATGATCTTGCGACCCACTTATTTTATGAAAAAAAGACATGCTGCATATATCCTCCCCAGGATATGAAAATCATACTTGGTGACTTCATTGTCAGGGTGCGCAAGTTAGCTATCTCTGGTCTTGCAGTTGAAAAGTGCAGTCCCCACTATAACGCATCTCTCAATGTGTTGAAGTTTATCGACTTCGCGAGGTTCGATATATGGTTATCCGACATACGAAGTTATAACATAAAAGTATACACCAAACTTCTTAGCTGCCGCTTGATTGAAGATAAGGATATTAAATCTACCACGCCACTGAATCTGCTCACAAAGCAGAGAGCATATGATTACTTCACTTAGCCCTCACACCTACTCACTGAAAAAAGTTTTCGAACTGACGATGTAATCGACTAGTGGGATCATATTTTTCACTCATGTTTCAACTCCGTAAAAAATTTTTGCTGGAATGAAAAAAGCAACCTGGTAACTAACACACAGAGTGTGCTTAAGTTGTGAAGAATACACTCCTCCTATTTGGTAGATAGCAAGAGAGATAACTTGGGCTACGTTGGGCCCCTATCGACTATGAAGAAGTAAGACTACCAATACTAGAGTGGCGTTATTTGTATGCAGACCTAGCAGGCGTAGAAAAACCACGTCTTTGGACCTCCGTTAGGTTCTCCGCCTTTCCGTAGAAAGAGAATATTAAGCAGTCCAGCTGAAAGGAATAGCTTGGAAGATGAAAATTTGTGGGTTACATTGCAATGAAGGGAATATTCTGAGCTGTTACCACTGCCATGAAAGGCGATGGGGAAGCACCTCCCGGAGTCATTTGAGACCAAGCAAGCCTTCGGACAGAGCGACTTCCTTCCTCAAATTTTATAAGCTGATGCAGGAGAATATAATTCTATCAGCAGATCTAAATCATAATGTTACAATATATTAAATGAGCGTACCATAGATGGCGTATGCTGATGATTTTGATATTATGGGCTAAAAAAGACGCGTAGTAAGTTCTGCCTACTTTGTCTTGAATAAAAAGGCAGACATATTGGAAGTTGCGGTGTGCTAGGGCAAGACGAAATACTTTCTGTTGTCAAAGACGGAATCGGCCCAATCGCATTCGCCCTGGCAGTCCCATCACAGTTGACCGATATAAATTTAAAACTGTAAAGCAATTCCTTTAGCTTCGTTTAGCATGACCGAAGACAATTTCAGCCTAGAAATCAAACGGAAAAGCACCATAGCCAACAAATGCCGTTTTTACGGCTTGGAATAATGGTCATGTCGCGCGAAAAATGAAACAGCATTTGGGGCATTGTAATCGGAACCATATGCAACATATTGATGAATGATCACGCGCCGCAAGTTGACGCTACGAGAAGCTTTGAAGCGATTAAATGCCAGTCAAAGAAATGGATACATCTTTTCTTTTTAAAGTTACAGAAGATATATTTTTAATTATCATATTTTGTTCAATAAAAATTTACCTATAATAAGAAAAATTATAGAATATAACAAAAACTAAATTCAAAAAAAAAAAATTGCCCAATAATTCAAATGTTAAAGTTCGGATAAACACGTGAATATTATTTTGTTTGTGCCTTTTTGGTTATAATTTCCAATATAAAGTTATGAATTTTATTAAAACTTCAACACAGTCCACTTCTTTTTGCACCTAATTGTTTACTTATGTATAAAAACTGTGCTGTGCGTAATATCAGATTAAAAACAATACTTGTTCAAAAAACATTAATAAATACATATATTTGTGTGAAGCTACAGAGATAAGCCGTTAAACAAGCAATCAATACGTAACGTGCCGCTAATTGACAGCTGATGACAGCCAAAACATTTTTGACAGTTGAATGAATTTACAACAAATAGGTACACAATTGCAATAATAACTACAATGCAACAGCTTGTTAACGGTTAGCAGTCACATAAAGCTCGACAGTAATTACAAAATGTCTGATTGCAACAATTTGTGATATGACAAGCAACTGAAATGATAAGGCAGCAAAAATTTCATACATATATCATAGATAGGCACTTTTAACTTTATACTAATGGCGTTTTCTTTTTTGAAAATAGTGTCGCCCTCTTGGTTCCTCTCAGCTCTCCTGACAGTTTGTGTGTTTCTTTTACAAACTATTTTTCACTGAATAACAAAGGTATCATTACCTTCAAAAAGAGATATTTTGCATAGCGCCGGTGAACTTGGTTTAAAATATGGAATTTAAGAGTGCATGTTTAGGCCAGCAGGCTAACCCCAAAGGAAAATTAAGGGCCGGCCACCCTAATGCAATTTAATACAGAACCGCTTATTTATTACGTCCGTTAGCACATATACTAAAAGCAAAATTGACGTTTCGTTAAGCTACCCCGCCAAAGGCCTGTTAGCTTTGGTGGTAAACGGAATGCGTGGAAAGGGAACTCGTTCACTTGGATTAAAGCCGCAGCCGTATACGCACGCTCGTAAGTTTTTTGTTTATACCTCAAGTGTTCATGGTCCATCAGCGCCAGTAAAGAAGTCAGAACTATATCGAGATACAGTCCACTAATAAAACAATTAAATTTATCAAATTATCACATCAAGCGTTGACTACAAAGCCATTCCGGACAATATAACGGAATTTGTTCAGCGTCAATACACTAATAAAAGCGTTGGTTAAAAGGTATGTGCTCAAATTAAAAGTGACACAAAGAAAAAAGTGGTTAAGTTTTTTTCATATAAATCACACGCGGTGGTAAAAAATTTGCTAAAAAAAAGTGACACAAGAGAAAAGTGTAAGAAATTGTTTGTTCATATTAATCGCATGCGGTGATTAAAAAATTACTGAATAAACAGTAGTATTGCAAAGCTTTTTGTCTATCCAATACTCTCCCCCACCCGTGGTAAGAGGTATTGGACACAGCCTAAGGCTAGCAGTCAGTGGCTTTAATCTTCCCTTGAAACGTTGCACTGCACTGCACTTTCGGTTCTTGCAACCAGCGCGGTTATAAATTATTATACACATTTTGAGCTTATTCGTGACAAAAAGGTGCTTGTCCAAATTTCTATAAGACCACTTTGGTCGTTACCTGAATATTTAGAAAAAATCGCTATCACAGTGCTTTCTGCTCATTTAAAAATTTAAACGTGCACACACACACGTTTTATTGCAAAAGACCATTTATTGGCTACAGCTACAAGCGTTAATTTTGTGGCAAGCAAATTTTCCTTGGACACTTAGCACCAGCAATACATTTTATTAGAAGAGACATAACCTCACTCCTCATATTGCACACCGGTCACACATACAGGCTCACTGTCTTCCTTTTTTAAAAAACAATATAAATTGGGTTTGAGTCGTTCAATCCTCACATTTATATTTGATTTTTTTTACTGTATCTTTATATCACATATTTATTATATTATATCACACACGTATATAATTATTTTTCATAAAATATGGTATTCAGAGCTGAAAATAACACTTTATTACATATATATACATATATATTTTGTTATAATAAATTTTAAAAGAACATAAAGAGGTGATTCCAAATTTTTTTCTTTTGCGTGAAAATTTGTTTTTGAGTGGTGGTGTTAGGTTATTGAAACCCTTCCCTTTGCTTCTGAGCATCAAACTTAAATTTTCTAATTAGGCCCTGCATAATAGCTATTCTCTGTTAAATATCAAACGATATGGAGAAATTCATTAAAGCAGCTGATGAGGTGGCACAGTTTGAGGCTGAGTTCAACAGCAGACCTCAAACTGAACACACAAAATAAACTCTAGCCATTCACCAAGAAGAGTTAAAGAATAATTGGAGAAAGGCAAAGCTAGTTTATGAGGATCTCTTGTACTCTGAAACAGCAGAGAAAAAGGTGTTAGCGGAGGCCAAACCGAAATACCAAGCAACGTATTCCGCATATGTACGCGGCGGTTCAACCATGGCTGAATTAATAGCAAAACTAAATAAACGCGATAAGGAGGGAGAAGATACACCTGACCCAGAACACAGCATGCGACTACCTCCGTGCGATACGGATGTATTCAAAGGTGACTACCTCTCCTGGCCAACGTTCCGTGACATGCTCACAGCAATATACATACGGAATAAGCGCCTCACCCCAGTTGAGAAGTTATTTCACCTCAACCAAAAAACGCAGGGTGAGGCAAGGGATATAGTTAAAAAATGCCCCCTCACAAACGATGGGTTTGACACAGCGTGGAAGAATTTAGGGGAAAGATATGAGAATAAACGAATTCTCGTCAATACCCAATTAAAAATATTATTCAACCTTGAAAGCGTAGAAAGTGAGTGTGGCACCGCGATTAAAACACTTCAGCGGGAAATAAATAACTGCATCTCAGCTCTAAAAGCTCATCAAATTGAGATAGGCAATTGGGACGCGATATTCACATATCTATGCTCCACCAAACTACCCGAAAGTACGCTAGCTTTATGGGAACAGACCATAGAGAATAAAACTGAAATATCGAAATGGGAAGATATGGATAAATTTTTATCGAATAGGTTCCAGACCTTGGAAATAGTCTCGGGATTAACAGGTAGCAAAAATACCAAAGCTCCCAAACAACCACCACCCAAACATAATAATGATTCGTCTCAAAAGAAAGTAGGCGCCTACCAAGCAAATGTAGCTAGAAACACTTGCAGATGCTGTAAGAAAAATAACCACAAGCTGTCACAATGCCAAAGCTTCCAACGGCTCTCTGTCGTAGACAGAGTGGCGTTTATAAAAGACAGTAGGGGGTGTCTGAATTGCCTCTCAGCGAAACACACAGTATCCAAATGTACGTGCTCCTTTAATTGTAGCATTTGCCATCTCAGGCATCATACACTCCTGCATATTCAACAAAATGCGGGCACGAGTGCAAGACCAACCACAACCCAACAAGCACAGTTAGATCAAAGACCATCTACTTCGGCACAGGCTCAGGCCCAACGTCAGTTTGCCACGGCAAATAATTTACCAACCAACTTCAATTCCTGTTTCGCGAATACAAGCAAAGGGGTTCTATTAGGTACTGCGCAAGTCAGTATTTTTTATAACAATGAACACTTTTCGGCCCGCGCCCTAATAGACTCCAGATCAGAGTGCTCGTTCATTTCGGAGCGACTTAAGAGAAGGATAAATTTGCCCAGTCGAAAGCTAAATGCACAAGTGTCAGGGATAAACAACATGGTGTCAGCCCAAGTGAAAGAGGCATGCTTCATTCAGTTGCGGTCATCAATAAACTCGAATGTAAGCATACACACTACGGCATTGGTTTTAGCCCAGCTCACTGGCAATCTGCCAACCTGTCAAATTGGCCCCATGACACACCAAGTTTTCCCAGACTTGGTGCTAGCAGATCGGAGGTTCTTTGTAAATGAACAAGTAGATCTTATTCTGGGTGGGATATTTACGCACAGATAATGCTAGGCGGTATACGAAAAAATGTTTTAGGCACCCTCCTTGCACAGGAAACAGTATTTGGCTGGATATTAACTGGCCAAATGGAAACGGCCAGCCCAGCCGGCAGGTGTGTGTCGTTTTTTAATGAGGTATCGCTGGACAAACAAATAGCGTCATTTTGGGAGCTGGAAGACATTCCCAGAAACCATATTTATACCAAAGACGAAAATTACTGCGAGGAGTTGTATCAAAAAACCACCAAAAGAAATGAGGATGGCAAATATATCGTGTCTTTGCCTTTTAAGCAGGATTTTAAAAAGGGTATCTCATTAGGACCGTCGCTAAAGAGCGCGTGCTAAAAATTTTTCAGAAATGAAACCCGGTTAGCGAAAAATCCCGAAATGTCGTGTCTCCCGCGATATTAGATAGATGGCATGATTTTTTAGAAAGCTACAGACATATTGAAAGCATTCGTATACCACGTTGGGTACAGTTTTCCCCGGTAGCGAGCAGCGAACTACATGGCTTCAGCGATGCTTCCGAGAAAGCATACGCAGCCGCAATATACCTGAGGGTACAAGTTGATAACATGTGTTCGTAAATCTGCTCTACGCAAAAACCCGTGTAGCCCCGGTGAAGACTATATCTCTGCCCCGCCTTGAACTATGTGGTGCGGTCCTGTTAGCAGAAATAGTACAGTCAGTCGCGAAAAATCTTAATTTTAACAACCCTACCACCTATCTATGGACGGATTCGACAATCGTCCTTGCATGGATTTGCAAGCCCCCATGCTCGTGGTCCACTTTCGTTGCCCATAGGGTGACAAAAATAATCGACAAAGTAGGGAAAGAAAACTGGCTTCATGTCGACTCGGCATCAAACCCGGCAGATCTCGCAAGTAGAGGTATGCCCGCTGAAGATCTTATCAACAAAGCCCTGTTGTGGGAGGGCCCTTCTTGGCTTCATGAAGATAGTTCAAATTGGCCTACCCAAGAAACAGAATATACCACCATGTCAGAAGAAAAGCGGGTCCAGGTACACTCATCAATAGTAGATACAGACTCTGATTTCCTCACAAGATTTTCTGACCTCTCGAGAGCTTTGAAAGTACTATCCTACATCTGGAGATTCTTTCAAAGAACTAACCTAAAAACAAGAGCCTCATTTCAGTCGAAGTCTTGCTCAATTTCGTCGAGCGAAATAAAAGCAACGACCCAACGTCTGACTATTATCTATCAAAAGAGGCATTATGGGGAGGAGTATTCAGCTTTAAAATCTAAAAAACTTATAGGAGCAAAGAGCGAGGTACTACCACTGAACCAATTCTTAGATGAAAGGGGGGTTATGAGGGCAGGCGGCCGCCTCGAAGCTTCCGAAGATATCCCGTACAACGAGCGACATCCAGTCATTTTGCCGTATAATTGCCAGTTGTCGCGTCTTATTGTAAAGTTTACCCATAGGATCTCACTCCATGGGGAAAACCAACTTATGCTACGCCACATCCGTACGCAGTATTGGATACCACGGGTCAAGAACATGATAAAATCGACAATCCACAATTGCAAGGAATATACGATTTACCGAAAACGTGTTCAAACCCAGCTAATGGGAATTTTACCCAAGGAGAGGACTACGTACTCAAGGGCATTCACAAACACAGGAGTTGATTTTGCGGGACCCTTCGATATAAAGAACTTTCGAGGGCGAGGTTGTAGAGTGTCGAAGGGATATGTGTGCTTGTTCGTTTGCTTTGCAACGAAAGCGATTCACCTGGAACCCACCTCCGACCTCAGCACCCAATCATTTTTAGCAGCATTTGCGAGGTTCGTATCGCGAAGTGGCTGCCCTAGGAAAATGTTTTCCGACAATGGCACGAATTTTTTCGGGGCTTCTAGAGCACTTAAAGCGGAAATGAGGGAATTCCTACAAAATGCCCGCGATAACACCCTATCCAAGTACTCCCATCAATTCATATCGTGGCACTTCATTCCCGCATCAGCTCCTCACATGGGGGACTGTGGGAGGCGGGAGTGAAAAGTTTTAAAAGCCACTTCACAAAAATCGCTTCAAGTTGCAAATTCACCTTTGAGGAGTTTGCGACTTTGCTATACAGGATCGAAGCCTGCCTCAACTCCCGACCATTGAGCCCTGCGTCAAACAATGCATCAGACCTGGAGCCACTAACCCCAGGTCACTTTCTGGTAGGAGGACATCTCTTATCTCCACCAGAACCTGACGCCAGCGAAAACTCTGCCTCAATCATAAAACGATGGCAAAAGTTAAAATCCCTACATCACTCCTTCTGCAAGAGGTGGAAATCGGAATACCTCTCTGAACTGCAGAAAAGAAACAAATGGAGATTTCCCAAAACGAACCTAAAAATCGGGGACTTGGTCGTAATAAAGGAAGATAATCTGTCTCCAAATGAATGGAGACTCGGACGGGTGGTCAAATTACACCCAGGACCTGACGATCGCGTCAGAGTGGTCGATATCATGACGATGAAAGGCCAGATTACCCGACCCTTGGTAAAACTCATCATCTTGCCCTACAATCGCGATGAGGCAGAAGAATCTGCGGCACCCAATTAAAAATCCTTTCTATTGTCTTCCACTTCACGAAATACCAAACTAACGAGTCTACGTCGTGAGCCGCCCAACTTATAAATCTAGTGGAATTTCAACCAGTGAACTGACAACCTTATCGAAAACAGACGGAGTAAAAACACTTTTCGATAGCATCAAGTTGCCTTGAATGCATGTTCGAATATAAAAAAAAGAAAAAAAAAAAAACACTGCTACTTTCCGATTATCTACATCTAAGAAATGTAAAACGTGCGCAACGTAAGGTATGCGCCACAATATCTGTACATCTAATGCGTACTAAAGTATGTGAACCACAAACATTCACACAAGTCTTTACAGATCTGGCAGACGAGTTACCTGATCTATGAGTGGATGTGCCTAATTTGTGGGCGTATGTCTGTGAATTTATTGGTCCTACTACCACCCTCCAGTGAGGGTGAGGGAGACTTGTAACTCCCAACCGCTATAACAAACCCCGTAACCCAGCTCTCGTTCACCCCGAACGAGGCCAGCACCCCGGCAACCCTGCTCTCGTTCCCCTGAACGAGGCCAACATACCCTAACGCAGATAAACTCTCTGCCCGAGAATACAATTTAAGCAACAATTGCATTGCACATCTAACAAGCATATTGTCTCTATAGAATCTGGCCAAGTGATTTAAATCGTTCAATTAATGTTTCATTGAAACTAACATGGCGTGAACCGTATTGGCATATTCGGCTCCAATTAAAAAATGAAGTTCCTGTCTGACTTAAACTATAATTTCAGGATCAGTTCCTTCAACGCCTATACAACCTTGAAACACAATTCTAGTTTCATACCGTCCCCCTTGCCCGGGGCCCCCTTGCCTCGGGATCCGCCACCAAAAAAAAAAAAAAAAAAAGAAAAAAAGTACAATATCCAATTGCCTTACTACTTCGAAGGCTAAGTTTAGATTCAAATTGGAAAAAAGATTTGAAACTGGTCACTTGAAATAATAGCCTTCCAATTATTTAAGTACGTCGACCGCCGCCGATTCTCGAGGAGTCATTGCCACTCGTCAGCTAAGGACGCCGCTAGCGTTCCGCAGTGGACGTATAGAGCTGGACCCCGTCGCTGGACCGGTACTGCGGCCCATGATCTCGCTTTCGCCGACCACTATCGTCAAAATAGAAGCTGTAGGACGACTACATATGCTGCGAGCATTGATCGACGTCTGTTCGCCAACCACAGTCATGTCCGCCGATTTGGTCCGGGATCTTCGGCTGGACGAAACTCGAGTGGGTAGCCAGACAGGCTGTGTGGTGTATCTGCGGGGGAAGCACGGCGACAACAAACGCATTGCGACCCATGCCGTCGTCACGCCACATTTCCACCGAGTGGCACCTAGTCACAGCCTGGATCCAGCCATCGAGGCTATGTATACTCATATCTGCCTCGCCGATCCCAAATTCTACGTCGCATCGCCAGTACGCATAGTTCTCGGGGCAGACGTATATGCCGACATTATGCTGAATCAAGTTCTGCCAGCGTCATTCGGCCCGCTCTTGGCGCAAAGCACGATATTCGGCTTCGGGCCTGGAGTATCCAGAGCCTAAAGGGTCGCAGATAAATATCAAGAAAAAAAATGAATTTTAAATTTGCCTTTAAAATATGAATTTTGTAATAAAGAATATGTTATACTTTGAACTCATGCGTACAGTCTGTCCATCCACAAATTTCTCATCTTTCTCCCTCTAGATATTGTCTACTCTAGCAGCAGGGCAAGGCGAGGTTGCGTACCGCAAGGGGGCCGGCATGTTTAGGCCAGCAGGCTAACCCCAAAGGAAAATTAAGGGCCGGCCACCCTAATGAAATTTAATACAGAACCGCTTATTTATTACGTCCGTTAGCACATATACTAAAAGCAAAATTGACGTTTCGTTAAGTTACCCCGCCAAAGGCCTGTTAGCTTTGGGGGTAAACGGAATGCGTGGAAAGGGAACTCGTTCACATGGATTAAAGCCGCAGCCGTATACGCACGCTCGTAAGTTTTTTGTTTATACCACAAGTTTTCCAAAACCATAAAAAAGGTCACTCCAGCGATCATCACCGCAAGAACGCAGAGTCCCCGAATAAATTAAAGGTAACATTGTAGCAATTGCATGCTTGCTCCTTTAAACTCTCTTTCTGTGATTTTCCACTGCATATTTGTGAAATAAAGTCTATTGAAATTTTAATATTAATCACCGCCTTTTCTTCCTAACTGCCATCGAGAGACTCTAGCCTGGAACCCGCCAGCTCAAGTTTTCAGTGCAGAACGAGCGTAATATTTTTACAGAAAAGAAAGCGCCATTAAAGGCAATTTATGTTTAAAGAAACAATTAATTTTTTTCGTGTGAACAAAATTTACTTCACTAAATTTGCCAATTTAAATAAATTATGTGCATTCACGAGGCATGTATGCTTTATGCATAAAAATGTATGTAAAATTCATAGTTTTTGATTTGAAAACATATTTATTCACACATAAATTGTGTATGCTGTATTGGTGAAAAAGTATGAACAATTCATCAGTTCTCCGGTGGAAAAATTTTATGCATATTGTATCTATGAAATCGTATGTTTGTAAAAAGGCACTTTTCTAAATTTTTCAGCCCGTTAATAAATTAGGACTCTTCGATTTTTCTTTGTTGTCTTGAAAAATTTATTTGTAATTACGAAATGTATGTACTTGAAAAAAATTGTTTACCCCAAAAGAACTCCAGGATATGAATAACTGTTACAGATTGACCAAATTGGAGCAGTAACTTTGGAATATATTGAGGATTATGAACGACAGCCGATCGTTTGTCTAAGGATGCTTTACAGCCATTGAATTGTTGTGAAGACAATTTTCAGGATAGAAGAGTTTGACCAAACCAGTAAGAATTGTGTGTTTTAATGGTCCATATAATCGAAATTGATGAATTCAAGTTGCCACATATCATATCAATGTTGTTGTTATTGTAATTAATATGTAGAATAAATTCCTATTGGTATCTGAAAAATACATATGTACGTATGGATGTATACATGTTTTTCTAGTGCTTTTGTATGCATTCAGTATTAATACCACCATACGCATACAGAAGCAGTGCAAAGGCTGTAATAGAGTATGCATGCTCCCTGAGAGACTACATATGTTAAAAAGAAATAAACGCGCAATTATACTGGTATGCAAACAAAGCTCCAGATCATCACTCAAATATCGATGATATGCATACATTTACAAACTTTGTTATAAAAAAATAAAAAGCAAAAAAAAAAAGACAGAGCTGACGAAATTCAATTGACTTGAAAATTTGATTCAAATAATCGAATACTTTGATGAAGATGTTTTCAATATAAGTAAACTTACTGCAAATTACACACAATGCCTATCTATGGTTTTTGTACACATATGTACATAATTATGTTGTAGTAACCTTATTGTAGCATATAATAAATTCGCTTCCGAATGTCGCTAGGTTATACACATCATATCATGTCCAAATGTCTCTCTTTTGTACATGCGCTTTAGTCAACAACGGTACTTTTATGGGCGTCTAGACCATGCTCACGCTTTTACAATTGCAAACTTGCAATGCAGGACACTTCTTCATGGTGTACAGTTTGAGATTATTGCTTTGATCTCCGCCTCACTATCAATATATATATTGACCCGACTGCAGCTTTAGCACCCTTCCTCCATGATTCCTGCTGCTTTATTTACGGCTACAACTTCCACCTGAAATGCGCTGCAGACATCTCGCAGTCTGTAGGATCTACTTAGTTCTGAACTGGCACAGTAAACAGTTGACCCGACCCCTTCCATTAATTTTGATCAGGAGTAGCGCTGCTAAACTCTATCCGAGACCAAGTGTGTTATTTGAGAAGAGCATTTGTCGCTTGCTCACTTTGCTGAAAAATAAATATATTTTATATTAAGCAAATATCATTTAGTTCGTCAATTTATTTTAATTAATCAAACGGTATTTTTATACTCAGTTGAGCAGAGCTCACAGAGTATATTAAGTTTGATTGGATAACGGTTGGTTGTACATATATAAAGGAATCGAGATAGATATAGACTTCCATATATCAAAATAATCAGGATCGAAAAAAAATTTGATTGAGCCATGTCCGTCCGTCCGTCCGTCCGTCCGTCCGTCCGTCCGTCCGTTAACACGATAACTTGAGTAAATTTTGAGGTATCTTGATGAAATTTGGTATGTAGGTTCCTGAGCACTCATCTCAGATCGCTATTTAAAATGAACGATATCGGACTATAACCACGCCCACTTTTTCGATATCGAAAATTTCGAAAAACCGAAAAAGTGCGATAATTCATTACAAAAGACAGACAAAGCGACGAAACTTGGTAGATGGGTTGACGTTATGACGCAGAATAGAAAATTAGGAAGATTTTGGACAATGGGCGTGGCACCGCCCACTTTTACAAGAAGGTACTTTAAAAGTTTTGCAAGCTGTAATTTGGCAGTCGCTGAAGATATCATGATGAAATTTGGCAGGAACGTTACTACTATTACTCTATATGTGCTAAATAAAAATTAGCAAAATTGGATGAAGAACACGCCCACTTTTTAAAAAAAAATTTTTTAAAATTCAAATTTTAACAAAAAATTTAATATCTTTACTGTATATAAGTAAATTAAGTCAAAATTCAACTCCAGTAATAATATAATGCAACAAAATACAAAAATAAAAGAAAATTTCAAAATGGGCGTGGCTCCGCCATTTTCATTTAGTTTGTCTAGAATACTTTTATTGCCATAAGTCGAACAAAAATTGACCAATCCTTCTCAAATTTGGTAGGAGCATAGATTCTATGACGGTAACTGTTCTCTGTGAAAATGGGCGAAATCGGTGGAAGCCACGCCCAGTTTTTATACACAGTCCACCGTCTGTCCTTCCGCTCGGCCGTTAACACAATAACTTGAGCAAAATCCGATATATCTTTACTAAACTTAGCCCACGTACTTACCTGAACTCACTTTTTCTTGGTATAAAAAATGGGCGAAATCTGACCATAACCACGCCCACTTTATCGATATCGAAAATTACGAAAAATGAAAAAAATGCAATAATTCTATACCAAATACGAAAAAAGGGATGAAACATGGCAACTGGATTGGTTTATTGACGCAAAATATAACTTTGGAAAAAACTTTGTAAAATGGGTGTGACACCTACCATATTAAGTAGAAGAAAATGAAAAAGTTCTACAAGGCGAAATCAACAGCCCTTGGAATCTTGGCAGGAATACTGTTAGTGGTATTGCATATATAAATAAATTAGCAGTACCCGACAGATGATTTTCTGGATCACCTGGTCCAAATTTTGGTCGATATCGCGAGAACGCCTTCACATATACATCTAAGGGCCACTCGATTTTAAAACCCTCATTTATACCTTTAATTTGATATCCATATCGTACAAAAACATACCAGAGTCACCCCTGTCCCACCCTAATGGCGATATCTCGAAAAGGCGTCCACCTATAGACCTAATGCCCACTCCCTCTTAAAATGCTCAGTAACAACTTTCGTTTGATACCCATATCGTACAAACATTCTAGAGTCACCCCTGGCCCACCCTAATGGCGATATCTCGAAAAGGCGTCCACCTATAGACCTAGTGTCCACTCCCTCTTAAAATGCTCAGTAACACCTTTCGTTTGATACCATATCGTACAAACACATTCTAGAGTCACCCTGGCCCACCCTAATGGCGATATCTCGAAAAGGCGTCCACCTATAGACCTAATGTCCACTCCCTCTTAAAATGCTCAGTAACACCTTTCGTTTGATACTCATATCGTACAAACATTCTAGAGTCACCCCTGGCCCACCCTAATGGCGATATCTCGAAAAGGCGTCCACCTATAGACCTAATGTCCACTCCCTCTTAAAATGCTCAGTAACACCTTTCGTTTGATACCCATATCGTACAAACATTCTAGAGTCACCCCTGTCCCACCCTAATGGCGATATCTCGAAAAGGCGTCCACCTATAGACCTAATGCCCACTCCCTCTTAAAATGCTCAGTAACACCTTTCGTTTGATACCCATATCGTACAAACATTCTAGAGTCACACCTGGCCCACCCTAATGGCGATATCTCGATAAGGCGTCCACCTATAGAACTAAGGATTACTCCCTTTTAAAATACTCATTACCACCTTTCATTTGATACCCATATCGTACAAACACATTCTACAGTCACCCTGGCCCACCCTAATGGCGATATCTCGAAAAGGCGTCCACCTATAGACCTAATGCCTACTCCCTCTTAAAATGCCCAGTAACACCTTTCGTTTGATACCCATACCGTACAAACATTCTAGAGTCACCCTTGGTCCACCTTTATGGCGATATCTCGAAAAGGCGTCCACCTATAGAACTAAGGATTACTCCCTTTTAAAATACTCATTACCACCTTTCATTTGATACCCATATCGTACAAACACATTCTAGAGTCACCCTGGCCCACCCTAATGGCGATGTCTCGAAAAGGCGTCCACCTATAGACCTAATGCCCACTCCCTCTTAAAATGCTCAGTAACACCTTTCGTTTGATACCCATATCGTACAAACATTCTAGAGTCACCCCTGGCCCACCCTAATGGCGATATCTCGAAAAGGCGTCCACCTATAGACCTAATACCCACTCCCTCTTAAAATGCTCAGTAACACCTTTCATTTGATTCCCATATCGTACAAACACATTCTAGAGACACCCCTGGTCCACCTTTATGGCGATATCTCGAAACGGCGTCCACCTATGGAACTAAGGATCACTCCTTTTCAAAATACTCATTAACAGCTTTCATTTGATACCCATATCGTACAAACATATTCTAGAGTCACCCCTGGTCCACCATTATGGCGATTTCTCGAAAAGCCGTTCACCTATAGAACTAAAGCCCATTCCTTTTTAAAATACTCATTACCACCTTTCATTTGATACCCATATCGTACAAACACATTATAGAATCACCCCTGGTCCACCTTAATGGGGACATCTCGAAAAGGCGTCCACCGATAGACCTAAGGCCCACTCCCTCTTAAAATGCTCAGTAACACCTTTCATTTCATACCCATATCGTACAAACAAATTCTAGAGTCAGCCCTGGTCCACCTTTATGGCGATATCCCTAAATGGCGTTCATCCATAGAACTATGGCCTACTCTCTCTTAAAATACTCTTTAATACCTTTCATTTGATACACATGTTATACAACCACATTCCAGGGTTACCCCAGATTGATTTTCCTTATTTTGTCTCCATAGCTCTCAACTGAGTATGTTATGTTCGGTTACACCCGAACTTACTCTTCCTTACTTGTTTCTTTTGAAGCTCTTCGCGCTGGAATTTGGAAGTTTGTATTTAATTCGTTTTCGTTCACTTGTTGGACATATTCTTAGGTACATAAGGAAGGCTATAATGAATATTGCAAAATCTGGAAAAAATTTAGACATCCTACAAAGTGATGCTTTTCTGCTGTTCTGCCCAACATACTGCTGGTGTCATATGGGGGCACACAATCACGACATACATTGGGTATGTCAGGGTTGTTTCTTGTTAAGTAATGGTCCCTGTGAAAAAGAAAATGAGTCTCGTTGACTACAAATGAAGTCATATTGCATAGTTCCAGGTGACCTATTTCAAAAGTAAGAATTTAATAGTGTAAGATGAGGGTAATATTGTTTCCATAAAAGAAAACGCCATAAGAGTTTAATCCAAACTATCCGGACGGAAGTTGAGCTAGAGTGAGGTGCGCCTCCCTGTGGAGGATGCTTTCCTCAATTACGAGTTTGGGGTAGTTGTCTTTAAGTAGTAGTCCCTGGCATAGTAGTCCGACGCCTTTTTGGATGTTTGAAAACCTTATCATGCTCCTCTTTTCCAAACGGCTGAGTTCTGAAGTCCTGGATTTGATCATAGTGCTCACGGAGATGACACTCTTTATTTTATTAATAATAAGTTTATATGTTAAGAATGTAGCCTTATTAACTTATTGCAAAAAGAGTCGGTACTAGTTCTAATTCTGCCCCCTTGCAGTACTTTCAACTGACACTTAGCTTGTGATGGCGTACGGAAATCTAGTCCATCTATTTGTTGTGGAGAATTGATGGTTATTTCATTTCTTAAGTAGTCATTACTACCCAGCTCTGGGTGTGATGAAACATAATCCTGCTACAAATATGAATTAATCATACACAGAGCACACGTTGTTTGGCGACCCTAAAATCCTCATAGAACTTGGGGGTTAGGGGTGGATGGTTCAATATGGTCATATAAAATCGTGCCTGTAATGGTTGGGCTAGTACCTTAATGGTGCTCGTTAGCGGAGCGTAACGGATCAATACCCGGCGAAGGACCATCAAATTCGATAACACTCCCAAAAATTTTTTTGTGTATAGTCTTTATCGGTACAACGATAACAACAAAAACAACAACGTTGTTTTTCCGTAGCTTTGGTTACCTATATGACTTTTAAAAAGTTAATCTACTTCGTCGTGCTTTTGTCCTAGCCAGAGTTAAAGACAGTATGTACTGATGTGCCTTTGTGTGTTCTGTTCTTCCTATTTGCTAGCTTCAATAACTTCTCTTGCTTTGGATCTTTAGAAACCATCGCTGTTTCATTTGTCCATATGTCGACATCAAGAATGACGAATATTCTGAGATCCGGTGCCACAGCTGCAAGTAATAGGCGCCATCTTTGCTATATTCCTCACACATTTTGCACTATCTTTGATAATGATGTTTCGTTTTTTGATACATTTTCATTAGCAAATTCGAGGTATCTTTCCAATCATAGTTTCTTTCCAATCATAATCCCCAGATACTTTACTGTTTTGCTATATACTTTATACTACCAATACCTCTGTTTTTGTTCCACAAGCTGTACTCATTATTGCATGCATCTGATAAGATTTGCTGTTCTTTTGTAACCACCAAAGCTTTATCCTACTCTTATCCAATAATTTTTATTCTATTAGCACTTAAGGCCATAATATACCATCGTACATAATGTTTCAGGACAGTGGATCGAGCACGGACCCATGCAGAACGGCCCTTTGCGGACAAGCAAGAAACTGAAAGTTGGGTTAGCTAATTTTCTACTTTTGACGCACTCAAAAACCTCGTTCGCCTATTTCTCCCAGGGTTAAGACTTTTCGCGAACAGCTTTCTCGAATAGTTGTTTACTTACTCATCTGGAGCATCTCATATAAGCTGTTGTCTTCAATATATGTACATAGCTGAGTAATGCCCTCTGCGCTCTTTGTTGTTGTGAATATCTGCGCGTAGCTGTTTGTTGTCTCAACTACCAAGGTTGTTGTTTTTATTGTACAGCATTTTTTTACTAGCGGCATAGTGATGTATGGGAATTTTCAATATTCGAAACAATATTGATCTTTTAGGTGTAAATAAGGTGGCCCGGTAACACAACTGAGTGTAATATATCACAAAAATGAGGATATTGGACTAAAAACAGCCTTATGAATAAGCCTCTGATCATTCGCCTGATACTCATATTTTCAAAACACATTTTAAGGATATCCATGGTATATATTTCGGGTGAATATCTTCTAAAGAAAGTAAGATATTGCAATAAGAATTTTAATTTGTTAAAATACCTGTCCATATATGGGGCTCAAGATCCTAAGTGCACAGGAAGTTAAAAGTTGTCCTTTACTGTAAATAAGAGGTAAGGTTGAACTGGCCGGTCCGTGAGGACCTCACATAGACTGAGCGAGTCCAAAACGTTACCAAGAGATTGCTTAGTGACCAGACTGACCTAGGCTATAAATTAACTCCATTATTATTTTGGCAAAAACTAGAATCTTTCTAGGATCTATTCTTCTTACAGCTTCTAAGTCTGGTAGGTGTGCCACTTTTAATAGCTGGAGTCTTAGCCTGACGAGCGCAACAAACCTGAACTTCATATCTGCTGTTATTGACGAGTCCTCTCCTATATAAATGTGACACTATCAAGTCAGGATACCCATCTAGAGCCTATAGTCCCCCTTCTTCAATGATAACAACTACGTTGTTAGTCTAAGGTTGTAATATATGCACAAGATCTTCGAAACTCTGCAGCGCCGTGCTTGATTGGGCGTCGTTTCTGCTTTGTGGATCGTGAGTAACTGCCGCCTTCTTTTAATTTCACCCAATCTTATTGGGACATCTACGGTACAAGCTTAGAAGGATGCACCCAGTTTTGCTAGCCCATCCGCTAGTATACTTTTCTCTATCCCAATTCTTTCACACTCTAACACTATTTTAGATTTGACGTGCGAGATTATTGTCTAAATTCCTTTGGCCACGGCGCAGTGAAAGTTGAACTAAATTCTTTGCAGTGGATTCTGTGTGATGAGAGTACAAACATACAGACAGACAAGCATTTTAAAAGCTGTAGATTTGGGTTCAGTGGATCTAATAAGATGAACTGGAGCTAAAATTTGTTTGAGAGCTATAAAAAAGCCCGCCTAAGGTTCCTTGGAACCCCGTTTATAGAAGACCTCAGAGGGTTATATGTGATAGCAATCCCGAATATTATCAATTTTATCCACAAATCTGGCTGGTTGTAGTACATTGACCGTAACATTCCGTAACGCCACAGAAATATTTCACAAATGCTAATACGTGACTTTTGAAAAACCTAATCGGGAAATTAATTGGGACAATGTCGCCGAACTTTCAGTTCTTGCTCTTCCTTTCGTTCGCTGTGAATCCCACGTTAATTAATCGGTTCCCGGAACAGTACAATGCTATATAATTCATGTTATAAATGACTTAAATCGGCTTACAAAAGCGAATAGCTCGGGTAAAAATTTGTTACCAAAAATTACACCACACATTCAATTGCAAAACAAAGTTAAACTCACTCATTTGGCTGCTATCGTGTAGGTTATTTTTAACCAAAGAAAAAAGTACAACTAAATTCCAACCAGTTGAATTTATTGCAATAAATTCTCTTGGCTGTCACAGAAACGTGTTTTGGAATTCTCTATTCATACTTTATGGAGCAATCAAGCATTTAAGGAAGTGAAGTTTTAATGCCGCAAATTAGAGTAAATAACGCAAGTGAATAATTTAAGCTTTGACAGAACACAATTTAAATATCCACCTAATTCACCTAATTGAAGTGCTAATCCCGATCTAGAACGTTCAACTCCAGCACGCATACAAATGGGGACTTACAGTTGTTCGGTAAATTTATAGCGTTTTCTTTTCTGAAATAAATTGTTGCCTAAATAAATGGAGTTACTCCTACCCCAGAAAATATTCAACATTTATAGTGCATACAAAGAACATTTCAACTCACCAAATTCACTCATATTAACAGAGTATATGTGGAACTTAAGAGCGAATTGAGAGTTTCACAGAGTTGCACTGCCACACCGCCATTTTATCAGGGTAAAAGTGAAACGCTTTTGCTTTGCGAGCAGGTAACAATTTTCAAAAAAGAACGAAATACACCGTAAAGGCATTGCCTGTTTTTTAGAATAGAACAACAACCCTTGCGCGGCGTACAAAGAGCGTAACACTTTAGCCAGAAAAGAAAACGCTATTAGTTTTGAGATCGGTGAAATAGCAGTCTAATACTGCTCCCTGACTGTGAACGTGGCTTCCAGTTATTTATCACCGTAGCAACTCTAAAGGTATGAATAAGGTACACAAAGATGTGTGAAATTTCCCCCAAAGAATCAAATACGTCCCGAGGAGGTATTAATGCCTCGCTCTCGCAAAATATGAATTTCTGCTTAGCATTTAGTCCATAACGGAATACTTCAGGACTAGCCTTCACGTCGTGAAAAGGTCTACCGGACTTTCGTCCCATATTATTATTGCATGTGGCAAGAGGAGCGGAAGCCATCGCCCAGTTATCTGCTCTGCCAGGAATGAGGTCGAAGTCGGTCAGAATGCTGGAGTACATGTAATTTGCAAGCATAAATCAGAGTATAGGCTAAGCATTCCATTTAGGGCCAGTACAGGTGTTGTAAGATAACCATCGCCAATCGCTGCACTGCTTCAAAACTTTCGACCAAAGAAGGTGTATGCAGTGCTCCACGCCAAAGAAGGACGCCATTAAAGATAATCGGCGTGACCACCATATCGTACAACTAACGTACAACTCTTGGAGAGAAGTCACAGCGTTATCCACACCGACATTGATACATGACAACTGAAGCCTTCCTAGCTCTGTCCCACACATTACGCTTCCATCCCATTGCCAATGTCCCAAAGAACCTAACGCTGCCATACAGCGGGACCCCCCGGTGGAGGGTGATTTAATTTAGGATACTTGTACCTCCATGTAAACGAATCGAGCTCCATTTTGCTGTGGTTGGAACCTAATCTGCTTGGGTCGAACCACCTGCCCTAGCGCTAGTCCAAACATTTTGCGAACGATTTAATATGACCATATTGAATCCTTTAGGCCATATAGTCTCCCAACCCTTAGTTCCATGAGGACCATGAAGTCGCCAAAGCCTCGCCTGATTAATATGTGTATCATACATGCTCACTTGTAAGAGGATTCGACTCACATGATGAGGATGAGGTTTTGGAAGCTATGCATTGCACTTGTCAGCCCCTAGAATCCCTAGCAAGCAGCCTCCCAGAGCCACGTACCACGTATGATATCCAAAATGAGAGCCTTGACTCCCATTGTAGATTTGGTATACGGTCAGATAGCTGAAGTATCTATGGTCGCTACCTTCAAAGTGAATATCCTGGTAGAGAATACCAAATAGGTTTACCCTTGAAGTAGATTGGGTATCCGAGCAGACGTTCGCCCATTTCAGTCTATCATAACCACTTTGAAGCTTCTTGATCAGGAGTCTGCATTTCATAGCGTAATTTGGCTCTCACTGCATATGCGAAAGGACAATCACTTTTAATATTTGGGGACCAATGTTCTAGATGAATACATTACAGTCCTTAAAGATTTGCGAGACGAAAACAAGATTTCGGCGTGTGCTGTATCAGCAGTTTACAATAGATAGCCCTTTTATGGACTCACCAAAGCATACAGTGGTTAGGCCTTCGGAAGCTTAACACTTAAGCAACACTGGATTGACTCTGGTTCAAATCTCAAAATACTAGCACAGCTTTTTAATTTTGACAAAAAGTATCGGCGTGTTTCCAAGGGATATTATACAGCGCAGTGTAGTCTACGTTATGACCTTATCTATCCGATCCACTTACTTCTCGGTTTTGTGAAATTTGCTATTTAATTATCGAACTTTCATTAGTTCCTCTGTGTCATGCATATATCTATTACCCAACCGCTATGATTATTATGATATGAATATTAATACATATTTACTATAAATTTTAATGCAACTAGTACTACGCAATGGCAAGTTCATGAGTTGAATTTGTAGGCAACTTGTAAGCACATCGCTTGCACGTGTGTGTTTGTACATTAAAATCCTATTAAAATCGCATTATATGGTCATTTTAACCTTTTTATACAATATTATTATGTTTGCATATGGCGGAAGTGAAAACCTGCGCATACACTTTATTAACAACATTTTACTGCTTGAAAGCAGTAGGGAATATGACAGTACAGATGCTTTCCAGCAGGAAAAGAGGCTAACTACGAGTTATTTATAAGTTGGTTTTCAATTAATCAATGTACTATTATCTGTTCAATTTCTTTGAAAAAAGCTTACTATTTCAGAATATCAATGGCCGAGGTGGTTTTTCTGCAATACTTGTCAACTAACCAACTTGACGTATTATTCACCGAACATTTTTTTTTTTGGTTTTATCGGCTTATTTATAAAGGATTAAAGGTTAAAATATAACTTTAGAAAAAACTTTGTAATATGGGTGTGACACCTACCATAATAAGTAGAAGAAAATGTCAAAGTTCTGCAGGGAGAAATCAAAAGCCCTTGGAATCATGGCAAGAATACTGTTATATAGATAAATTAGCGGTACCCGACAGATGATGTTCTGGGTCACCCTGGTCCACATTTTGGTCGATATCACGAAAACGCCTTCACATATACAACTAAGCGCCACTCCCTCTTAAAACCCTCATTAATACCTTTAATTTGATACCCATATCGTACAAACGCATACTAGTCACCCCTGGTCCACCTTTATGGCGATATCCCGAAATGGTGTCCACCTATAGAACTATGGCCCACTACCTTTTAAAGTACTCTTTAATACCTTCCAATTGAAACCCATATAATACAAACACATTCCAGGGTTACCCTAGGTTCATTTTGCTAAATGATGATTTTCCCTTATTTTGTCTCCAAAGCTCTAAGCTGAATATGTAATGTTCGGTTACACCCGAACTTAGCCTTCCTTACTTGTTTGTTTATACTTATTTACTCAGTTTATAACTCGTCCAAAGAAGTAATTAACATATTTAATCACGATGAGCTTTTATCGGCGTTTTGTTTTTCATACCAATGCCCTATATTCGAGAGGTATATTAAAAAACAAAAACAAGTAAGGAAGTCTAATATCGGGCGAAACCGAACATTATATACGCAAAGTGAGCTCTCATATATACATATGTACATATTAGACTGGGTCGATTTATTAACCGATATCGCGCCAGCAATTTTTCAAGAGGATTTGGGCTCAGGAAAAAGTAGTTCCATAAAAAATAATTTTCGAGCCAGCGAAACTTTTCTTTGTTTTTTTTTTGTTTTTGATTTGTAAGATGACCTAAAAAAATTTTCATGTATACCCTGTAACGTAACGTTGGCGATAACATTGAAAAAAAAAATTTTTTTTTAAACTTTTATCGCCAACGTTTTAGCGGACATTTTTGTGCCGGACATATGAAAATATTTTAGTAAGTCATTAAAAAAACCTTAAAAATTAAAAACAAAAAAAAAAAACAAAAAAAAAATTTCGCATATATAATATATATACACTACTGGAAAACATTAGGGGATAAAAAAAGCAATCCAAATTTTTGGTAAATTTTCATCAGGTCGTAACATGGAGAGAAATGGTAGTACCGGTAATCCAATGAAAGGAAATTGTTGCTCCAAGTGGCTAGTTTTAGAATAAGGACTTTATTTAAAAAAACCAGCAGCACAAAAACTTAAAACTTTTTAATTTTTTTATTTGGTATACGGCCGTCAAAAATTTGTTTGCCTAACCACTGTGGTGTGTTGGTAGCGTGCTCCGCCTACCACATCGAAGGTCCTGGGTTCACGCTCCGGGCAAAGCAATATCAAAATTTTAGAAACAAGTTTTTTCAATTAGAAGACAATTTTTCTAAGCGGGTCGCCCTTCGGCAGTGTTTGGCAAGCACCATGAAAAGCTTCTCAGAGAAAACTCATCTGTCTTGCAGATCCCGTTGGAGTCGGCAAAAAACGAGTAGGTCCGCTCCCGCCAATTTGTACGAAAGACTAAATGGAGCACGACACAAATTGGGAGAGAGGACGTTATCGCGCCTTACATTATTTATTTTTTTATAACCACTATAAGGATCCGATACTTTGTTTATTTAACTTTAATTTGTTTTTTTATACGCCTTAATATGTATGTCCACTTCACGCCGAGATATCAGTTTAAATATAAAAGGATTGTTTTGTCTTTGCTTGATGATATCTTAGCAACTAATGATCGAACGCAAATTTAAAGGTGGGTTTCGAAAACTCGAACGGATTTTCTTTAACGACTATTCATTAGTTTGCAAAATCTTTAATTTTCTTCCTTTAAATGTGGGCGGTGCTACGCAACATTTGCCAAATTTCTATTTTTATTCTCAGTTGAGCAGAGCTCACAGAGTATATTAAGTTTGATTGGATAACGGTTGGTTGTACAGGTATAAAGGAATCGAGATAGGCATAGACTTCCATATATCAAAACCATCAAGATGGAAAAAAAAATTTGATTGAGCCATGTCCGTCCGTTAACACGAATTTTGAGGTATCTTGATGAAATTTGGTACGTAGGTTCCTGAGCACTCATCTCAGATCAATATTTAAAATGAACGATATCGGACTATAACCACGCCCACTTTTTCGATATCGAAAATATCGAAAAACCGAAAAAGTGCGATAATTCATAACCAAAGACAGATAAAGTGATGAAGCTTAGTAGGTGGATTGAACTTATGACGCAGAATAGAAAATTAGTAAAATTTTGGACAATGGGCGTGGCACCGCCCACTTTTAAAAGAAGGTAATTTAAAAATTTTGCAAGCTGTAATTTGGCAGTCGTTGAAGATATCATGATGAAATTTTGCAGGAACGTTACTCCTATTACTGTATGTACGCTTAATAAAAATTAGCGAAATCGGAGAAGGACCCCACCCACTTTTAAAAAAAAAAATTTTTAAAGTAAAATTTTAACAAAAAATGTAATATCTTTACAGTATATAAGTAAATTGTGTCAACATTCAACTCCGGTAATGATATGGTGCAACAAAATACAAAAATAAAAGAAAATTTCAAAATGGGCGTGGCTCCGCCCTTTTTCATTTAATTTGTCTAGGATACTTTTAATGCCATAAGTCGAACAAACATTTATCAATCCTTTTGAAATTTGGTAGTGGCATAGCTTTTATTACGCTAATAGTTTTCTGTGAAAATTGGTGAAATCGGTTGAAGCCACGCCCAGTTTTTATACACAGTGGTCCGTCTGTCCTCCCGCATGGCCCTTAATACGATAACTTGAGCAAAAATCGACATATCTTTACTGAACTTAGTTCACGTACTTACCTGAACTCACTTTATCTTGGTATAAAAAATGAATGAAATCCGACTATGACCACACCCACTTTTTCGATATCGAAAATTACGAAAAATGAAAAAAATGCCATAATTGTATACCAAAAACTAAAAAAGGGATGACACATGGTAAGGTAATTGGATTGGTTTATTGACGCGAAATATAACTTTAGAAAAAACTTTGTGAAATGGTTGTGATACCTACCATATTAAGTAGAAGAAAATGAAAAAGTTCTGCAGGGCGAAATAAAAAACCCTTGAAATCTTGGCAGGTATTACATATATAAATAAATTAGCGGTATCCAACAGATGATGTTCTGGGTCACCCTGGTCCACATTTTGGTCGATATCTGGAAAACGCCTTCACATATACAACTAACACCAATCCCTTTTAAAACTCTCATTAGTACCTTGAATTTGATACCAATATCGTACAAACACATTCTAGAGTCACCCCTGGTCCACCATTATGGCGATATCTCGAAAAGGCGTCCACCTATAGAACTAAGCCCCACGCCATTTTAAAATACTCATTAATACCTTTCATTTGATACCCATATCGTACAAACATATTCTAGAGTCACCCCTGGTCCACCTTTATGCCGATATCTCGAAAAAGCGACCACCTATAGAACGAAAACCCACTCCCTTTTAAAAGTACTCATTAACATCTTTAATTTGATACCCATATTTTTATACTCAGTTGAGCAGAGCTCACAGAGTATATTAAGTTTGATTGGATAACGGTTGGTTGTACATATATAAAGGAATCGAGATAGATATAGACTTCCATATATCAAAATAATCAGGATCCAAAAAAAATTTGATTGAGCCATGTCCGTCCGTCCGTCCGTCCGTCCGTCCGTCCGTCCGTCCGTCCGTTAACACGATAACTTGAGTAAATTTTGAGGTATCTGGATGAAATTTGGTATGTAGGTTCCCGAGCACTCATCTCTGATCGCTATTTAAAATAAAATGAACGATATCGGACTATAACCACGCCCACTTTTTCGATATCGAAAATTTCGAAAAACCGAAAAAATGCGATAATTTATTTCCAAAGGCGGTTAAAGCGATGAAACTTGGTAGATGGGTTGACGTTATGACGCAGAATAGAAAATTAGTAAGATTTTGGACAATGGGCGTGGCACCGCCCACTTTTACAAGAAGGTAATTTAAAAGTTTTGCAAGCTGTAATTTGGCAGTCGTTGAAGATATCATGATGAAATTTGGCAGGAACGTTACTGCTATTACTATATATGTGTTAAATAAAAATTAGCAAAATTGGATGAAGAACACGCCCACTTTTTAAAAAAAATTTTTTTTAAATTCAAATTTTAACAAAAAATTTAATATCTTTACTGTATATAAGTAAATTAAGTCAAAATTCAACTCCAGTAATGATATTATGCAACAAAATACAAAAATAAGAGAAAATTTCAAAATGGGCGTGGCTCCGCCCATTTTCATTTAGTGTGTCTAGAATACTTTTAATGCCATAAGTCGAACAAAAATTTACCAATCCTTTTGAAATTTGGTAGGAGCATAGATTATATGACGCTAACTGTTCTCTGTGAAAATGGGCGAAATCGGTGGAAGCCACGCCCAGTTTTTATACACAGTCCACCGTCTGTCCTTCCGCTCGGCCGTTAACACAATAACTTGAGCAAAAACCGATATATCTTTACTAAACTTAGCTCACGTACTTATCTGAACTCACTTTATCTTGGTATAAAAAATGGCCGAAATCCGACCATAACCACGCCCACTTTATCGATATCGAAAATTACGAAAAATTAAAAAAATGCCATAATTCTATACCAAATATGAAAAATGAGATTAAACATGGTAATTGGATTGGTTTATTGACGTAAAATATAACTTTAGAAAAAACTTTGGAAAATGGGTGTGACACCTACCATATTAAGTAGAAGAAAATGAAAAAGTTCTACAAGGCGAAATCAACAGCCCTTGGAATCTTGGCAGGAATACTGTTAGTGTTATTGAATATATAAATAAATTAGCAGTACCCGACAGATGATTTTCTGGATCACCTGATCCACATTCGGTCGATATCGCGAGAACGCCTTCACATATACATCTAAGGGCCACTCGCTTTTAAAACCCTCATTAATACCTTTAATTTGATATCCATATCGTACAAACACATTCTAGAGTCAACCCTGGCCCACCCTAATGGCGATATCTCGAAAAGGCGTGCACCTATAGACCTAATGCCCACTCCCTCTTAAAATGCTCAGTAACACCTTTCCTTTGATACCCATAGCGTACAAACATTCTAGAGTCACCCCTGGCCCACCCTAATGGCGATATCTCGAAAAGGCGTCCACCTATAGACCTAATGCCCACTCCCTCTTAAAATGCTCAGTAACACCTTTCGTTTGATACCCATATCGTACAAACATTCTAGAGTCACCCCTGGCCCACCCTAATGGCGATATCTTGAAAAGGCGTCCACCTATAGACCTAATGTCCACTCCCTCTTAAAATGCTCAGTAACACCTTTCCTTTGATACCCATAGCGTACAAACATTCTAGAGTCACCCCTGGCCCACCCTAATGGCGATATCTCGAAAAGGCGTCCACCTATAGACCTAATGCCCACTCCCTCTTAAAATGCTCAGTAACACCTTTCGTTTGATACCCATATCGTACAAACATTCTAGAGTCACCCCTGGCCCACCCTAATGGCGATATCTCGAAAAGGCGTCCACCTATAGACCTAATGCCCACTCCCTCTTAAAATGCTCAGTAGCACCTTTCGTTTGATACCCATATCGTACAAACATTCTAGAGTCACCCTTGGTCAACCTTTATGGCGATATCTCGAAAAGGCGTCCACCTATAGAACTGAGGATTACTCCCTTTTAAAATACTCATTACCACCTTTCATTTGATATGCATATCGTACAAACACATTCTAGAGTCACCCTGGCCCACCCTAATGGCGATATCTCGAAAAGGCGCCCACCTATAGACCTAATGCCCACTCCCTCTTAAAATGCTCAGTAACACCTTTCGTTTGATACCCATATCGTACAAACATTCTAGAGTCACCCTTGGTCCACCTTTATGGCGATATCTCGAAAAGCCGTCCACCTATAGAACTAAGGATTACTCCCTTTTAAAATACTCATTACCACCTTTCATTTGATACCCATATCGTACAAACACATTCCAGAGTCACCCCTGGCCCACCCTAATGGCGATATTTCGAAAAGGCGTCCTATGGACCTAATGCCCACTCCCTCTTAAAATGCTCAGTAACAGCTTTCGTTTGATACCCATATCGTACAAACATTCTAGAGTCACCCCTGGCCCACCCTAATGGCGATACCTCGAAAAGGCGTCCACCTATAGACCTAGTGCCCACTCCCTCTTAAAATGCTCAGTAACACCTTTCGTTTGATACCCATATCGTACAAACATTCTAGAGTCACCCTTGGTCCGCCTTTATGGCGATATCTCGAAAAGCCGTCCACCTATAGAACTAAGGATTACTCCCTTTTAAAATACTCATTACCACCTTTCATTTGATACCCATATCGTACAAACACATTCCAGAGTCACCCCTGGCCCACCCTAATGGCGATATTTCGAAAAGGCGTCCACCTATGGACCTAATGCCCACTCCCTCTTAAAATGCTCAGTAACACCTTTCGTTTGATACCCATATCGTACAAACACATTCTAGAGTCACCCCTGACCCACCCTAATGGCGACATTTCGAAAAGGCGTCCACCTATAGACCTAATGCCCACTCCCTCTATAAACGCTCAGTAACACCTTTCATTTGATTCCCATATCGTACAACTAGAGACACCCGTGTTCCACCTTTTTGGCGATATCTCGAAACGGCGTCCACCTAGGGAACTAAGGATCACTCCTTTTCAAAATACTCATTAACAGCTTTCATTTGATACGCATATCGTACAAACACATTCTAGAGTTAGCCCTGGTCCACCTTTATGGCGATATCCCTAAATGGCGTCCATCCATAGAACTATGGCCTACTCTCTCTTAAAATACTCTTTAATACCTTCCATTTGATACACATGTCATACAACTACATTCCAGGGTTACCCTAGGTTCATTTTCCTACATGGTGATTTTCCTTATTTTGTCTCCATAGCTCTCAACTGAGTATGTAATGTTCGGTTACACCCGAACTTAGCCTTCCTTACTTGTTATTTATTTATTTATTATTTAAAGTCGACGACAAACTATGGTCGACTGCATAATATAAAAGATATATAAATATACAACTCAAAAGATAAAATTTAAGATATATCGAGCTTTCAACAATGTTATATTACAAACAAAGAAATATTAATGAACATTACTATTTAATTTCAGAATATAATAATAATAAGAAATATGAGCAGAAATAAGATCTTATGCCGAAATCTTATACTGGCGGAATGCATCAGATTCCGCTCAGCATGATTTCGGAATGCAGTGGATTCCAATCTCCCTGTTGGAATGCAACAAGATTCCAATCAGCATGCCATGGGAATCCGGCAGTGCTAAGAGTAGTGTAATGAGGATACGCCATCACAAGGCATAAAAAAGTAACATGACCTGTGTTGTTGGAATGCACCGGATTCCAATCAGCTCGATGCCTGACCCATAAGATTATACTGCCGGAATGCATACGATTCCGGTCAGTGACTCTTGAAAAAGCATGTTTTTTACGTTGTTGGAATGCACCAGATTCCAATCAACACAGTACTGTCTTGTTCCTTCATAATGAGACATGTTGATAAATGTTCCTCCATCCTTAAGCGAGATACAAGATCGTACAAACAAAGTCTAAGTTGCGATACCTCGAAAAGGCGTCCACCTATAGAACTAGGGCCCACTCCCTTTTAAAATACTCATTAGCACCTTTCGTTTGATACCCGTATTGTACAAACGCATTCTAGAGTCACCCCTGGTCCACCTTTATGGCGATATCTCTGAAAAGGCGACCACCTATACAACTACCACCACTCCCTTTTAAAACCCTCATTAATACCTTTAATTTGATACCCATAACGTACAAACAAATTCTAGGGTCACCCCTGCTCCACCTTTATGGCGATATCTCGAAACGGCGTCCACCTATGGAACTAAGGATCAATTCCTTTAAAATACTCATTAACATCTTTCTTTTGATACCCATATCGTGCAAACAAATTCTAGAGTCAACCCTGGTCCACCTTTATGGCGATATCCCTAAATGGCGTTCACCTATAGAACTATGACCCACTCCCTCATAAAATACTCTTTAGTGCCCTTCATTTGATAGACTTGTCATACAAACACATTCCAGGGTTTCCCTCGGTTCATTTTCCTACATGGTTATTTTCCCTTATGTTGTCACCATAGCTCTCAACTGAGTATGTAATGTTCGGTTACACCCGAACTTAACCTTCTTTACTTGTTTAATTTATTTTCGTAATTGTGGGCACGCCCATTTTTCAAAATTTTACCAAATATCTGTTTTTAGGCATAAAGTCCACCAATGGAACCAACAAGTTTTAGCACCACATCTATCTTTGGTAATGAATTACCGTATTTTTTCCATTTTTCGATATCGATCATTGTAAAAGTGGGACTGGTCGCCAACCCATTTTGTTCATTAAGTTAAAGTATAATAGTAGGGAAAACATCTCTGTCAAGTTTCAATATGATATTCTAAACTTAAAGCTTAAGATTTATGGCCAAGATGACTTTCAAATTTTATTCTTCTTAATGTAGGCAGTGCCACGCCCATTTAAAATTTTTTCTAAATTGCTACAGCTCTATTCTGTGCACTAAAAAGCCAGTGTTCCAAAATTCATATAGATACATACATTTTTACGCAAGTTATGGTATCAACAGACGGACGCATATGGCTAAATCAAAACTTTTTTCGAAGCTTATAATTTTGATATATACATAGAAGTCTGTATTTATCTCGATTTATTTATGCCATTAAGTACTACCGTTATCCGATCAAATTTATGTTAACAAAAACACCTTGGGTTTAAGCTGAATTGCCTTTTGTGGCGAATGGCTAATTCTATTTTCGTTCATAGTGTTCCTGAAAAATAAACTAGGGCTTATTTAGAGCTCCTAAATAAGTTCCTTTATAAGGACAAAGCTCCTATAACTAAGAGGTTTGTAGCTCAAAATGCCGTATTTTTGGAAAGCCGGGATGCTTTTTGCAGGTGTGTGCGTACATATGTCTATCTGTATTCACCTGGACTAACTGACAACTTAAGTAAACAAACCACACAGCACTTGCAAATTGGCAATACGCTATTATATATGTACTTCATATTCATACATACATACGTACTTATGTATATAAAGCTGAAAAGTTGGCAGGAAACAGGCAAACAAGCTATTAATATGTAGGTATTTATCTATGGGTATGCACATACGAAATAACAACAAAGTTTTGTGCGTAAATTTGCACGAATTTATTTGTCAAAAGCTCAAATTGAGGAAATATTGTAAATGTGCATACACACATACATATCTTTTAACACATCCATGTGTGCTTGCCAGGATAATGTACATCTGTGTATGAATCCGTTTTTGACAAGTAGGGAGCATTCACCACGTTGACAGCTGCAGTCGAAACAACTAATTTATGTAATGCAGCATTTATATGCAAATTTGCTTTTGTCAATGACGAACGAAACTCATTATGGCATAATTATACAAACATTTATGCGTTGATATATAAACGAGCTTAAGTTATACGTAGGTAACGAATTGTGGATTCCGTATACACTTTTTTCGACGAACGAAAATTGCATTACATAAGTGCTTCATCTACTCAGTCTTGAATTCTGGGCCCGTATTACGTGTTACAACCCGTGATCGAAACTCATTTTTTAAAACACAATAGCTCTTGAAAGGTGGATCTTATTAATGGCATATTTGAAGTAGTGACAAATAGATCCATTCTTTATTATAATTTTTAAAAAAAAGTTTGACAGTTGCATAGTTATTGCTTGAGTGAAAATGGTATTCAATCACTGATCTTGGACGGCGTTGAAAAAATTACTGCTTATGAAATTGATACGCTTACTCCACTTTTTATTCAAAACTACTTTTTTATGTGATAGGTGAGCTAGCGACCACCCCATAAAGGCGGCTGCAAACCTCACACGGTTAATTCCGTAAATATGTATAAAGGTTGAAAACCCGAATGACACACACCTTCTTCGAATGCATACACTACGTCCAACAATGACGGAGCGTAGAGGAGGCACTTGGTGACCTACAACCGGGCATAGTCATCAATAACATGACACTGGGGCATATACTTACCGGGAAACGGGAAGACAGATGCCTAGCCCATAAGCGTGAGAGTAACTAAGGAATTCGCGAGGTGCTTACGTTTTGGTAGAAAACCGTTCAAAGGAGGAAGGGAGGCCTGCGTTCCGACAGTCTTGCAGTAACGCTTGAAATTATGCGTAAGCTGCAAAAGCATTTCCTCGTTCCTAGAAACCCAAAAAAAAAAAAAAACTTCAACCTATATGAAAAGATCAAAATTTGCCATAGTCGCATTTTCTTTTCTGATTAGTTCTGAATTTATTCTACATGCTGCAGTGCAAAAAAAAAACAGCATCACCTGAGATGGTTAATAAAATAAAGCTTGTAGTTGAACGTAATCTGCGTCTTTAACAAGAAATTCCGCAGAATTTAAAACATCTCAGCGCAGCATCCGACAAGAGCAAAATTAAGCATGCAAGGGAGTTATCATGCTGATCAAACGTAGCAAACTTCCAAACAGTGTACTCTCTGGTGTTGGCAGTTTTTACCGCCGATGAACTGATTTTATCCAGCCTTGTATCTAATTAAATGCTTATTATTATTAGGAAAATAGGCTGCTCCTAAGGTCGTGCCATTGCAAGACTCGCGTCAACAAAGAATGGTTAAAGACGTGAATTCCACACTTTATTTTGACCATAGAATAGACTTCAACCTTCTGGGATAAACATTTGACCTTACACATTTTAGAGGGTTATGTAAGGACTTAAGAACAATGCAGCATTAATGTACTTTAGAAAGTGATAAATGCCGCAATATGACTTCCTAAAAACATTTAAAGCAAGTCAAAGATGTTATTTCTTTTCTCTGATTAAAACCACAACCAATGTTCTTAGGACAGTTTCACAAAAGATCCCTATCGACTGATATTATTGTGATGGCAAAAGCTTACATCACCGCCTTACAAGAAACTTGATGGTCGGGTATTAGGGCATTAAGGCCTTGCGATGTATGCTACAACGGCCAGTTACCAAAGCAAGGTTTTGCAACATAAAAAAAGTTATAATTTGCACGATTTACCTCCGTGGAGATTAAGGTCGAGCTTCTCTTACAATTTGCGTTGTGCTGATTTTAATTCTTTCTACAAGCTTCATGTTTTATGCCGACTCCGAATGACATCTACAAGGCAGATACATTTTCACTGAGAAAATTATTTCTTTTGATTTTCCGTCAGGATGTATATTATTTATTATTATTATACTTTTAGGCTTAAAATGAATTTTAAGACTAACAAGAAAAAAAGCACTAGCAGCTATAGCTATCAGCTCAACTTAAAATTAAAGATTAATATTAAGGTACTATTTACAACTTATAATTAGAGATAAACATTAATACTAATTAATATACTTAGTATACTAAATTCTGAACAACATTTATATAAACCATACAGAGTTCTTTTATTAGTTTGTTGAAATATTTATACATATGTTGAGGTTATAATTTTGTCGTTATTTTCTTTATGCCACCATGTTTTTTTAAACTGTTTTATTTAGCTTGACTTGACAGGCAGGTCGCATTCACGGCCGTTGTGAACGAACTTTGTAATTGAAATTCAAGTAACTTCCCGATAAGCTACAAGCTTGAAACTTGGAATATAGTTCAGAACCCGATGACAATGCAATAATAAGAAAAATATCGCCGCTAGGTGGCGGAAGGATCGAGATATTCACAAACATCTTATTTGTGTTCCGATTTGGCTCATATTTGGAACACATAATACATACAAGAATGGAAAGCGCCATATTGAAAAAAATCGCCGCTAGGTGGCGCAAGGATCGAGATATTCACAAAAATCGTATTTGTGGTCCAATTTGGCTCATATTTGGAATACATAATACATACAATAATGGAAATGGAACCATAAAAAAAATCTCCGCTAGGTGGCGCAAGGATCGAGATATTCAAAAAAATCGTATTTGTGGTCCGTTTTGGCTCATATTTGGAACGCATAATACATACAAGAATAGAAAGCGACCTATGAAAAAAAATCGCCGCTAGGTGGCGCAAAGATCGAGATGCTCAAAAAAATCGCATTTGTGGTCCGATTTGGTCCATATTTGGAACACATAATACATACATGAATTGAAAGCGACCTATGGTGTCCGATTTGGCTCATATTTGGAACAAGTATTACATACAGTCCGGTAGAAGTGACTGTAGAGTTATCTACTTATAACAAATATGCTTGTTATATTTTAAATTTGTTCTTATTATATTAGTTATTTTTTTATTATCAAAAAAATGAAAATATTTTAGTCATCAAAAATATCTTTTAAAGTAAATAAAGTTTAAATAAATTATTGAAAATAAATAGTTTTATCTAAACTATATTGGCGATCCTACCAACGATCCTGCGCAAATATTTTATTTCATTAATGACTGTAATGATTACGAAAATTTCCATTCGCTAATTTTTAATTAAAATACATTTATTATCTGAAACTATATCTGTCCGTGCTTGTATATATAATACCTCGTGCTTGTGATAAATGATTTTTTGAACAAAAAATTTCGCAATTTTAAAATAACTACTCTGTCATTTTTACAACGACTTAAATAGTTGTGCGAAACAGACTAAACGAACAGCCATCAGTTTGTTTAGTTAAAATCCAATTTGGAAATACATTCGGCATCAACAAAAAATTATGAATTTAGTGATTATAATATGAAGCTATAATTAACTTTAAAAATATGTCGTTTTGAAAGTGCTTAAAACATTTACTATTGTGAAAATAAGTGAAAGTCCATAGACATTCGTAGGTGGACTGTGTGGAAACACCCAAAAACGGAAATCAAATTTTAGCAGATTTGATGAACAAAATAGTTTAACCAATTGTTAAAACTTTTAAAGAAACAATAAAAAAATTAAAAAATTTCGTTTCCCTGGAAGGGGAGTATATGTAGAGTTATCTACTTATAACAAATATACTTGTTATATTTTAAATTTATTCTTATTATATTAGTTATTTTTTTATTATCAAAAAAATGAAAATGTTTTAGTCATCAAAAATATCTTTTAAAGTAAATAAAGTTTAAATAAATTATTGAAAATAAATAGTTTTATCTAAACTATAGTGACATCAAAATATTTTAAGGTTGGAGGAAGGACAAGCATACATGGCACTGAGTCGAGTAAAGTCTTTGGAAGGATTATGTATTGAGGACTTAGATTATAACAAATTGTCAGGAAAGAGTCCTTGTAATAATGAGTCACTAAATGAACTAAGTAGAATGAGAAATAGTGGACAATTAAATAAAGGCTAAAAACTTGAAAATAAAATAATTAAAAAAAAATTTTAGTTAAACGGTTTTATTGAAAACAATACTTACATGAAGTAATAATAATACTAAAAGCTAGAAAATAATTAGGTAGATCCTAGGTAGGTATAAAAGCATAGGACGCGTCAAATTTCTATTGATAGTCATATATAAGACCAACTGAACCTTAATCAGGTTATGCTACGCCTCACATTTTTAGAATTTTTACGCGCCCAACGCTTTTATTTAATTGTCTGATCAACGCCCTAGATTGATGACGAGTGTGATGACTGGTACTTAGGACCTACCTAATAATTTTCTAGCTTTTAGTATTATTATTACTTCATGTAAGTATTGTTTTCAATAAAACCGTTTAACTAAAAAATTTTTTTTTTAATTATTTTATTTTAATATTTTGATTGGAGTAAAGAAATTAGTTGTTCATATTGTAGAAAATAAATGTTCAATTTTTATACGCTTTCGCGTATGATAAAGAGGATGTTTGTATATGAAAATTAATAGGAAATTAAAAGGCTAAATTATGAGAATAAGAAAATATGATAATTGAAAAAGAGTTTTCACTTCAAGTTTCTTTATGGTCGCAGGCTGCGATTCGCATCTAAAAACGAAATGACAGTTTCATGTGTTTGTTTTCGCACTGTATAATGTTTGGTTGTATACAAAGTGCATACATCCTGAAGTTATTGTTGCTTACTAGAAAGCAACAACTAAACAAAAATAGGAGAAGAAACCTTTAAGAGAAGCTTAAATAAAAACTGTCTTTTAAAAGGTTTGCAGTTAAAAACAAGTATTTATATATGTTGTTTGTGTAGTCTTGTATATCGTTTTGCATGTAAAAATTGTTGTTATTGCGTTAAAATGAATAGGAAATTAGCTTTCTTTTAATGTTAATATGTATATACTCGAATATATACTTAATTTAAGAGCTAAGAACTTATTTATTTCTTGGTTTATTCATATTAAATTTTGTTAATTTGAGTAAGTATAAATATGGGGAAAATGTATATATACATTAGAGTGGCCCTTATTTTGCGAAATCGGAAATGTCTAGGTCTTACCCCCCTGAAATAGTGGTATGTGATAACAAAAGAGTTCCCTAAAAATTTCCAACCGATTGAACAACTCTAACCCGTGCCACAAACGGCCCGAAATTCGAGCATTGGCAGCGTCACTTCTAGTAAGTGCTGCTTTGGCTAGTCACGCAAACGTTTCGCTGTTGTGCATGCAAACTGGGGTGCCTGTAAAAAAAAAAGATCTACCATTCATTTAAAAAAAACTTTCATATTTGGAAAAAATCTAGCCGTATCTATATATCAGTTAACCTATTAACGCCCATTGTACCCATACGAGAACACCTCTTCAAATATCGAAAACTGCATTTTAAAATTCGAAGACGTATAATGTTGCTACAACTATGACATAAACTGCTTAGAACGCAAGAGAATTAATCAGTTTCAGACTTAAAATGCCCCTGAACCTCTTGTGGGAACACCCATTTGCTGGAAATTGGAAAAAAAAATATTTTTTGCGTTTAATTTATTATTTAACCAAAAATTAATTAACTGTGTAAAAAGGTATTCCTGCCGGCAGATTTGATGCCGGGCATTAATGGGTTAATTCAAGAAAACAGCCTTTGTTTAATCCATGGCGTATAAACTTATTGTAATATTCTTTTTGTAAAATAACAAAGAATCTACCAAATTGAAATATTTGATCTTTCTACAAAATACAATTTTTTTACAAATATTGGCAGATTTCTACCAAAATGGTAACACTGCATGCAAACCAAACGCTGAGCTCTTTATAAGAAATTAACTTTCAGTCGTTGCTCAGTACGCGTTGTTGTGAGAATTAAAGTGCGCCCGTTGAAAGATAAAATGGCTTTTGTTAAATCTTTACGAAGAAATTTGCGCAAAGGTTCGGAGATATTGTTTATAGGAACATTTTCTTCCCAAATTATTGGTAGCAAATTACCATCAAAACGACAAGTACAGAAAGCATTATTTTTTAACTTAAGAATTCTAAAATCTAAATTGCAAGGCAGTGCGCGGTTAGCGATACGAGAAGCTTTGCTGTTTTGAGAAAAAGCTAGAATACCTACTCAAAGTAAATATAATTGTATTCCAAAATTTAAACTGTTGTATGTCGAATGGACGAATATCCAAAAATTGTCTTTCAAGCCTCCAGCCAAAAAGTCCGTGATGCAAAAAAAAAAGGAATCTAAGTTTGTTAGTGAACTTGACGATCTTTTTGATATCGCTCCGAAAAATGCGTTAAGTTCGATGAAAAATAAAGAGAACATTGAGTTTTTAAAAAAACAGAGGGAAAAAGGACGTCCAGGTTATATGCACGGATTTCAAGATGCCTGACCAAATATTGACAAAAGCAAATTCTTACCTGGAGTTGAAGAAAAACAAACATCTGATATTTTCAATGTGGATAAATGCACGATAGTGGAGTTTTTGAGATCCTAACACAATTTTAATCGAAATGATTATGAAGAATTTTCTGTACTTTTTTTGATTTTCTTGGGCGAATTTCCAAAGAAAAATATAAGCTTTAACCCTAGAATATCATACTTCGTCGAAACGACGATGAATGTTTTTGTTTTTGGTTTTTCTCCTTAAATTATTTGTTTTTTTTGCTGAATTTTTGTATAGATAATATTAAAAAGTTAAACTGTTGTTGTCTTATTTCATTAAAATAAATTAAAAAGAATTTATTAATACAAATTTAAACATCCTTTTTAAACAGGAGACATCCTTTGTACCCTTTTAAATATTACCGTAGTCGATTCGACGAATAATGAGGTTTACGTATTAAAAATAAGTATGATATTCTAGGGTTAAATACCCAGGAGCAATGCATCACGCTCGGTGGAAGTCCAAGGCGATTTATACTTTAAAAATATATGTATATATTTAGAACTGAATTTAAGACGAATGCTTCTACTTCTCCAGCGTTACGTGACCTTTGCATCTTCATGGTAAAAATTTATGTGGAGTATTGGTTTTTATGTCAACTTTCTACGAAAGCACCACAGACAGACTTTAAGGTTATTATGGATTTGCATGAATTTAGAAATGTAGATGAAGAATTATCGGTTATTGTTTTAGGTAGATTGTTTAATCATCTATGGTATCTAAGTCCTGAAGCAATGGCATTTTCCTTATTTGATGATGAAATTGACTTTGAAACGAAGGAGAAGATGCGAACAAACATTAATAATATAGTTGAACCGGAAGAAGAAATGCGGCCACCTAAAAGAGTAAAGATGAGAAAAGAGTAAGGATGTAACAGACGTTATAAATAAAGGACTGCATCAGTTTACTTGTCCAGCAACGAAATTATTTTTAATTGGTTTGGTATAAGTGCCTTTTTAAATGATTCAGCCTTCGAATGGGAGTCGAATAAAGAGTATAGAGAGGCGAAAAAAATTGCTAAAAAAATTAAGGTTGTAAATGGCACAGTTGAGAGAGGGGTGCGGTTGATCGAAGAGTATAATTCCAAGTTGAGCACGGATGAAGATCAGAAACAGTTTATCATACAAGTTGTGTCGGATTACAGAAAAAAGTATCCAAATTATCAAAAACAAACGCTTTCAATGAAGCTTCAGCAGGATTTAAGTTAATTATTTTATACATTTTGTTACCTATATGTGCATGAATTATTTGTTGTTAAATAAATGAATAGTTGAGAGGATCTAATATCTGTAATATGTAAACATATATGTTTGTTGATTCACCTTCATATCAGCACCCAAGAGTGGTAAATGGCTTGGTTCATTATTTCAACACGTTTGTGGCACGAGTTTACGTTGGTCAATAAAGTCAAAATTTTGTGAGGATTATTTGCTCCTTATATATAACCATTATAAGGGTATAAGGGTATAAGACCTTAAAAATTTGACAATTTTTTTTCATACAAATAAGGGCCACTCTAATATACATAGTGTATACATATATGTAAATGCTTATGCTAATATACTGAGATGAATGTAGTTTGGTTATTGTACTTATTCTATAATCATATCATCAGGAGGATCCGTCATTGTGTATAATAAAAGACAAACGTATTAAAACGAAAATTAGCCATGGATATGGCTCAACACCGAAACAAGATTTAATCCTAAAACAAATTTGTCAAAAGATGACGGAAAATCGTACATCAAATATTAAACTGTTCAAATAAGTGATAGGTTTTACAGTTGTTCTTAAGTGCAGTGTGTTTCATAATCGAATTTTCAAAGCGTTATCATCATCATCATCACTTCATCATCATCACTACATAGTTTAAAAAAAAGTCGCTTTTTTTGTCCTTATGTCCCTTTGAATGCTTAAACCTTTAAAACTACGCAACGGATTTTGATGCGGTTTTTTTAATAGATAGAGTGATTGAAGAGAAAGGCTAGTGTGTGTAATAGTCCATTAAATAGTGAAGAAATACTGTTATTTTTGAAGATTCTAATGTGATGTATATATATAAAAGAAACCACTACACTATTTATAACTCAAGAACGGATGTACCGATTTGACTGAAAGTTAGTAGCTTAGAACCAGGAGACCGACATAGGATACTTTTTATCCCACTCTAGCTAGGGTCCTGAGATAAAAACGTGAACCTGGGTAATCCTAGGATGTGTTTGTACAATATGGGTATCAAATGGAAGCTGTTTATAAGTAAGTCTCGAGATATAGGCCAAAACGTGGATCGTGGTAACACTAGGATGTGTTTTTACATTATGGGTATCAAATTAAAGCTGCTGATGTGTGCTTTAGTACAGATTAATATTTATACCGCTGGGTGATCTCGAGATATAGGCTAAAACGTGGACCAGGATACCCCTAGGATGTGTGTGTAATATGGATATCAAATGAAAGCTGCTGCTGAGAGCTTTAAAGTAATTTTCCTTGTGATATTCGATTTAGCCGCATAAACCTGACAAAACTAATAAATATGCATGCGAAGCCTAAATAAATACATGAATTAAAATGTCTTCGGAGGTTATGGCACCTTACATTTATTTATTTATTTACATACATATCTACATACGTCATATTCGATTTGCTTGAAATTTGGTAAATAAATTTGCCTATATTATTATTTAAATAAAAAAAAAAGTATTTACGATCCTTTTTTCCGAGAAGTAGACCAGAGACGAGCTGGGACTGGGATTAGAACTAGGACTGGGACTGAGACTCGAAGTGGGACTGGGACTCGGAATGGGACTGGAACAAAATACATACCACCCTCTGGGACTGGCAATAAGGGGTGAAGAAGAATGAGAATAGCTTGAGAGAAGAGAAAAAAGGGAAGGAGAAGGAGACTGAGAAAGAAATAGAGTGAAACGAAGATAGAGACAGATGAAGCGAAAAAGACGGAGGGAGGAGTGAATAAAAGGATTAAGAAAAAGTGAAGGGGGGAGGGCAGAGCTAGATGAAAAAGCTTATTAAAATGTATGCAGATATACAAAAGTTAGAGCAAAACAACGTCTGACGGGTATGCTGGTCTTAATATATAAAAAACACGTGTCACAAGTTTGAGGCCAATGGGCTCTTAAAGTACTGAACCGATTTTGAATTTGTTTTGAACCCCGTGTGTAGTTTGATCTAACTTGAAATATAGGATAGGTTATATCTCAGTTTATAGTCGGGGGGAAGGGGGTTTCGCGATTCCTCGATTTAGAGGTACTGTGACATTTTTTTAATACAGGAGAGTCTTTAGTTGTTCCATGTGCAATTTTTAAACCGAATTTCAAAAGCAACAAAAATCTGCATTTCGTTTTAATATTATAGCAAAGTGTGAAAAATAAAAATGTATATATATAAAAAGAAAGGCTAAAATGTGTGTCAGTTGGTCGCCGGTGTTTGAAGAGATGCGTCGGTCGATTTTTTTCAAACTTTCACACAAGTTGCGTAAACCTCACGCGGTGGCTACTACGCATACAGTGAAAGCCTAGACAGCGTTTATACAATATGGATATCAAATGAAAGCTGTTGATGAGTGCTTTGGTACAGAGTAATATATTATCCAGAGACGGACTGGGACTGGGATTAGGACTAGGACTGGGAATGAGACTCGGAGTGGGACTGGGAATGATATTCGGAGTGGGACTGGGACTGAGACTCGGAGTCGGACTGGGACTGGAATAAAATACATAACACCCTCTGGGACAGGCAATAAGGGATGCAGAAGAATGAGAAGGAATTGAGAGAAGAGAAACGAGAGAAGGAGATTGAGAAAGAGATAGAATGAGACGAAGATGGAGATAGATGAAGCGAAAAAGACGGAGAGAGGTGTGAATACAAGATTAGGAAAAAGTGTAGAGGGGCGAGGGCAGATTCATATGGAAAAAGCTTATCAAAATGTATGCAGATAGGCCAAATATAGGGCAGGACAACGTCTGCCGGGTCTTCTAGTGTAGTAATAAAATGCTGTGACTTGAGCAAGAATATTAAGCATGGTCAGCTTGCTACTTCATTTTTCGCCGTGAAAAAAGAAACAAAGCTATAGAAATTCTATAAAATAAAATAAAATGTAAAAAAAAATTTAAGAAAATTAACTTAATTAAAAAAAACTAAAAAAAAAACATCTGTAAGTGAAATAAAATAATAAGAAAAAACGTAATAAAATAAATAAAATAAAATAAAACAAAATGAAATAAATTAAATAAAAAAAACATAAAAAAATATAATAAAAATAAAAAAAAAAACAAAATAAAAAAATTAAATTAAAAAAACATAAAAAAAAAATAAAAAATATAAATAGAATAAAATAAAAACTAAAATTAAAATAAGTAAAAAAAATTGAAACAAAACATAAAAAATTAAAAATTAACTAAAGGATAGGGAAGGAAAATATAAGAAACTTAAGAATGGAAAGGAAAATAAAGGAAAGGAAAAGAAAAGGGTAGAAAAAGAAAATAAAGAAAAGGAAAGGAAAGGAAAGGGAAGAAAAGAAAAGTAAAGGAAAGGAAAGCAACGGAATAGGGCTGTTTATAGTGGTTGAACTTCAATCACTGGGCAAACACTGGTATAAATTGATTAACAAATATAACGGTTAGTATGTCTTCCATCATGTAGCACAATTGCTACATGAGTTATATAATCGAGTTCAAAAAAGCTACAGCCTCCCTCTTATTAGAGCATGACTTCTCTTTGCAAATTTTTCAAAAATATTAATTACCTATTAAAAGGCAATCAAATATTTATGCAGCGATGGAAAAAATTAATTTGATAACCTTGTCAAATTTGTGTAAAATTTTTTTTTTGCAAACTATACAAATGATAATTCAAATAATTGATTATGACGCACAACAACGCATGACACATCAATTTTTCATGTGTAAATATCAACACAAATTAGCGATTGCGCTAATGAAACTTAATTTTGAAATTTGATTTGGACAGTTGAAATAAAATTGGAGCAAAAAAGAAAACGTGACTAATCTTAAAACAAGTTTATGGCAGCAATAAAAACTTACTTATTACAGTTAATTGTAACACAATCGATTTTAAGATATTTTAATTAAGTTAAGTAAATAATTTGTGTTATAGTCACAGGAAAAATGGTAATTTCGAAAGTGATTCAGGATATGCAAACAAATTTTTGCTGAGTTCACCAATTCTTTAGAAATATCTTTATCTTGATCTAATGTCATAGGAGAATCGAAGAAAAAGGGAATAATCCGAGAGGAATTCGATTGTTTATATTGGAAGACTCTTTGGTGTGACCTTAAGTAAGTTCTAATAAATTACTTATACTTGATTCATTGTAATATTATTATTTAAACGTACTCGTATATAAGATATTTAAGGCAAATTTCATTTGTAATTTGAGTAATGTTAAATCCATATGTCAAAACATTCTGTCATATTAGTTTACGCTTACTCGTAAATCAATTTTTTTGATCTCTCTGTTCATCATTAATTTTACAAGATTTCGCAGACATTTTATTATGAAAACAGGTTTTTAGAATATTTCATTCTACTGCCATTATTCTCCTTTTAACACTGATAGCAATTGCAAAATATATACGAGGAAAAACAGTGATAATTTTTCTTGTTTGAATGATGAATGATAGCTACGCATATCGCACCGAAGGTAGCGACCAACCATATGATGACATAATAACTTTTGCTATGATATATTGCAATGAATGGATGGAATTAATACAAAAGTGTGAAGAAAGTACATTTGTGATTGAAAGGAGGAAACGGTGGTGTCTGTACATATGAATACATTTCTTGTAGTGTATATTAAATATTCCGTTTAATTCATTTCAGAACTTGTTTTAAAAAATTGTATCTATAAGTAATTCTTTCATCTTATATATACGTACATATATGTAGATATATGTATGTATATTTCATCTGAAAAAAGGGACAGGCAATTGTAAATGAGAAACCTTCATATGGAAATGAGAAAAGTCAATTGTAAATGAGAGATTGAAAGTGCCCTATATAAATGCAAAACGTCATATGGAAATGAGAATAGTGTCAAATAAAAAATGCGAAATCTTCATTTGTATTTGAGAATACTCAGTTGCAAATGAGAAAGCGTCATACAAGGCATAAGAAAAGTCAATTGTAAATGAGAAATTGTCCAATGTAAATGCTAAAGCATCATATGGAAATGAGAATAATCAGGTGTAAATGAAAAATGAATATGCGAAAGCGTCACATGTAAATGCAAAGAGCTTATTCCTTCATTTATTTGGCGAGATATCAGTGTCTGGAGTACAGTCGATCGACCGGTAAAAAGAGTCCGTTTATAATAACATGTGCTGCTTCAGTAAGGTCAGTTTTTCCACAATGGGAAGAGCAGGCGAACGATACAAAGACTCAGTTTTGGTGTGCGAGAACGGATCATGCCATTTGAGAATCAAACTGGTGTTTAAAATTGCCAGACGGAAGCACTGCTTTAGCATCGTGCTCGTCAATGCTGATCCACTTCGAAAATCGTTAGGGAAAATAAAAAAAAGTGCATGGACACATTAGAATATTACTGACAAACTTATGTTGTAGGTAGAGCGAAAGATGCAAAATTTATGTAGATTAATCGGTGGATGGAGCGAACAGATCAGCAACTGAAGGGGACTGCGCGAGAGCATTCGAGCATGCAACGTCGTTCCATGGAAATGCTTTCTCACTCTAAGTTTTGCCCGTCAGAATATAGGCAATATCCAATCGAGTGTTATTATCCTTAAAGGATATGACCGTTGCCACATACATAGATTATCTTTATTTCCATTTTTATATTCTCAATTAAAAATTACCTTTTCACATTTACATTCGATATTTTCTTATTTACAAATGACAATTATCATTTGCATATGACGCTTTCCCATTTACAATTGAATAAACCCATTTCCATATGACGATTTCGCACTAAAAATTGACTATTCTTATTGTCAATTGACTGTTCTCAATTACACTTGACGCTTTCGAGTTTTCAAATGACCGCTTCTCATTTACTACAAGTGATCATTTTCGTGATGCATTTACAATTGTGTTATCTTATTTCCAAATAACGCTTTCGCATTTTCAATTCACTATTCTCATTTAAAACTGACTATTCTCAAATGCAATTTCGAAATTTCATTTGCCTGGTATATGATGATTATATTATTATTTCTAGAAACATACCTTTTATCGAAAGCAGTTTTGATTTACTAGCTTTTCGCTTATCTTATCTGATTTCCTTTTTTTTCGGTTCTCGTCCGATCACCGAATGTTCTAGGAGTCTTCTTAGACATTGCCGGGGCTTTCAATAATGTTTCTAAATGGGCGATTATTAGGGCGAGTCGATTTAAAAATCTCCCATTGCTCTGTGAAAATCATATTCTAGGGATCAAAATAAGAAACTTTGCCGAAGGAACCATACCTCTAAAATGAATTCTGATGTCCACCCCTTTGGGTCGAACTTTTGGGTAGGGCCAAATTCAATTCTACCTGCTGTGTCTTGTGGTGGCTTAAAAAAAACAACACAAGCAATTTTACGATCTGCAATTGTGTCACAGTGATGCCTTGGTTTTAAAAGGGGGTTGTAAAAACGCTAATTTCTAATAATTTTTTTCATTTCTTTTCTATTACTAAGTTAAATTCATTTTTTTCATTTACATACATATGTTCTGACTAAATAAATTTCTAAAGAGAAAAATAAACTCCAAAAAGAAAAAACATAGGCATTTCAAAGTGGGATTTTTCAAAACTTGCCCCTACAACCCAAAGGGGCGGACATCAGAATTCGTTTTAGAGGTATGGTTCCTTCGGCAAAGTTTCTTATTTTGATCCCTAGAATATGATTTTCACAGAGCAATGGGCGATTTTTTTGCCTCCCCACAAATCGACCCGGCCTAGCGATTATGGATTGTCTTAATTACATTAAAGTACATCCAGATTGTACGAGGCCACGAAATCAGTGGACAGGGGCACGCTGCAGGGAGGGGTGCTATAACCTCTGCTGTGGACGCTGGTCATCAATCAACTGCCAAGGCGATTTGATGAGGGACCCGTAAAACTTACGGCTTACGCGGACGACGTTGCAATTGTCATAGGTGGAAAGTGCCTTCCAAAGATTAGCTCTTTGGTGGACCGGGCGTTTCGGGATATTCATACCTGGGCATCAAATGTCGGGTTGAAAGTCAACGCGGATAAGACTAATATGGTCTTGTTTACAAAGAGATACAAGGTCCCAAATTGGATCAGGCCTAAGTTGGGAGGGGTGACCTTACAGGAGAAACCTTGCACAAAGTATCCAGGAATCATCCTAGACAGTAAGCTGTCATGGAAGCTCAATGTGGAGGAGAGGGTGAAGAAGGCTTCAACTGCACTTTATGCATGTAAAAGAATGCTCGGGTGTAAGTGGGGCTTATCCCCTTCTCTTTCTCATTGGGATTTTGCAGCGATTTTAAGCCCTATCCTATACTATGGAGTTCTTGTTTGGTGGAAAGCCACACAAAAAGCAACCTACCACAAAAAATTAGAGGGGGTATGCAGATTAGCAATGCTTGGCATTACGGGAGCCCTGAAAATAACCACGACAGCTGCACTGTATGCCATTCTGCACATTCCACCTGTAGACCTGGTAGCAAAGAACATAGCATTAACAACTGCAACCAGGCTTGGTGCCTCGGGGCAGGTTGAGCGCCGATCATACGGCCATAGTAGTATAGCGTCATCAATCACAAGACAAACAGACTACCTGATTCCCTATCTGCGCTTCGAGAACGATCTTAAGGCCACAATAGAGGTGGACGATTGGCGCAAGGGTGCTCAAATGGCGGACGAGGCGATAAATGTATGCAAAGATGGTTTCAAAGTAGTGAAAGGAGTAGGGTCTGCGATATACTGTGCTGATCCGAAAATAAACAGATCCTACAGGCTGCCGGATTACTGTAGCGTTTTCCAAGCGGAAATAGTAGCCGTAACCAAAGCAGTAGAAACCATGGAAGAAAATAGCCCAAGCTGCAATCGTGCTAACTTTTATATTGACAGCTAAGCAGCACTTAAGGCAATAATCTCGCATACCACAGCATCTAAATGCGTATTATAGTGTAAGCAGACCCTGGAGAAAATCGGGACAGGGAGAAGCATATATCTATATTGGGTCCCAGGGCATATGGGAATAGATGGGAATGAAAAAGCGGATGAACTGGCTAAAACGGCGCATCCCTTGAAGCTTGCTCCGTATACGTACCAATTATACTGGGCGAAATTAAGCGAAGGCGAGAGATGCACATGATCGACCAAGCAGGAAAGGCGTGGGTTCAAGCGCGGAGCTGTAAAGTGTCGAAGATTATGCGCAGGTCTTACAACCTTAGACTAACAAAGTTGCTTCTATCATTAAAAAGAGAGGACTGTAGGCTCATGACGTGTATTCTGACTGGACACTGCCTTCTGGCGTCACATGCCTTTAAATTAGGCTTGGTCAGTGATAGCAGATGTAGGAAGTGCGGGCTGGAGGAGGAAACGATCGAGCACGTTCGGTGCTCTTGCCCTGCGCTTGCCAGGCTAAGACTCCAGCTATTAGGAGTGATACAGCTGTCAGATCTAGTTGCAGCAAGTGGCTTAAATCCTAGGAAGCTTCTAGTATTTGCCACTAGGACGGAGTTATTTTATAACATAGGTCCTGGTTTTTGATAGGGTTTTTCAGTTTGGTCGTTAACACAAACTTCTGGTAAAACTACAGACTTATGCAGTCTATGTGAGGTCCTCATGGACCGGCCAGTTCAACCTAACCCAACCTTATCTGATTTTTGCAGTTCATTATTACAGTTCAGTTATTTTGTGTTCAGATTCCTCACCGCTCCCAAGGGGTTGATAAGCTCACTTCAAAGCTTTATTGCTTCAAAGCTTCCGCAACCCAATGTGTAACCTCACCAACGCGACGGGAATCCTGTTACAAATATGAATGTATCATACACATGTTTAGCAGGCGAGGCTCCTTTGACCCCATGTTTCTTTGGCACTAGGGAGTGGGGGGTCGTTATAGCCTAGAAGGTTTAATTTGGTCATATTAATCGTTCCCGAAATGATCTGACTAGTACCTTTTTGGTGCTTTGTTACTGGAACTTACCCGATCTTTATCCGGCAAAGGACCACCAACATCGATAACACTCCCCTAAACCTTCGGGGAGTGTCTTTATCTTTAATACAGCAACAACAACCGCTCCAAAATAAACTGATAAACAATGTTACCTTGAAAAAGTTTGGTGACTCTGTTACTACAGGAATGATTTAGAAATTTTTATATAATATTGAATGTATTAAAACTCTTAACCGCTGCGAGTGATTTGCTAGGAAATATGTACATATGTATGTATGTATGTTTATTTGGAGTTATTGCATTGCAGCAGTACTGCATATTTTGCTATTGCTATAAATTTCAATAAAATAGCAATTTGTTGCTCATGCAAAACGTTTGCAAATTTTATTGCTTACGATTGTTGTAACGAAATCTAATAAATCAAAGATATTTTACATTGGATACACTGGCTGTGAACATGGAAATAGTCGTAAACAGAGAACATTTAATTACTGAGAATAGGAAATAGAAAATATCATAAAAACAAGTAAGGAAGGCTAAGTTCGGGTGTAACCGAACATAACATACTCAGTTGAGAGCTATGGAGACAAAATAAGGAAAATCAATCTGGGGTAACCCTGGAATGTGGTTGTATAACATGTGTATCAAATGAAAGGTATTAAAGAGTATTTTAAGAGAGAATAGGCCATAGTTCTATGGATGAACGCCATTTAGGGATATCGCCATAAAGGTAGACCAGGGCTGACTCTAGAATTTGTTTGTACGATATGGGTATCAAATGAAAGGTGTTACTGAGCATTTTAAGAGGCAGTGGGCCTTAGGTCTATCGGTGGACGCCTTTTCGAGATGTCCCCATTAAGGTGGACCAGGGGTGATTCTAGAATGTGTTTGTACGATATGGGAATCAAATGAAAGGTGTTACTGAGCATTTTAAGAGGGAGTGGGCATTAGGTCTATAGGTGGACGCCTTTTAGAGATATCGCCATTAGGGTGGGCCAGGGGTGACTCTAGAATGTTTGTACGGTATGGGTATCAAACGAAAGGTGTTACTGAGCATTTTAAGAGGGAGTGGGCATTAGGTCTATAGGTGGGCGCCTTTTCGAGATATCGCCATTAGGGTGGGCCAGGGGTGACTCTAGAATGTGTTTGTACGATATGTGCATCAAACGAAAGGTGTTACTGAGCATTTTAAGAGGGAGTGGGCATTAGGTCTATAGGTGGACGCCCTTTCGAGATATCGCCATTAGGGTGGGCCAGGGGTGACTCTAGAATGTTTGTACGATATGGGTATCAAACGAAAGGTGTTACTGAGCATTTTAAGAGGGAGTGGGCATTAGGTCTATAGGTGGACGCCTTTTCGAGATATCGCCATTAGGGTGGGCCAGGGGTGACTCTAGAATGTGTTTGTACGATATGGGTATCAAATGAAAGGTGGTAAGGAGTATTTTAAAAGGGAGTAATCCTTAGTTCTATAGGTGGACGCCTTTTCGAGATATCGCCATAAAGGTGGACCAAGGGTGACTCTAGAATGTTTGTACGATATGGGTATCAAACGAAAGGTGTTACTGAGCATTTTAAGAGGGAGTGGGCATTAGGTCTATAGGTGGACGCCTTTTCGAGATATCGCCATTAGGGTGGGCCAGGGTGACTCTAGAATGTGTTTGTACGATATGGGTATCAAATGAAAGGTGGTAATGAGTATTTTAAAAGGGAGTAATCCTTAGTTCTATAGGTGGACGCCTTTTCGAGATATCGCCATAAAGCTGGACCAAGGGTGACTCTAGAATGTTTGTACGGTATGGGTATCAAACGAAAGGTGTTACTGAGCATTTTAAGAGGGAGTGGGCATTAGGTCTATAGGTGGACGCCTTTTCGAGATATCGCCATTAGGGTGGGCCAGGGGACTCTAGAATGTGTTTGTAAGATATGGGTATCAAATGAAAGGTGGTAATGAGTATTTTAAAAGGGAGTAATCCTTAGTTCTATAGGTGGACGGCTTTTCGAGATATCGCCATTAGGGTGGGCCAGGTGTGACTCTAGAATGTTTGTACGATATGGGTATCAAACGAAAGGTGTTACTGAGCATTTTAAGAGGGAGTGGGCATTAGGTCTATAGGTGGACGCCTTTTCGAGATATCGCCATTAGGGTGGGACAGGGGTGACTCTAGAATGTTTGTATGATATGGGTATCAAACGAAAGGTGTTACTGAGCATTTTAAGAGGGAGTGTACATTAGGTCTATAGGTGGACGCCTTTTCGAGATATCGCCATTAGGGTGGGCCAGGGGTGACTCTAGAATGTTTGTACGATATGGGTATCAAACGAAAGGTGTTACTGAGCATTTTAAGAGGGAGTGGACATTAGGTCTATAGGTGGACGCCTTTTCGAGATATCGCCATTAGGGTGGGCCAGGGTGACTCTAGAATGTGTTTGTACGATATGGGTATCAAATGAAAGGTGGTAATGAGTATTTTAAAAGGGAGTAATCCTTAGTTCTATAGGTGGACGGCTTTTCGAAATATCGCCATTAGGGTGGGCCAGGTGTGACTCTAGAATGTTTGTACGATATGGGTATCAAACGAAAGCTGTTACTGAGCATTTTAAGAGGGAGTGGGCATTAGGTCTATAGGTGGACGCCTTTTCGAGATATTGCCATTAGGGTGGGCCAGGGGTGACTCTAGAATGTTTGTACGATATGGGTATCAAACGAAAGGTGTTACTGAGCATTTTAAGAGGGAGTGGACACTAGGTCTATAGGTGTACGCCTTTTCGAGATATCGCCATTAGGGTGGGCCAGGGGTTACTCTAGAATGTTTGTACGATATGGGTATCAAACGAAAGGTGTTACTGAGCATTTTAAGAGAGAGGGGGCATTAGTTCTATAGGTGGACGCCTTTTCGAGATATCGCCATTAGGGTGGGACAGGGGTGACTCTGGTATGTTTTTGTACGATATGGATATCAAATTAAAGGTATTAATGAGGGTTTTAAAAGCGAGTGGCCCTTAGATGTATATGTGAAGGCGTTCTCGTGATATCCACCAAAATGTGGACCAGGTGATCCAGAAAATCATCTGTCGGGTACTGCTAATTTATTTATATATGCAATACCACTAACAGTATTCCTGCCAAGATTCCAACGGCTGTTGATTTCGCCTTGTAGAACTTTTTCATTTTCTTCTACTTAATATGGTAGGTGTCACACCCATTTTACAAAGATTTTTCCAAAGTTATATTTTGCGTCAACAAACCAATCCAGTTACCATGTTTCATCCCTTTTTTCGTATTTGGTATAGAATTATGGCATTTTTTTCATTTTTCGTAATTTTCGATATCGATAAAGTGGGCGTGGTTATGGTCAGATTTCGCCCATTTTTTATACCAAGAAAAAGTGAGCTCAGGTAAGTACGTGGGCTAAGTTTAGTAAAGATATATCGGATTTTGCTCAAGTTATTGTGTTAATGGCCGAGCGGAAGGACAGACGGTGGACTGTGTATAAAAACTGGGCGTGGCTTCCACTGATTTCGCCCATTTTCACAGAGAACAGTTACCGTCATAGAATCTATGCTCCTACCAAATTTGAGAAGGATTGGTAAATTTTTGTTCGACTTATGGCAATAAAAGTATTCTAGACAAACTAAATGAAAATGGGCGGAGCCACGCCCATTTTGAAATTTTCTTTTATTTTTGTATTTTGTTGCATCATATCATTACTGGAGTTGAATTTTGACTTAATTTACTTATATACAGTAAAGATATTAAATTTTTTGTTAAAATTTGAATTTAAAAAAATTTTTTTTTAAAAAGTGGGCGTGTTCTTAATCCAATTTTGCTAATTTTTATTTAGCACATATAGAGTAATAGTAGTAACGTTCCTGCCAAATTTCATCATGATATCTTCAACGACTGCCAAATTACAGCTTGCAAAACTTTTAAATTACCTTCTTGTAAAAGTGGGCGGGGCCACGCCCATTGTCCAAAATCTTACTAATTTTCTATTCTGCGTCATAACATCAACCCATCTACCAAGTTTCGTCGCTTTATCTGTCTTTTGTAATGAGTTATCGCACTTTTTCGGTTTTTCGAAATTTTCGATATCGAAAAAGTGGGCGTGGTTATAGTCCGATATCGTTCATTTTAAATAGCGATCTGAGATGAGTGCTCAGGAACCTACGTACCAAATTTCATCAAGATACCTCAAAATTTACTCAAGTTATCGTGTTAACGGACGGACGGACGGACGGACGGACGGACGGACGGACGGACGGACGGACGGACGGACGGACATGGCTCAATCAAATTTTTTTTCGATCCTGATTATTTTGATATATGGAAGTCTATATCTATCTCGATTCCTTTATATATGTACAACCAACCGTTATCCAATCAAACTTAATATACTCTGTGAGCTCTGCTCAACTGAGTATAATAAAAATTAGCAACAAACTCACATAGTAAGTATGAGCATACTAACGCAATATACAGTACTCATGAAGATATTTGATTGTGTGTGTGTATGTGTAGCAGAGTTTTACGGTCCCAGAAAAACAATTACGTGTTAACATGTGCTCCATATAAATTAAATAAAATTAATACATCTGCGATGTGATATTTAATTAGTAAATATTTAAATCAAATTTGAATTTTGATGTCGAGAGCTGTAAACTTAAACCTTATTAGCACTGTGATATGATAATTCGTTAAGAAGATTATGTGTTAGAGTTAAGTTTCTTTTGAGATGAGACAACTTTTATCGAAAGAACCAAACATGGCACATACAAGATTGACATTTGAGCTGACGACAAATTTTTTTTTCGATTTACTATTTAAACGTAGGTTAGATAGAACTGGCCGGTCCATGAGGACCTCACATAGACTATCTGAGTCCGTAGTGATACCAGAAGTTTAATAATAAAACTGAAAACCCCTTTCAAAACCCAGGACCTTTCTCATAAAATAACTCCGCTCCTTTGGGAAATATTTGAAGCTTTCTAGAACCTATGCCATTTGCTGCTTCTAGATCTGAAAACTGTATCTTTCCTAATAGCTGGAGTCTTAGACTGGCAAGCGCAGGGCACGAGCACAAAACATGGTCGATCGTTTCCTCCTCCAACGCGCACTTCCTACATCTGCTATCACTGACAAAACTTAATTTAAAAGCATGTGATTCCAGAAAGCAGTGTCCAGTCAAAATATCAGTCATGAGTCTACACTCCTCTCTTTTTAATGATAGGAGTAACTTTGTTGTTCTAATTTTAACATTACAGTTACGAAAAAAATTCTTTATCTGATTTAGGGTTCCAGAACTTTTTTCCAGCACTTTTATCTTATTTGAAAAATTTAAATAATTCGAGAAATCTGAATGAAAAGAAATTTTATGTACAAATTTTTCAGAATTTTTTTCAGTTCGCAGTCTTATAACCCAAACAAATTTAGTTTAACAAAGTACAAGCTAAAGGAAATATAAATGCACAGCCCAGGCAGAAAGAGAACGAGGAGTGGACATACATTTGCCATTGTGAGCTGATGCAGAAGAGCCAGCAGACGACACATACACTTCGATCGCGGAACAGTTAGTAGCGCGCTTGGTGACTCATACCAAAATCGAAAGGGTGTTAAAGACTTTTTCTAAGTTTAAATTGACGTGCACAGATGGTATATTTCCGACGGATTGCTAAGATTAAATCATGTACCCGACTTTTGCAAAATTGCTCTTGTCGTTTTCCTAGCAAAGAAGGGGAAATTCGTCATATGTATCTCAAAGACTACAGGCATATTAGCTTAACATAATTTCTGGTCAAACCAATTAAGAGGCTGATAGATATGTGAATAATTATTTTCAAAATACAACATGCCTACACCAAAGGCAAATCGGAAGACACGGTACTGCATAGGGTGGTTATAAACGTAGGTAAAGGAAACGTAGAAAGGAATATTACTTCGCAGTGAGGGCTGTATTAGGTCACAAAATTGGCGGACAGGAGCATGCTGCAGGGAAGGGTAGTATCAAAACATGTGGACGCGTTATAAAAATCTGCTCAGGCGGTCCGATGAGCGACCTGCCAAATTTACGGTGTATGTACGCAGATGACGTTGCAGTTGTCATAAGTGGAAAGTGCCTTCCAACCATTAGCTCAGCGTGGGATCGGGCGCTTCGGAATATACATACCAGGGCATCTAATGTCTGGTTGACCGCCAACGTATTAAGGAGTCGTCGTTTGGGTGGTGCGGGTTGGAGGAAGAAACGATCGAGTACCTTTTGCGCTTGCCAATTAAGACTTCAGCTATATTGAGTGGATCAGCAATCACATATAGAAGCAGCAAGGGACATTGGTTCTAGAAAACTTTTAATATTTGCGAAGAGTACAAAGTTATTTTATAATATCGGTTCTGTTATCTGATAGGATCTTTCAGCTTGATCGTTGAGCAAACTTTTGGCAACACTTCGGACTTATTTAGTCTATGTGTGGTTCTCACGGACCGGCCAGTTCAACCTTATTTTACCTTACCTTTGCATATCGAAGCATGTCAAGTTCATTTTACACACAAACTGGGGGCATAACATTGGCCTTATTGGTGGCCTAAATTGGAACGAAGGCCCAGCCCTTTAAGCTAACCTGACAAACCCAAATATCTAGTTTCAGCACTTTATCGGTGTTTGGTAATGAGTTATTGTATTTTTTCCAAGTTTTCGATATTGAAAAACTGGGAGTGGTTATCTTTATAACTCACTCATTTTTAGGCTGGGTGCGAGTTCGCCTAAATTTTAGGCACCTAAACTAATATTCCACTGGAACTTTCCAGCACTGCAACAATTTGGGAAAAAATTGTCAAAACTGTGCGAGTTCATTTGACAATCTAAATTGTTTGTTTATACTAAACAAAAAACCAAAACGAACATTAAATTACATATTTACACATATTGCTACATTTATGCATGTTTGCGCAGCTAAGGCTACAGATAATCCAAGGAATAAACAGAAATAGCAGCTGACTCACGGTAATCTTATGGCCGGGTGAAGAGCTGATTTATTAGGGCTTCCACTGACACAAGATAGTGGGCGTACTACTTATAAGGACTATTTACATTGGGCATATAACTATTAATGTATTTTGGGCCTTTGAGTCAGGTCAGCTGTATGGCCGGTGTGCTCCAAATCAGTTTTGCTTGGGGCGAAAAGTATTAGGCCACTATTACTGAGTTCGTCACACCATCTAATACACAATCTACACTCCTAACACTTCACTGGCTATGAGACACACTGATCTGCATTTTGTTTCTCCAAAGGTACATTTTTTTTTTTGTTTTCTTTTTTTCACTAAAAAATTGATTTTTGTTTGTTCATATTTGACATTTGGATTTAGATTGAAAAGTATACTAGAAAAAATCCAAACATTTATTTTTCACTGCTTTACCGACATTTTCCAGTGATTTAGGTTTTTTCTCAATTTAGGTCGTAATTTAGGCAAACTCGCACCCATCTTTAATGCCAATCCTATCTGCCAGTAAATATACAAAATTTTCTAAACATATATTAATTTTTTCCATGCTTTTAATTTTGATATAAAGAAGTCCATATCTTTCCGATTCCTTCATATCATTATAAACAACGGCTATCCCATCAAAGTTATTTTACCGTTGCGTACATGTACACGCTGGGTGAAAAACCTGGTTGTGTGGGAACAAATATACATAACCGTTTTTCGTAATGTCTCTTTACTACCGCTTTGGTAACCAGTACGAACCGAGGTACGAAATGCCTAACTCTAGGATTGTATTACTTTGTACTTGGATTGTATTTACATTTTATCACTTCTTATTTTCGCGAAAAGGAGACAAAAAACGCAAAGCAATTCAATTTGGATTGAGCTCTAAGTACTTTACAACTTATTCGTTCGCTAAAAAACGTTATAAAAGTAACTAATTTTATTCACCAGTTTAATCGATAACGTAATTTCTCAATTTTATTGGAAGCTCAAACAAAAATTTTTAAAATTTGTTATCAATTAAAAACAGCTAAGAAACTTACAAGTATACATATGTACATACTTATGTACATTCCAAAGTACAGACTTATGCCCCCATTAGGGTATAAAACTCAACTTAGTTGCGTTGTAATTCAAACAACTCAACTTTCAGACAACTCAACTCCTGTTTGGTATTACGAATTACAACTTACTTCAGTTGAAGTTGAATTGATGTTGCCAACTTAAAAAAGTGATGATTTGACAGATAAATGAACAGCTCATCAATTTGTGGCTAAAATTTAAGCAGTTGCAAGTGATTCTTTATTAATAACAAAATGGATATTGGCATAGATTTTTTTTATAACGACGAAAATGTTGGGGACAAAATAAATATGTTGCGAATAAGAAAACATTTACGCAATCACTCCAATCCCATGGAATTACCAAGCACCAAGTAAGAAAACGTTTAAATGACAACTGATAACATTCTAATGTAGTTATTTTGCAGACTATTAAGCTATTTTCGGTTAAGTAAGCAAGCATTTTGCTCCTTACTAAACGAAATGAAGGGCCATTTCCGCCAACGCGTTCGAGGGACGGCTGTACCTCCAATTTTAAAATTATTCGTAACACTCCGATTCCTTGCTGACGGCAGCTATCAAAAATGCTGTGGAAATGATTTTAGTGTTGGACTGGCACAACCTACAACATCTATAGTTGTCAAGGAGATTTTAGATATTATTGAGGAGCATATTTGTGCGAAGTGGATTAAAACCCAAATGATTGCAGAGGAGCAAAGCGCTTCAAAAATCGCGTTTTATTCTAAAACAGGATTCCCAGTAGTGGGTTGTATCGATGCGACTAACGTTCGCATAATTACACAAATAAAAGAAATGCAACATTTATATCTAAATAGGAAAGGCTACTACAGCTTAAACGTCATGATTGTAAGTAAAAATGAACACGCAAATAATAATTTTTAACCAAATTAAACTTATTTTCAGCTTTGCGATTACCAAATGTCCATCCCGTATGTGGATGCCAGGTGCCCAGGCGCTAATCACGATTCATTTGTTTTTAATGTAAGCGGCTTGAAGGTGCATTTGGAGAGAAACGTACAGAGTAACTCTTAGATCTTGGGTAAGACTGGTTGTTATTACATATACAAATAAATATTTTAAAATCCATTGTTTAAGGCGATGCTGGTTCCCCTATGAAAACTTATTTAATGACTCCTTATCGCATGGCAGGATCTGGTTTTCCGCAATCTCGCCAAAATACCGTACACTCAAAGGCCTGAAATAGTATAGAGAGAACAACTGGAGTAGTAAAGAGCAGATTTCGTTGTCTTTTATCTGCGCGTGGCTTACATTATTCACCTGAAAAGGCCAAACAAATTGTGAATTGTTATTGCGCTTTGCATAATATTTGCCAACACTTTCGAGTGGAGCCTCCAGAAGATATACCAACTACTTTTGATGCGGATATAAGCAATGAACATCTTAGTGTGGAAAGAGAAACCGAGGATGCCGCCAGAATGATTCGAAATAATATTATGTTAACCATTTAATCAATTTTGTAAGTCATTCAGTACATTATTTTAAAAAGTTTTGGCAAAAATAAATACTCATAACAAAAATATCACTTCATGGCTCTTAAGACTAAATTTGACCTTTTTTCATTCAGGTTTGCGTTATTTAAATGTTCCTAAAACTTATTATAAATGTAAAGTAAAATAGCACTTTATGTCATGTAAACTAGAAACTAAATATCTTTTCATTAAGAACTTAAAACTAAAAATATTTCTGCTAAAAAAACAGGTTTTCATCGTGACAAAAAAAAAAAAATAACTAAAATATTTACATATTGCTTGAGCGGCTCAATTTTTAATTTTTAGCTTTGCAATTTCTGTCTTCAACCCACATAGCTCGCTTGCTTCCTGTGCTTGCTTCTTGTAAAGCAAATATTTCTTTTGCCTAATCTCCAGAAAATTTTCTTTTACCAAGAAGAATTTCCGAGCTCTAGGCCACACATATATATTAATAATAAAAATGCAATTAATTATACCATATATGTTGTATTTATTTATTTTGTCGATATGAGAGTCTGGTATCGTTTGATGTTATGTTCCTGTTTCCTAGTATCCCAGTAGACCATGCCCAAGAGATCATATCGTCCAAATGGGACCAAATAAAACCCCACACAACCCTAAACCAAGAGCTATTTTTAAGTGTTTTACGCTTCTGTATAAAAGATAACAGATACTTTAAGTACAACAAAGTTTATGAGCAGCGATCGGGTATGCCTATGGGATCACCAGCATCACCGGTAATAGCCGATATAGTAATGGAGGAATTACTATTGAAATTTGAGGAAGAATCACGGCACAAACCTCGTCTGCTCACAAAGTACGTTGAAGATTTATTCGCTATTGTGAAAACCGATTCCGTTGAAGAAATGCTGGGCCTCTTGAACTCATTTCATAACTCAATAAAATTCACATCTGAGATGGAAAATAATGGAATGCTGCCGTTTCTGGACACGGTAGTTATAAGAAATAACAACCACCTAACCTTTGAATGGTATTAAAAGCCTACGGCTTCGGGGAGGTTAATAAATTTTAACTCGAAACATGATAGGAGTATAATAATAAACTCTGCCAAAAATTTTATCAGGCGAGTTCTCTCTATCAGCGATAGAATATATCACCCGAAAAATATAAGCATCATCAAAAAAATACTTCAAACCAATAAGTTTCCGATCCACCTTATTAATGGTTATATCCACCAATTTTACGCTACGAATAAAAATAAGGAACAAAACATAAACAAAATATATAAGACTGCCGTATTTGTACCTGGTTTGCCTAACCGAATAAAGCATTCAAACATGTATGACAAAGAAAAATTTCAAATCTCGTTCCAATATAAAAATACCCTACAACAAATTTACAGCAATACAAAAAGCAAAATCGAAAAAATACGAGAAATCCGACGTAATAAACAAAACTAAATGTAATGGCGACGGGTCCCACGTATGCAACAAAGTATATGTGGGTACTACTAAATCAAAACTAAAGGCAAGGATTTCCGCTCACAAATCGAACATCAAAAATCGCGACCACTCTAACGACAACAGAACGGCTTTATCGCAACATTGCAAGACCACGGGACACTCCGGACTTAGGGAATGTTACAATATTGCAAGAAGAAAAACAATATTCCAAGCGGTACACTCTCGAAATGCTACATATTACACTGGACCACGAATTTCAACTTTTTCTCTTTACCAGAAACGCCATTATGAAATTCGTATGTAAAATCATCCCCTGATTTCGAAAATTGTGTTCATTTTTGATTCTATGGTACCGTTTTTGAGATATTTGCAATTTACCGTTATTCGAAAAAACCAAAAAGATGGCTCCCTTTAATTACGTATATCTCACGAACGGGTAAAGCAATTGTAAAAAGGTTAAAAGAATCGGAAATACGATAAAATTTGATATAAACACATCATACATTATTTTTTGCTCAACGAGATATTTTTCGAGATATTAGCTTATCATTTCAGATTTTTGTTTTTTTTTTATGAAAAAATATGAAAAAATTACCCTTTGCGAGGGCAGCATTCCAAAACCACAACTTTTTATACAGATAGTTTTTCTTTACGTAAAGATCTGTTTAATTAGAAAAAAGATAAGCTATCATCGAAGAAAATCGATGCCAAACTGCGTAAGTTATAAGCGATCAAATAAAAATACCCAGGTTGCGCAACTTCAATGTATGTATACATACATATTTAAAAGGTATAAAGTGCAAATGGGATATTATCCTGATAAACGAATAACACCATAACAATGATAATACTTTTTCTTTAAATAATCAAATAGTACTTTTAATACTCGAGTTATTTTATAGTAGGTAGAGTGGTTGCATCAAAGGAAGAGTGGTTGGTTTCGAAACCTGCTGTAGGCATGTAGTTATAAACATGTATTTCCGTCACTTATGGGTAAGTATGCAGGTACGTTTTCAAATTATAAGACACAGAAAATTTTTAAAGCCTACATCTAAAGCAGGTATTATTTTACTTTTCCCAGCTTCGTATAAAAAGGAACCTTTCTGTCTATGTAACATTTGATTTTTTCAATTTTATTTTTGTTCCGAGTATAAATATGAGTTAATGCGCCTTGAAACCTCAAAACATCTGCAAGGCTCGCCGGAGATAGTTCAGTTCATAAGTCAAATTTCAAAACCGTGGTTTATTAAAAAAAATAAAATGAGTAAAAGGACGCGAGAATTTATGTGTAATAACGATCCAGATATGTTCTGTTTCATGTGTGGCCAATATACTATCATAAGGCGACGACGAGTGTTCTCAGATCATATGAAAACTTTATACTCCAAGTATTTTGTCATTGAGCCTAAAAATGCTGAAAAACCATGGACATCGAACACTTTGTGTACATCGTGTCGAGTAGAACTGATTCAGTCGGAATCAGGACAACAAATAAAATTTGATACAGCAATGATATGGAGAGAACCTACTTGCCATTCAATAGAGTGTTATATTTGTCAAACAAAAGTACTTGGCGTTGGAAGATCAAGAAGAGTAACCTATGCCAGCGTACCTACAGTGACATTACCAGTACTACATTCAACGGCAGTTGCGGATCCAGTTCCATTGTCAACAGTAATATCTGAGTGCGGGGAATCAAGTTGTACTGAATTTCGCATGGGAAACGAGAGAAACATTCTGTCACAAGCGCAACTTAATGATTGGATAAGAGATTTGGAACTAATTTAAATTTGTGTCATCCGATGTTAAGGTGATATATTGTGGAACTCGTCACGAACCATTTTCCAAACGCTACACCAAGAAAGACAGTATATGCTACTGCAACGACATTCCTGGTTTATTCAAAGAGTGTGGTCAAACATATGATTCAAAAGACTAGCGATTGTTCACAGACAGCAATAAACTGAGTTTGAAGGCTGTATTATTGCATATTGGTAACAAACAGCCTTCTATCCCGACCGTACATGCAGTAAATACAAAGGAAACCTACGAGGAAATGCAAAAATTACTCAAATTCATTAAATATGAAGAGCATGATTGGAAAATATGTTCTGATCTCAAAGTCGTTGCAATGCTATGCGGTCTACAAAGTGGCTACACCAAGCACTGCTGCTTCCTTCGCAAGTGGGATAGCCGAGCTCGTAAGGACCACTACGTCAGAAAGGATTGGCCGGAAAGAGTCGAGTTTACCGTTGGTGTGGATAACCTCAAATACACCCCTCTTGTCAAGAAAGAGAAAATCATAATTCCACCCGTACACATCAAGCTCGGTCTCATTAAAAACTTTGTTAAGGCTTTGGAAAAAGAAGGCGGAGCATTCGACTATTTGAAAACAATTTTTCCAGATATTTCTCAAGCCAAGATAAAGGAAGGTATTTTTGTTGGACCACAAATAAAAAAGTTGATCAACAATAATCAATTCAAAAGACTACTCTCATCAGTTGAGGCAGCAGCGTGGGAAACCTTTAAAAAGGTCGTTGCTTCTTTTCTCGGTAGACACAAAAGCCCTAACTACGAGCAGATAGTGAACGACTTAATCAATAATTATGCGAAAATGGCTTAAAGGCTTATTAAAATTAGTTTCCCAAAATTTTATAACTTGTCTACCTAACTAATATTTTCTTTCCAGGCGTAAATATGTCCTTAAAAATTCGCTTTCTGCACTCAAATTTGAGATTTTTTCCGGCAAATCTTGGCGACGAAAGTGACGAGCATGGCGAAAGGTTTAATCAGCAAATGAAATTAATTGAGAATCGATATCAAGGATTCTGGGACGTCGCAATGATGGGTGATTACTGCTTGTTTCTCATAAGAGAAACCGATCCGAAACTGAATAAGCGTCAAAGTAGAACACATAACTATTTCGACTACATAGCAAAATCAAATAAAGATTGTTAGAATATAGTATAAACATAAATAAATTTTAAAAAAAGTTAAAAATATGGGTAATTTCGTTCATAAATTGAACTTTTAACTAAATAGAAACAGAGTATAGCTAGATATTTCACTCTTCTTTATACCATACATACGTTTTGAGGTATACGTTGAAATTGCGCAACCTGGGTATTTTTATTTGATCGCTTATAACTTACGCAGGTTTTCATCGATTTTCTTCGATGATAGCTTATCTTTTTTTTAATTAAACAGAGCTTTACGTAAATAAAAATTTCTGGATAAAAAGTTGTGGTTTTGGAATGCTGCCCTCGCAAAAAGTAATTTTTTTCATATTTTTTCATAAAAAAAACAAAAATCTTAAATTATAAGCTAATATCTCGAAAACCATCTGGTTCAGCAAAAAACAATGTATAATGCGTTTATAGCATATTTTATTGTCTTTCCGATTCTGTGAACTTTTTTGCAACTGCTTGATCTGTTCGTAAGATATACGTAATTAAATGGAGCCATCTTTTTGGTTTTTTCGAATAACGGTAAATTGCAAATATCTCAAAAACGGTACCATAGAATCAAAAATTAACTCGATTTTCGAAATCAGGGGGTGGTTTTACATTCGAATTTCATAACGGCGTCTCTGGTAAATTTTGGCCGTCGACCAGTGTTATCAATACACCTAATGACATACGCATGAATTTTAAGGGCGACACCGACAACATCGCTCACGCATACAGACATTTGGTAATGAAGAGAAGTTAGCAACAATAATGCTGAGGGTGTCCAATAAATTTATATATACGTTGTTGTTAGCAGATATTTTGTTTATTATTACTGTTTATTATTTGTATACATCTTTGTTTTCTGTTTATGATATTCTGTGTTCTGCATTGAAATTTTAAATTAGTCGACAAGGTGCATTCACAAGTGTAAGTGTTAGGTTATGTTTGTGCATTTATGGGTTTTATAGAAAAATGTATTTTTTACAGCCCTGAAGATGATTTCTAATTGAAATCGAAATATCGACAAAATAAATAAATACAACATATATGGTATAATTAATTGCATTTTTATTACTAATATATATGTGTGGCCTAGAGCTCGAAAATTCTTCTTGATATAATTTTTGAAAACACATAAAACCTATTTATTTAGTAAATAATACACCTAGAATGTTGAATTTTGACGTGTGGACTGATATTGTGACTCTTGATAAAAATTTAAAAAATTTTTTTAAATGGGCGTGGCACCGCCCACTTGTGATAAAATCAATTTACACATCTTATTAATCATAAAACAAAAATCGTTAAACCTATTCTAACAAAATTCGGCAGAGAGGTTGCATTTACTATAGGGATTGCTTTGAAGAAAAATTAACGAAATTGTTTGAGGACCAAGCCCAAGATTATATAAAAGAATTTTAAAAGGGTTCTGAACAAATAAAATAAGCTATATTTTTGCAAAAAAGAGCTCTATATCAATGGTATTTCATTTCCCAAGTAGGTTTATAACAATAAAGAGGAAAACCTTCAAATTTAAAAAAATGGGGGTGGCACCGCCTCTTTTATGACTAACCATGTTTCGGGAGACATAAGTCGAAGAAAAATTAACAGATCGTAATAAAATTGGGTACACAAATTTTCCCTATAGCTGGAAATATTTCTAGAAAAAATGGACGAGATCGGTTAAAGACCACGCCAACTTTTATATAAATTTTTTTTAATAAGGTCGTAGACGAAATTAAAAAGCTATATCTTAGCGAAAAAGAGCTTTGTATCAATACAATTTTACTTTCTAATTGAATTATAACATTAAATTGGAAAACACAAAAATTTTTGAAAATAGTTGTGGCACCACCCCTTTTTTGTCTAAGCAATTTTCAATGTTTCGGGAGCCATAACCCTAAGAAACATTTACATATCGTACCAACATTGGCTACACATGTTTTCCTTATAGCAGGAAATATTTCTAGTAAAATTTGATAAGATTGGTTAAGGACCACGCCCACTTTTATATAAATGACTTTAAAAAGTGTCGTAGGCAGAAATAATAAGTTAAATCTTAGCGGAAAATACTTTTGTACCAATCATATTTTGTGCCCCTTTCTAACAATGCATTTCCCAACGTTTCTGGAGACATATCCCTACGAAAATTTGGTGTTTAACAGGAAATATTTTCTGTTTGTATGATTTTTTAATAATCGGGGATTGCCCGTATTGCTTTTTTTTTTAAATGTATGAAAACATTTATTTGAAGCAATTTTTTAATTTTATAATTTATTTAATAATTTGGGAAAAATTTAAACAACGTGACATCAGGACGGACAAGGCGACAGCTGTTTCGATTATACCTTGTAAATCTCTTCAAAGCCTTTTCTCCCGGGAGTGGGAGTCGAACTCGCACCCGTACGATAGTTGAAATGGTTGTAAACGCATTCAGCTACGTCATGCCTGTTGTGAAGTCTTTCCCAATTGCCTTCTTTTTGCATATTTTAATCTTTTATACATTGCATACTTCGTATGCAATTATGTGTTAAAGCTATGCTTGGTACGGCGGTTTTCAAAGAAACTTTGGTTTTGTTGCTGTTTTCGTTCTATTTATAGAACTACAACGAATTAACCAATTTTGTCTGTTTGTATGATTTTTTAATAATCGGGGATTGCCCATATTGCTTTTTTTTTTTTTAAATGTATGAAAACATTTATTTGAAGCAATTTTTTTAATTTTATAATTTATTTAATAATTTGGGAAAAATTTAAACAACGTGACATCAGGACGGACAAGGCGACAGCTGTTTCGATTATACCTTGTAAATCTCTTCAAAGCCTTTTCTCCCGGGAGTGGGAGTCGAACAACTCCGAAAAGATTAAAATATGCAAAAAGAAGGCAATTGGGAAAGACTTCACAACAGGCATGACGTAGCTGAATGCGTTTACAACCATTTCAACTATCGTAGGGGTGCGAGTTCGACTCCCACTCCCGGGAGAAAAGGCTTTGAAGAGATTTACAAGGTATAATCGAAACAGCTGTCGCCTTGTCCGTCCTGATGTCACGTTGTTTAAATTTTTCCCAAATTATTAAATAAATTATGAAATATTTTCAGTAAAAATGGACTAAATTAGTTAAATTGCCTTCTGTTATATAAAAGATTTTGTAAAAGTGCATAGATGCAGGTAGTAAGATATTTCTATTAAAAGTTGGAAAATTTCGTTAATACCTCTGCCCTTTTTTGTATAATAACGATTTTAGTGCAATGGCACTTGTGTGTTAATGTTTATTGTTTGGTATATCTTTATTTTAAAATAAACTGTAGGGAAATCATTTCATAGGCACGCGTGCCAAATTTTTCTCTTCTGCTTTCACACGTATAGTACGATAACTGCGCTGCTTTCACACACATATACCAATCAGTATGAAGCAGTGTTGCCAATACTTACTGTCTCGCTGTGATGGCGGAAGGGTTTTTCTCCTCATTCAATGCGCAACTTTCGAGCAGACAAGTCGTGGTAAGTCGCATTAAAAATGTTTAATATGAACTGGGAGGTAGATTTTTTAGTTGTTGATAATATAAAGAGAGGAGCAAAATGCATGGTGTGCCATAAAGAAATTGCGCGTGCAACAAAATTTTTTGTCAAACGCCATTATCATACATTCCATGCTAATGAATTTTATGAGCTCAGTAGTAAGGAGAGGGAAAATTTTGTTCTAAGGCTCAAGAGCAAGTTGAACCTAATTGGTCCCAATAATGAATTTTCCTTAATTGCAAAAAATTAATTTTACGAATTTAGTTCCTTAAAGTAAACAAAAAAATATTGAGTGAGTTTTTTTAGTTTTTATATTTGAAACTGTCTTTAAACTTCGGTAAATATTTATTTCTTTATTATTAACTTGTTGTTGTTTTTTTGTTGATTCTCAAAGCTAAAAATAACAACAAAAATTTTCGGTAACATCAATTTGGCTTTTCATACATAGAGTAAGTTCGGGTAATCAGGAATACATAGTTTTTCACCAATAACTTCACTTTCACTTTTTTGCACCCGCCATTTCCAAGACTTTTTACAATGGGCGCATTCCAAATCGCAACTGTTGGACCCGTTCTACAAACAGTTTAGCTATACGTAAAATTACAACATATAAAAATCCCTTTTAAAAATTAAAATATTAGGTAAATATCAATTAATTAAAGTACTTAAAATGGGTAAGTGGCTATTAATCAATACAATTTCACCATTACTACTAATATTTAAAAGTCCATTTTTCCTTCCACAATTAAACCATGCATTTTTTCGATTTCAATACGTTGGCAACATTGATTTTTTAGACGCGTGAGCGACTTGTTCTCTTCAGTCTCTCATTGACCAGCAGAACCGCAATATGTGATTGTATATGTTTTGGCCGTAGCTGCTTTATACAATTTCGACTTCTTCTGCCAACAATTAGCGTTACAATCGCTCTTTACCAATTCATTTTCTTTTCAATCATAAAATAGAAGTGATGGAAACGAATTGTACGAAGGTTACTTTATATGTTTTATGAATTGCAATTGAAAAATAAGTAATGAGATAAAACAATTTATTTTAAGAAAAAAGTAACTAATAGAGCTGTTTATCGAACCCAAAATACGTGCAGAGCAGCTCAGAGCAGAGCAGAGCAGAGCAGAGCAGAGCAGCTGTCAAATGCTAATAGAACAAGCTGGTGTGACCCGCAGCAAACATCTCATGAAACGCTTTTCAGGAAAAACTTTCAAAACCACCTATACGCAACTAAAATCCATTCATAACAAACAGAGCAAAAAGCAATGCATTTTTTTATTTGCAATCGCTCAACTACAAATAGCATTGCCTTCGTAGTTTTAATTCCGCTATTTGCTCCAAAATATGAAATAGCTTATAGCATAGCTTAAGAAATGCAACCACTTTGTCATGATACGGCTCTCCCTATATGCTCTGTTCTACAACAGCGTGACGTAATGTCCTATAAGCTCAGAATCTCATGGAACTTTGAAGTGTCCATTGTGGACAGGACCCACTGGAAAACATGGAATCCCTACAATGCCCCTGCTTCAGAGGTCTGTTTCACGGATGGATCGAGATTCGATGACGGAAGTACGGGAGCTGGCATCTATGGGCCGAAATTCAAGAAATCGATAGATCAATGGGATGCTACCTCACCATATTTCGGGCAGAAATCCATGCAAAAGAAGTATGTCGTAGAGAATGTCGGCGGAGAAGCTCAACATCGAAGAGCATCTACGTTATGTCGGACAGCCAGTCGGCCCTGGGTGCCTTGCAGTTCTACACATTTACATCTAAGCTCGTGGATGACTGCACTGAAATCCTTAATGACCTGGGAGTCAAAAACAAGGTTTTGTTAGGATGGGTTCCCGGACATCAGGGACATGAAGGTAATGAATATGCAGGTAACCTAGCAATGCAGGGTGCCATGGCAACATTCTGTGGTCCAGAGCCTTTTCGTGGACTTACAAAAGCACACACCAGGGAAACTGTTAAAATAAACAATTCAGATGTCACTTGATTGACTGTCCAGTGGAACGACAGGCCAAACTGTTTAAACTTCCGTTAACGAAAGTATCAGCCCAACTACATAATTAATCTAAGCAGGGAGGACCTAAGAACTCTCACGGGAGACTGTGGTCTACAATATCACCTAAGTAAGTTAAATCTATCCGATATCCAAATTTGTTGTTTCCGTGAGCTTGATGATGAAACGCCGGTTCACATTCTCTGCGAGTGCATCGCTCTGGCTAGGTTGAGACTCTCCCATCTAGGCGGTGTGACTCTTAATCCCTATGTGATATAGAGTAAAAAGCCTTAAGAGGTAATTAGATGCATCAAAAGCCTTCAGATATAAAATTGGGCTGAAAGGTCATGTACAATAGATCAGCACAAAGGTCGCAGTGCTTCCAGGTCTAGTAATAATAATAATTCTCTGTTCTTGTTCAGAGCCGGAGCAATAGCAGTGCATATTTTTCATTGCTATTGCAACTATGGAGTAGCAGAACCCTTGAAACTGGGCTCGAATCTTGCCTTCAGTGATGGAAATACTCGTTCGGTAATATTGTTTATTTGGTATCGTGTTATAAGAGGACGTAATTTGGAATTGCGACTTCAGTGAACGTACTTGAAAAACCCTTAACGTTAGAAAATATTATTTGATTTTTTCGAATACAAATCAAATTATTTAAAATAATTTTTTTAATAGAATATTTTTTTCAAAAATATCCTACATAAGGAAAAAATTGTATATAAAAAATTGTATTTCGGAAAAAGGGCATACACAAATAAAATTCCGTTTTCTTTCAGGACACTAAGAATAAAAAAAATAATTGTAGTTTACATTACCTTTGTCAATGTAGGGGAAGGAGTATGGTCTGCGATATACTGCGCTCATCCAGAAATAAACAGGTCCTAAGTGTTGACAGATCGCTGTTGTGTTTCCAGGCGGCGGAAGTAGCCGTAACCAAAGAAGTGGGAACACTGGAAGAAAATAGCTTAAACTGCAGCCGCGTCAACTTTTATATTGACATTCAAACGGCAAGTAAGGCAATAATCTCGCATAGCATGGCATCATAAAGTGTGTTGGTTAGAGTGTAAGCAATCTCTGGAAAGAATCGGAACAGGGAGGAGCATACATCTATATAGGAAATATGGGAATAGATGAGAATGAAAAAGTGGATGAACTAGCTAAAAGGGGCCCATCCCACGAAGCTTGTACTAAATGGATTGGGTGAGATTAAGAGAAAACGAGGGGTACACATGATCGGCAAAGCGGAAAAGGCGGGACCCAAGCGTTGGGCGCCAAGTGTCGAAGATCATGTGTAGATCCTACAATCTTAGACTTACAAAATTACTTCCATCCTTAAAAGGAGAGGACTGTAAATTCATGACGGGTATACTGACTGACCACTGTGCCTTCTGGCATAACATTCGTTTAAATTATAAACTAGGCTTTTTTAGTGACGGCAGATGTAGGAAGAGCGGGTTAGAGGTCCTGGTTTTTGATAGGGCTTTTCAATCTGAACGTTAAACAAACTTCTGGTAACGCTAAAGACTCAACCAGTATATGTGAGGTGCTCGTGGGGCGTCCAGTTCAACCAAACCTAACCTACCTTTGCCAAAACATATCATTGCTTTATATTCCATGTAACTACTGTGTCAGGTGAATTCGAAAGGTCTTTTCTTACAGCCTTGATGGTGGCACTTGTCAAATTTCGTAACGCTAAACTTGTTTTTGTCTACCCGTAAACCTGTTACACAATTTCAACTGCATGTTTGTGGATGTTACACGCCCAGGACAAGGCTGCTAAGCGCACTCTGTCTGTTTTGCGGCACTGACGAGATATGATTTTCGTAAATTTTAAATTGAGATTATCCCTCAAATACGTAAATTCATATACCTACAAAATCCTTTGTCCCACTGCAAAGTTACTTAAGTAGGCTACAATAAATTCTGAACCAGAAATCGGCCAAGCTACAGTTGGCTTTATTAAGCAGGCGGTATTCAAAAAGGCTAAGGAACCAATTCGCAGGCTGACCAGTCAGATCTGCACGATAGCCATTTTTATGAATACTTAAGAGGGGATCGTCATGTAACACATAAAGAGGTAGAGGCATTCAGGCAAATTGGAGATACCAAAGTATATTTATACATTTGATAATTACGAAAAAAAAAATTATTATTCATTGGTATACGAAAATGCAGATGTGTATTGACTTCCCAAGAAAATATGTAAAAATTCCCAATATAATATTTTCAAAACCAATAAAAGATTAAAACAAATACTTTTGCCGAGCTCCTATTAAATTTCCCTACAAATTCGCAGGTGGCGACCTTTATGCTTTATACCGGCTCCGAAAGGCAGGCGACCATTAACTGAGAAGCTTTTCATATCAGAAATACACCCGGAGTGTATCACTGCCAAGGTGCGACCCCGCTTAGAAAAACTTTTTTCCAATTGAAAAACTTGTTTTTATAAATTTCCGTTATTGTTTTGCACGGGAATTGGACCCAGGACCTGCGGTGTGGTAGGCAGAGCACTATATGCCAGACCATCGCGGTATCCAATCCAATCCAATTATTCCTGGCGCATTATCTAGATAAATAAAAACCCTCGTAATATAAACTTGAAAAAAAGTAAAAATGAAGACTTTCACTTATCTCGACTACATTAAAGTGCATTGATGTAAAGCCAAGCTGTGAATCAAGAAGCAAGCAGTTAGTCTGCCACTTGTATTCCAATTGAAAATGGCAAACCACAAGCGAAAGCGCGAGAAGCGAAAGTCCCCAAAAAAAAGGACTGCAAGTATTTACTCAAGTGGAAGTAGGAATTTTGTGCGCTGTGCGAAGGAGCACGGGAGCGTGAACGATTGGTTATTAAGGGGGTGTGGTGAGGATGCAACATTGCTGGGCAATGAAAGGCATTATACGCCCATGGATGTTAACAGTATTGACTGAGCACTACAAATACGTAGAGCCTCGCTGCTAATGAAGGAATAAATAAAAGAAAAACTTTGAAGTGTAAAATTACCAAATGGTGTTAAAAATGAAATGAGAACATAAAGATGGAATCCTTTAATGAATGAATCTCTTTTACGCATTTCAATTGGTTAAATGTCTTTTTTTGTACGTAAATGAAGTGGGCAAGAAAAACGCTACGTAAAAAATGGAAAAAGGTAATTCGAAGACAAAAAGGGCAGAATTCCATTAGTTACCTCTCGTACGTTTCAAGCGTTGTAATATTTTACCTCGTTGATCAGTTGCATTGCATTTACACAGCTAACAAACGAAGCGAAAGTTGCATAGTCTGCAAGTACGGCAATGGAGTTTTAGCTTAAGAATGGGATGTGCAATGGCAAAAATCGCGCACTGGTAAGTTGTTGTCATTACGTTATCAGCTCACAGAATGCGCTACTGTTTGGCTACGGAAGTAGCGTAACCCATTAAGCCAAATTAAGAGCTGGTCAACCTTTAAAAAATATATATACGATTATTATTGAATGATTCATATCTCTAACCAAGATCGTTTTTCTTTTTCAGTTTTGCTGTAAGGTGGCTTTATGAACACAGTACAGAGGAGTAGATCCAGAAATATCAGTCTAATCCAACAGTGTTATAAGGAGAAGCTGTCATATACTTAAAGTGGTTACATTCGTTATCCTTGTGTAATCGAATAACCAATAATAATTTCTCCGACCATGTCGTCTATAGGGTTGCCGTTGTCTTTGTCAAGTTTCCCTATTAGGTGTAGTAGCAGAGACACAACTTATTTTCATTACAGTTTTTGAGTAGTTACCAGATTATATGATTATATCAGGCATGCTTAACGAACGAAACGATATCATTTCGTTACGATAATCAACGTTAATAAACGAAACGAAGTCACTTCGTTTCGTTTATTAACGTTAAGATCGTGAAATTAACGTTAATTTGACGTTCTTAACGTTAATAAACGAAACGAAATGACTTCGTTTCGTTTATTAACGTTGATTATCGTAACGAAATGATATCGTTTCGTTCGTTATGCATGCCTGGATTATATAAGCTCTTGTTATAGGCAATAAAGTTTCTATATGCCGAAATACTAGCAAAAAAGTTCTTCCGTAGCGGGTTACGGTTTAAGAGGCGACTTAAATACTCAAATGATCCAAGGGGCTATGTAGCGCAGCCCCTTCAAGGAGTGCTACCGCAGTTTGTAGCTTTTCCAACCCAATTGTGAGCCTCACCTACCCGCGAATCTGGTTTGCTTCGCAGACGGTGCTCCAAGTAACGAATTGAACTAGGGGCGGGGGATGGGGTGGCGTACACAATTCTATGTGGTCAAATTAAATCGTTTCCATGATCGGCTTGTACCTTAATGACGCTTGTTACCGAAGGATCATTTAAAAGATCTGCAAAGGGAAAGAATCGGAACAATTAACGTATCTAATGTGACATTTCAGTTGCCTTAGCAAACTCATCATATGTTTTGCCTTCATTGCCCTGGGCAATGTTTAGAGCTGAACGAAAGCAAGACGTAATATTTGCTACTATTCATCGCTGTTCAAGACCTTCATGTGTTTGGGCGACAGCAATAATGGCGAATATAATGTTACCCCAGAAGCCGCTAGAAGACCAACTGCGGCGGCCGCCGTGGTGTGATGGTAGCGTGCTCCGCCTACCACACAGAAGATCATGAAAAGCTGTCAGTGGCAACTCATCTGCCTTGCAGATGCCGTTAGGAGTAGGTATAAAACAAGTAGATCTCGTCCCGCCAACTTGTAGGAAAAATTAAAAAGGAGCACGGCACAAATGGGAAGAGCAGATCGGCCTAAAATCTCTTCGGACGTTATCGAGCCTTACATTTATTTATTTATTTAGAGGTCCAACTGAAAACTCACTTTTAAAAACAAGTGCTACTTTAAGCTGAGTATGTGATTGAAAAGTAAAGGCAGATTTCTCGATGAACCAAATTCATCTTAACATATATACGTTTACGGATGAATCATTCAGAATCATCAACCCAGAATCATAATTTTTTAAGGTGCTGAGTCCAAATTTAAAGCCCTTTTGGTCTTACTTTAATCGCCAAAATTTCGAGTATACCTAAATATCTCCAAAAACCGGTAAAAAATTTCCGATTTCACCCCCTCAAATCCGAATCTGAGCTCCATTGGCTCCTGCACCTCCAGCAATTTGAGAAGTTTGAGTTTTCTGAAAGTTGGTTATGGTTTTTAGCACAATATTGAGGTAGTTTTCACTTGGTGCTTAATCCCGGCTAACGTAGTTGCAGTGTTGATTTTAGCCAATTTCCATCTATATTTAGCCGATTTGTAAATGAAACAGACAGACAAATCGACTATTTTTATATCCCTTAATTCCTCAATTTCATGTTTGTTGGCAAATTTCAGCAAAAAGTCGAGTACTCTCGCAATTGAATTGTGGGTTACTTCCCATGTAGGTAAAGTCTTGGAACTTTCAGTATACCTCAGAACTTGAAGATAATGCAATTTGTGGGAAAAAGCTTTCGCTGTGTAAGAATTCTAAAATTTTTCGTTAGAGTTTTGAGTCCCTTCCTGGTTAGCTAAAGATTTGAGATCTTAAACAAAGATTTAAATTCTATTAAAATGAAGTATTTTGGCGGCCACCGTGGTGTGATGTTAGCGTGCTCTGCCTGCCAGACCGTATGCCCTGGGATCGCACACCGGGCAAAGTAACATCAAAATTTCAGAAATAAGGCTTTTCAAATAGAAGAAAGTTTTTCTAAGGGGGGTCGCCCCACGGAAGTGTTTGGCAAGCGCTCCGAGTGTATTTCTGCCATGAAAAGCTCTCAGTGAAAACTCATCTCGGCATAAAACATGTAGGTCCCGTCCGGCCAATTTGTATGGAAAATCAAGAGGAGCACGACGCAAATTGGAAGAGAAGCTCGGCCTTAGATCTCTTTGGAGGTTATCGCGCCTTTGAGTCGTTTGATCGGTTTGTATGTTACTTCCCCGCAATCTAGAGACATGGATATTTCACAGGCCAAGGCATATTTCTAAGGCCAATTTCAAGATGTGCAAACCTATCACAAAAAGTTCGTATAGGGGTCGCGCGGTTCCATGTACTAAGAAAAATTAAACGAAAGAGGAGGGAGAAAATCTTGTAATATATTTTTTAGAGACAATTTGAAACTTTACAGATAGGTCAGACAATGACATAAAAGGTCCACAGGTCTGTGGTTCAAGTCCTGAAAAAGCAATATGAAAAATTTAGAAAATTATTTTTTTTTAGCCGAATCGCACCTCAGCTGTGGTTTGACAAAAACTCCGAGTGTATTTCTGGCATGTGAAGTTTATGAGTGAAAATTCATTTGCCATGCAGCTGCCGCTTAGAGTTCCTTCCCTCCAATTTGTAGGAAAAATTAAAACGGGGCACGACGCAAATTGAAAGAGAAGCTCGGCCTCTGACTATTGTGCGGAAATTGCCATACAAAAGTAGTTAGCTTTTTCAATGTGAATGAACAGATAATAATGTACGTTTGTTTAGTTGAAACCAACTTAAAGTGAGCCAGTTGTAAGCTTCCTTTCCTGCTGAGGAGCTGTCGCTATTTCTGAAGCGATACTTGAGTTCAATAAATCTAGCCCGACATCTTGGGCTTAAGATCAAAGTTTTTGAGCATTTAAGGCTCTATGCTGTTCAGAGTAGAAGCAAAATCACTTCGATATCAAACCGAAACCACTTCGATTACAAATCGATTGTTGTACGATATCAAATCGATAGCACACCAAATACCCTTAGGTAACAAACCGATAATTCATCGATAACAGTGGCTACTGACTTAACACTTCGATAAGAAATCGATAACCCTTCGGAAAGACATCGATAACAAATCGATGACACGTCGTTAGAAAACCTTTAACAATCTTTTTCTAGTTATTAGGGATAACAAACGAGCAATATTTCGAGTACAAGCCGATTACTCGTTAATATCTGTTGTTACTGAAAAAAAGAAAATTCAATCAATCCTTGAAGAAAAAGTTACACTTGTTCCATCGAAGATAAAAAAACATTTTAAATTTATAAAATCAAGTATTATTAAACGTAAGCAATAATATAAACAAAAGCACAAGAAATAATGAAACATATTTCTTGAGCACGTGAACTGTAAACAGCACGTTAAACTCAAGAGTAGAATAAATAATTTCTAAACTGAGTGATAAATATCACTCAAACTTACATATTAAGTATTTACGGCAATTTTCAAGCCCATACTTTACTATGGAGTCCTAGTTTTGTGGACAGTATTTGGGAGAAATCAAAATGAGACAGGAGTTGCATATAATCTATAAAACAGGGAAGGCGAGGAAAGAAGCGCGGAGCTCCGAAATTTCTAAGATCATATGAGGCCACAAAATTTGCTGATATTTCCAAAGAGAGAACAATTAAGGCCAACGATGTGCATATTAACTGGACACACACTACTGGCGCCGCATGCTGATAAATAGCCTTTGACAGTAACAGTAGATGTAGAAAGTGCGAGCTGCATGAAGAACCGTTTAAGGCTCCACCTACTAGGGTCGTCAGAGTTGTCAGATCTCGAGGCAGCAATCAAGCTAGGTTGCAGCATACTTCTAGTACTTGCTAAGAGGACGGAGTTATACTATAACATAAGTTCCGGTGCTGAGAGTTTTCTCGTTTGGTGGTCAAACAAATTCTGGTAACACTATGGGCACATCCAGTCTATGTGAAGTTTTTATTAAACGGCTTGTTCAACCTAAAATCAACCTAACTGAATGAATTGTGTGTAGTAAAGTAATTGACATCAGACAAAGAAACAAAAACGCTTGCTGTGAAATTTGAGTTGGATTAAGCTATCGCTTATTTGCACTAAGTATGCTTTCATGCCTCTTTCTTTGCCACAATTAATGCAAAATATTTAAATTAAGCTAACTAGCGATACAGGAAGCAAAGGACAAATCAAAAAGGGTTGACTCACTTCAAATAAATTTTTTGAACTCATTCACTTAAGTACTCATACTCCAGTTTTGCGCGACCTTTGTTCCCTCATGCAACCCCAGTTTTGTTGTTTAGTGCGATAATAATGTTAATTTAATTTATTTGCCACATTGAGTGCGGTCAAAGTGGTTTTAAGTACTGGTGAGTGCGGGAAAAAAGCAAAAAATGCTAAATATTTATGTAAATAAAAATCTTAGAAAAACAAAAGTGAATTCGACATAGTCACGGGAGTGCGATTTACGGCAATGGTTTTACAGCCACGTGCATTGATATTTCTATGCTTACGAAATTTGCGAATGAATTTAGATTTACAGATATAAGTAATTATAATAAAGTTATATGCAAAAAATAAATACATACATACGCATATATTTTTGTAAGTACCTACTTACTTCTAAAGGCAATTACATGGCATGAGTGATATTTATGAGTCATTAATGCAAGTTCATTTTAACCCTCATTCGGCCGACGATTTTTACAACTCATTTTGGCCGACGCAGTCACCCCGGTGACTTTTTAATAAAATAGAAATAGAAGGTACTATGGTTAATATTATTGGATCGGAATCAGTGTATGAAGCGCCCGATGGAACTCAGTGGTCTCAGAATCCATCACCAACAGGTCAACATCGTGGCCACAATATACTTAGACAAAGAGGTCAGCCAATGAAGTATAAATTATGTGCAAATAATTATTTATTTCCTTTTGATTATGTTTAGGTGGGCCTGCTTGCCAAGGAGCTCTGGGCCGCTTGGATGTGTTTAATTTGTTGGTTTCCGACGTTATGAAGGATATAATAGATAATAGTGCGCCACACAAACAGAAAAGGCGAGCAGCTGGCCCAAATATGGAACGAGAAACATCAGCAGTCGCCCCCAAAAATATGGGAAAAAACTGACAGTATTGGAATGGATGCATTTTATGTAATTTTATTACCTTGTGGTGTCCATAAGTCCAGCATAGATAAGATTGATAAGTTATGGGCTTCTTATTCATTTCCACTTTACCGTGCTGCGATGAGCAGAAATAGATTTAAAGCTATTCTCCGCGCTATTCTTTTTGATCATAATAGAACACGTGAGGCTCGAAAGGAAACTGATAAAGCAGTTCCAATATCGGAAATTTAGATGCTTATGAACGAAAACATGCGAAAGCATTATCGACCCCACAGTAATATAAAAATTGATGAGCAACTGTATCCATTTCGTGGTCGAATGGCGTTCCGGCAATATATCCCCTGAAACCCAGCAAAATATGGCATAAAAATATTTTGGGCGTATGATTGGGAAACCAGCTATCCCTTCTATGATATATTGTATTTAGGGCGGCAACCTGGGCAGGCAACATCTTCTAATTTAGATGAACAAATTGTGTTTGATTTTGTGCAACCATGGAAAAATAGTGGATGAAATGTTACCACGGACAACTTCTTCACTTCATTGCACCTTACTTATGAGCTAAAGAACATCAAGCTCAGTTTAGTTGGCACTGTCCGTAAAAACAAGCGCTTCATTCCTAGAGAGATGCAGTTTGATAAGTCTTCGCCTTTGGGTGAATCTAAGTTTGGGTTCCGCAATGAAACTGTCCTCCTGAGTTACAAAGCCAAAGCCAACAAAAATGTTTTTTTGCTCTCTACCTTGCACAATAATGCACCAATCGATTCTGCCAAACAAGCCTGAAATAATTCTCGACTACAATCGTACAAAAGGTGGTGTCGATACAATGCATCAAATGCTCGGAATTTACATATGCAAAATAAAGTCGCATCGGTTGCCGTTGGCTCTATTTTTCAATATGTTGAATGTAATGACTTTAGGTGGGCACATTATTTATAGGGATAATTATGTAAAGAGTCGTGTTAATATCAGCCGCTGAACTTATCTAGAAGAACTTTCTCGTGAATTGGTCACTGGGGCTATCAATCGGCGAGCATCAAACCCCGAATCCTGCAGCATTATCACGTACGTACCGCTATGCAGGATGTTCTGAATACTCGTTTATATCTGCCCTTTGCAACGGAATCGAAAATTGAGCAACGTGACGAAACAGGTCGAATGAAAATCAAAGGCAAGTGTCATGTTTGTCAACAAGTGAATAACAGACACCGGATCTCCCCGAAAGTTTGCTTAGTTTGCAAAAAGCCAGTGTGCCAGGAGCACATTCCGCCCATTGTCAAATGTGTACAGTGCAGCGAATAAAGTTTCTGTTTTTTATAAAACTCTGTTCTCGTAAACGATCCTATACCAATAACATTTTCATATGTACATACCTTGCTTGTAATTGGTATTTACTCGTGGTCACATAGGTGACTACGACGGCCAAAAAAAGAATAAAAGTTTTCAGTCCGTTACAGTTGTCTATGACTAAAATTATAAAACCTTATTTTGTATGTTTTCTACTTAAAATTCATAAAGTTAAGATGTCACGGAAAATGAGTTAAAAAATGTATTAAAAATATGTTTTTTTGAGGGGAGAATATTAAAAAGGCGTCGGTCGAACTAGGGTTAAAAATATTTACGATTTTATTTTCTTTGACAATTAAATGAAAGAAAACAAAAGCAATAATATGCAGTTGTTTTTGTAAATTCAAATGTAAAGCCAAAACCATTGTAAAGAATCGAACGCAATTATGCTAAAACATTCCAGTCTGACGAAGGATACGTGAAAACTTTAAACATTAGTATGTTTGGACTCACACGACGGATCCTAATGCAACTTGACAGAATGTTTCAATGACTTTTTTGTAAAAACGGACGTGGCACCATCCATAGACGTGGTAAATGAGAAGAATAATGAGTAATTGCTTTTCACCCGCAAAATCGCATATTCCTTCAACAAAAAATGCGAAAACATTATTAGGCCGCTGTTTTACGGAAGCCTAATAGCTAGAGTTGGTGATATCTGGAAAAACCAGGTACCCGTCCAATACCCGAGTGCTTTTTGTACTTGCCAAAGACAGCATATTAGCACATATGTTCACACAAAACGTACCGATTCTTAAAAAGTATACGATTCCAAAAAAGTTCCCGGTTAAGCAAAAATTTCCGGTTACAAAACAGTATCCGGTTAAAAAAGTATTCGGTTCGAAACAAGTACCCAATTCTGAAAAAGTACCCGTTTCCAAAGCAGAAAAGGGTTCCAAAAATCTACCCCGCTGTGAAAATTACCCGGTTTTGGCAAGCCACTGAAAAAGTATCCAGATCCGAAAAAGTACCCGCTAAAAAATAAGTATTCTGTTCAAAAAAAGCACCCAATTCTGCAAGATTACCCATAAAAAAGTACCGGGTTCCAAAAATTACCCTATAAAAAAAGTGCGTGGTTCCGCAAACTCAATTCTGAAAAAAGACCCAGTTCTGAAAAAATATTCGGCTAAGCAAAAGTGCCCGCTTAGGAATTAGTAGCCAGTACAGAAAAATTACCCGGATCAAGAAAAATACACCGTTCTGAAAAAAGGACCCGGTTTAAAAAAAGTTCAGAAAAATTTCTCGATTCTAAAAAAGTAGCTACTTTGAAAAAGGCACCCGATTCTGAAAAAGTGCTATTTGGAACCGGGAACTTTTTTGCACCGTTTCCTTTTCATAACCGGATACTTCAGTATCGTGTAATTTTTTATACTCAGCGTGTTTACACACAGAGTATATTAACTTTGATTGGATAACGGTTGGTTGTACAGGTATAAAGGAATTGAGATAGATATAGACTTCCATATATCAAAATCATCAGTATCGTTAACACGATAACTTGAGTAAATTTTATCTTGATGAAATTTCGTATGTAGGTTGCTGGGCACTCATCTCAGATCGCTGTTTAAAATTGATGATATCAGACTATAACCACGCCCACTTTTTCGATATCGAAAATTTCGAAAAACCGAAAAAATGCGATAATTCATTACCAAAGAGGGATAAAGCAATGAAAATTGGTAGGTGAGTTTCAACTCCAGTAATGATATGGTGCAACAAAATACAAAAATAAAATAAAGTTTCAAAATGGGCGTGGCTCCGCCCTTTTTCATTTAGTTTGTCTAGAATACTTTTAATGCCATAATTCGAACAAAAGTTTACCAATAAGTGCGCAGTTGTCTGTATAAACAAGTTAGGAAGGCTAAGTTCGGGTGCAGGCGAACATTATATACTCAGCTGAGAGCTTTGGAGACAAAATAAGGGAAAATCACCATGTAATGAAAATGAAGCTAGGGTAACCCTGGAATGTGTTTGTATGACATGGGTATCAAATGGAAGGTATTAAAGAGTATTTTAAAAGGGAGTAGGCCACAGTTCTGTAGGTGGACGGCTTTTCGAGATATCGCCATAAAGGCGGACCGGGGGTGAATCTAGATTGTGTTTGTACGATATGGGTATCAAATGAAAGATGGTAATGAGTATTTTAAAAGGAAGTGTGCTTTAGCTCTGTAGGTGGACGCCTTTTCGAGATATCGTCATAAAGGTGGACCAGGGGTGACTCTAGAATGTGCTTGTACAATATGGGCATCAAATAAAAGGGAGTGGGCCTTAGGACTATTGGCGGACGCCTTTTCGAGATATCGCCATAAAGGTTGACGAGGGTTGTGAACAGTATTCCTGCCAAGATTCCAAGGGCTTTTGATTTCGCCCTGCGGAACTTTTTCTTCTACTTAATATGGTAGGTGCACACCCATTTTACAAAGTTTTTTCTAAGATCATATTTTGCGTCAATAACCCAATCAACTTACCATGTTTCATCCCTTTTTCGTATAGAATTATGGCATTTTTTTAATTTTTCGTAATTTTCGATATCGACAAAGTGGGCGTGGGCATAGTCGGATTTCGGCCATTTTTTATACTAAGATAAAGTGAGTTCAGATTAGTACGTGAACTAAGTTTAGTAAAGATATATCAATTTTTGTTCAAGTTATCGTGTTAACGGCCGAGCGGAAGGACAGACGGTCGACTGTGTATAAAAACTGGGTGTGGCTTCAACGGATTTCGCCCGTTTTCACAGAAAACTGTTATCGTCATAGAATCTAAGCCCCTACCAAATTTCACAAGGATTGGTAAATTTTTGTTCGAATTTGGCATTAAAAGTATTCTAGACAAATTAAATGAAACTTTAAATGAAATTTTCTTTTATTTTTGTATTTTGTTGCATCATATCTTTACTGGAGTTGAATGTTGACATAATTTACTTATATACTGATATTCAATTTGTTGTTAAAATGTGACTTTTAAAAATTTTTTTTAAATGGGCGTGTTCTTCATCCTATTTTTCCAATTTTTATTTAGCACACACACAATAAAAGGAGTAACGTTCCTGCAAAATTTCATCATGATATCTTCAACGACTGCCAAATTACATTTTGCAAAATTTTTAAATTACCTTCTTTTAAAAGTGGACGGTGCTACGCCTGTTGTCCAAAATTTTACTAATTTTATGTTTTGCATCATACCAAGTTTCATCGCTTTATCCGTCTTTGGTAATGAATTGTCGCACTTTTCGGTTTTTCAAAATTTTCGATATACCAAATTGCATCAAGATACCTCAAAATTTATTCAAGTTATCGTGTTAGCGGACATACAGATGGACGGACGGACATAGCTCAATCACATTTTTTTCCATCCTGATGATTTTGATATATGGAAGTCTATATCTATCTCGATTCCTTTATATATGTACAACCAACCGTTACCCAATCAAAGTTAATATACTCTGTGTGCAAATATAAATAAATAAAAATTAAACAAAGACGGGTCGTACATTAAATATTGTTAAATGAATATTCAGAGGCTTGAAGTAAGTTCAAACAGTGTTGCCGTTTTTGGTTACCGTTTAAGCTTTCCACTTTGATACCTATAAATTACATATATTTTCGAGCTTTATTTTGCAACAAGTAACATGTAGAGTGATTTTGATATATTAAAGGAAATTTGATATAAAATTCGATGGTGTAGCCTCTATGTAAAGCGGCGACACTGCCATATATATATATTCTTTATCGCAAATCTAAGTATCGATCTTTGCCAAATTCTTGTCATCGCTGGTTATTATCGGTTTGTTTGTGAAAAAGTTGCATGTTAAAAGAATGGGATTGGGAGAGAGCTTTATTAAGAATCTTACGCGATTTGTAATGAAGTTATTGTCATTGCCACATAGTTCAGAGGCGGCAGAAAGACAGTTTTCCGACTTAGCTTTAATTAAAATGAAGCTAAAAACAATCTAGATTTTAAAACCATAAACAGCATAATGCCATCAAAAAAGTTGTGGCCAAAAGGAAATGAAAAGGATTAGGTATAGTCGTCTAAAAATTATTTTTAATCGAATGTATTTATTATTATCTGTGATTGCATTTACTTTTGATCTCATTACACATTTAGATATGTACTCATACACACAGCATGTGCAATAACATGATTTGAGGTTTTTGTTTAATCAAATTTTATGTAAAAAAATATGAATTCTTAATTTTTTTTCTAACTGTGTTTACGTTATATGTACGCTAAAATAAAATTAATATCAATACTGCCAGCAAACACGCAAGCTTTTCGGTTTGGTTACTATTTTCCAATTTTGGTTACTTTTTGTGAAAATTCTTTTTACTAAAAATTTAATTAGCGGCAACCCTGAGTGCAAAGTTGGTTGTATAAAAAAATACGTTTAAAGAGCGAGCAGAGAAAATAGAGCAAGGTACATACAGAATTTAATGGGAGAGAGATGGGGAGGTGAAGAAAGCTAAATGTAGAGAGATGGCAATAGTGCAATAGAGCCCCTTCCGCAAGAAGAGGAGCAATAAATAGGGAGAGGTGCTTAAAAGAAGAGGGGAAGGAAAGGTCTAAATATCATTAAATTACTTAAAGTCAAACTTTTAAAAACTCATTTGCCTAGCAGGTAACAATACTGGATCAAATCGCACTATAACCATTTTTTTGACATCTATTTTTCGAAAATACACAAAATTAGATATTTCAGTAATTGAAATATTAAAACTATTTAATTTTCAAGTAAGCTAACTTGGTCATATTATTCCTCTAAAGCTGACTCAGATAGAATGAAGACATTTGGTACAATTCAAACTGTTGTAGTAGTGTACCCTGCCAAAATGAGCAAAATTGACCCATTTTTACAAAACAGATTTTTGATAAAGACTAGGGTAATAAAACAAAACCAAACCTATCTGAGGCACAGCATAAAACAGTGCCTCCAAAAGAGATGCATAGATTTATTACACAAAATTTTATATGTTCGTTGCCCAGGCAAGCAACTGACGATCTTTCTTATAAAGTAGAGTATATAAGGCAAATCAACAGAAACTGCTGACAATAGGCTCATTGCTTCCGGAGAAAGATCGCCCCACTACAAATATTACAGCTTATGTGTCTTCTTAAATATAAATAGTGCCCTCCAATAAGATAGAGCCCAACGCAATTATCAACTACCTCAAAAAAAAAATTGAAGTACTACACATACACATGTTTATGTTTAGGGTGCCACGTGACCTTCTAAAACACACACATTTTAACCAAAAATACGAGCAACATAACCTTGATAAGTAACTATTTACCATGTAAAGATGGCTTTAAAACAAAAAAAACTGTAGGGACATCAGGGTAATGACTTACAACTTATGGCGGCAAACGTGTTTAGGATGATTCTGAGGATCATTTCGAAACTATTTCAGTGCAATTTTGGGGTTATTTCAGGACCGCCTCTGGATTACTTTCGGAATTATTTCGATACTATTCTGGAACCATTTTAGCACCGTTACTGTATAACGTAACAGTCCTGAAACGGTTTTAAAATACTACCGAAACGATCCCGAAGAGGTCTTCAAATGTAACCTAAAATAATCCTAAAGTGATCCTGAAATTGTTCCCAAAAATAATTTCGAAAGGATTCCGAAGCTAATCCTGAAGTGATCTTAAGACGATCCTATAACTCTCCAGAAATGGTATCGAAATAGGCTCGAAATGATCCTGTACAAAAGTGATAACTAAAAAAGTTGTTTCAAAAAGGTTGCGAAACAGTCCCGAAGCGATTCCTGAAGTGATACTAAAATTGCCCTAAAGCGAAATAGTTTCGAAATGATCTTTAAAATAATGATTTAAAACCATCCCCAAATTTTTCTCGTAATAATCACAAAATGGTCCAAAAATACACGATGCAGCTCATACCAGGGATTCACGTGGCTTTTCAGTGCAAAACAAAGCCACAAAAAAAGAAAATAAGACAAATCCCTAACTTTCAAAATTTGATCGATGTTCGTCAATCTATTGCGCATGGACAAAGTTGGAACTTAGCTCAATATTAGCTGATATGCAAAACTCCCGAAAGAAAAACAAAAAAAAATATTTTTAAGCCATGTTCGTCTGACTTCAAACTCTAATTACCAGGTGTTTTGCGTGTACTTGCTTTAGCTATTAGATCAGTTTTTCAAACTTTTTTTTCCGCAGAGCTTTACTTCTTCTAAGAATCATCAACATATGGATCCTCATCCATCCATTATAGAACACTTCTGGCCAACTGTGGTGGTCTCTGAACCATAGCAGTAATCTCAGCTTTGGCTTAAATATTATAATGGTCAACAAATGACGGCTACAACGTAGCCATAACACCACATCCTTGCTTGAAATATACAAGATTATGCGGCTACATTTCAAATAAAATATTCGTAGTACGAGATACACGATTTCATCTCTTATCTATTACATTTTAACTGCTCTTTGGTTAACATTCTTCCTCGACTCAAAGCTCATCAAAACTAATCCCACACACTCCATCCACATTAAATTTACGAGCATGTCTGCAAAAGCTATCGCCAAAAAGTTTGATGAAACATAAAAAAGGTGCAGCTATCAGTTGAAAGAACTTTCTCACGTGATTCAACGGACAGTAATTACAGTTAAAAAGTATCTACGAGTACAAGTTTTTTACTGACACTTAAATACGATAGTAAAAGTGAAAAGTTTTCGAGTTTTAAACAAATATGCTTATACTACACACCCATAAACACACCTACGTACACACACAAACACAATGGTAAATTTGATTGACGCAGAGACACAAAGGAAATTTAAAGGAGTGTATATATAACTCAGATAGAGTTTTGTGTTATCATTTGAAAAACTTTATAATTTAATAGCTCTCCTTTGAATTGGAATTGATATATATGTATGTATATTGTCGGGTGTATATACGTATGTATGTATGTATGTGTGCGTGACAGTAATGCCAATTGCACCTAATCAGATACAATCAAATAATTCTTGTTAACATCAAATAAATATTTCTAAGCAAAAAGGAATTTTCCAGTGGCGCAGCCAGATTTAAGCGGTTTCAAAGGGTGCTTTGAAATAAACAAAGACTCCATTCGAAATAGCAAAAGACATCATTTGTTTGGAAACCACAACAAAAACACCAACATCAGCTCTGAAATCCAGCGAAGAATCACTCCTGCCAATGAATGCTACTTTGAACGAGGTAGGCAATTGAAAAGTAAAGTTATCTCTCGGCAAACGAAAACCATACTCTACAAGTCACTTATCGTCCTGTTTTATGGTGCGGAAGCATGGACCATGACAACATCAGATGAAGAGTCCGTGGGACTAAAATAAAATAAATGTAAGGCGCGATAATCTCCGAATAGATTTTAGGCCGAGCTTCTCTTCCAATTTGTGTCGTGTTCCTTTTTTCCTAAAAATTGGCGGGACGGGACCTACTTGTTTTATGCTGACTTCGAACGGCATCTGCAAAACATTTGAGGTTTCACTGAGAGCTTTTCAGAAATACACTCGGCGTTCTTTTCGTGGCAGAAATACTCTCGGAGTGCTTGCCTAAGCACTGCCGAGGGGCGACCCTGCTTAGAAAAATTTTCTTCTAATTGAAAAACCTAGTTTCTAAAATTTTGATGGTGCTTTGCCCGGGCGTGAACCCAGGATCTTCGGTGTGGTAGGCGGAGCATGCAACCATCACACTACGCCGGCCGCGGGAGTGTTCCAGAAAAAAATTGTTTGAAAGATTTATGGATTATGCTCGTTGTCGACGATTAGTATATACCGAAGAAGATTTAATAAAGAGCTGTACGAGCTTTACGCAGATGCCAACATAGTCCGGCAAATTAAAACACAGCGCATACCCTGGATAGGCCATGTTATGCGAATGAAAGATGACGCTCCGGCTAAAAAAGTATTTTCATCGGGACCCGCATATGGTAGAAGAGGGCAGCCCCCATTACGCTAGAAGGACCAGTTGGAAAACGATTTAAAATTCCTTGTGTGAACAATTGGCGCCAGTTGGCAGAGCGAAGAAGCGAGCCAGTTCCCACTTGACAGTCCATTTAGAGCCCCTGGGTGTAGACCGGGATATGCATCTGCATAACCCGTCTACCCACCAATATTCCTGTGGCCTGAGCATGTGACAATTTGATTTTGGAGTCATTTCCAGAAGCCTGGCGAAGAGACCAATGTGACTTTTTTTGATTATATTCCCCAAAACTCTTAAGGTTATATTGACTCAGATTTACTGCCCAGTGGGTTAAAATTTCAGGTAATTGACAGCCCAAAGGTTACGGGAGGTTAGGATTTTGCCTAACCAACGCGGCTTCGAAATTCGTAAATCTGCTGTCAAAATCACGCTCTATAACTCTCTCGTCATACCTGTTCTGCTGTATGGCAAGAAATCATGGACAGTGACGTAAGTAGATGTGAGGACTTTGGAGTATTCAAGATAAAAGTTCTCCGAAAGAGTTTTGCTCCTAACGTTTGCCATCGTTATGTATCGAAGGAGGTTTAATGAATAGCTGCATGAGCTTATCGCTAATGTGAGGATATTCCAACGAATAAATAGCCAAAGCTTGGTTGTATAGGTGATATTATGCGCGCTAAAGGACACGCTCAGGCTCAGAAAGTATTACTATCGGTACTCTTAGTAAGAAGCAGAGACCTCTTCTGAGTTTGTAGAGAAATATTTGATCTCACTTGGTGGTCTCAATTACGAAGAATTGCAATTTCATGTCGCACCTAGAGTGGGTCATTGAACCCACAGGCCCACCTTTAATACGCTTATGTATGTATATATTTAAAAACGGTGATTCATGGTTGAACCCATTTCGTGACTTACGAGCACAAAGGCATGCAAAAGAAATTGAAAGGACCAGGTATTATAGACATTATACCGACCTTACACATTTCCACCAGTGCATTTCCTATTTGACTATATTGAGACAATGAGCCACCCTTTCCGTCTGTGACATGCTGACAAGCGTTGTTTTTCTTGACGGCATGAAACTTCATGTTCGCGCACACGAATACACCCTGACAAAAGGCAAGCAGACAAGGGCATGAAACGGATGTATGTATGCATGTGTATGTCTATATTTGTGACAAGGTGAAAAAGGATAAACACAAGTACGTGATATGCTACGGTTGCTCAGCTGCCAGTCTTTCCTAGCCAAGCTGCTTGTTTGTTAGTCTGCCAATAAACAAATAGTTGAGTGTGTGTTGTGTTTTAGAGAAAGTAAGTAGTCTGCAGACCTATGAACATGTTGGCAAAGCTTTGTAGTAGTCTAAAGATTAGACGGGTGCAGGCTTTGTGGTACTATATATGTAGTTTGTTGATTTATGGTGGTTTACAATGCTTGACAGCGAGCGGCCTATATTTAGATTATAAATAGGGCCATACACATATCTAACGTACTTCGAATCCTTTCTGTTATTGTGGTCACTCTCTTCTAAATGAAAAACGTTCATATTTATGATAATATACAGGGTGAATGTAAAGATATTTTTTGGGATAACTCATTTAAAAAAAAAAAATTGAGAGTAACAAACGTATTGGATATTTTTTGGAAATATTTAAACCACACGCCATCAGGACGGACAAGGTGTCCTTGAAATAATGTTGCGAATATTAAGCAATAATGGCAATCCCACTTAGCAACAACCACTCATAGGCATGGTTGGTTATTGTTGTTCCTACGGAAATAAAAAAATTTTGTAATGATTAGGCGAGGCAAAACCCTTCATGGCTGGGCTTTGATATCACTCAACAAACGTCCATATACAAATAGTTACAAGAGTGTTTTTTCTTGGAGTTTGAGAAAACTATAACAAAAAGTAAGGCTTTTCCCTCGACTTTATTCTTGACAGGACGGAATATTGTGCGGCCAAAACTGATCCATGTGCAACTATCATTCCAATATTTTCTGGATTCCGACACATAGTGATATCCCGGGCAGTAAGTACTTCGTCTTGTCCATGCTCATCGCAAAGCCAATGTTTTTTGCACTTTTTTGAATCGAGAAAAGACAGAACTAAAATTGTGCTATATATAGGAACCAAACGTGACCCTTACCAAATAACCTGTGGCCCGTAAACTAACGAAGTTGTAACCTGTTGGGCGCTAAAATTCGAGAGTGTGACCTTTGCACTTATAGAAACTACAGTCACAGTGATATCGTCTGCATTCTTCCCGATGTGATTCTGACATCAGATAATCAAACGGCATCGTAAAAATATGAGGTGAAATTCCATTGGTATGACAATTGGTGCGAATAAATGACCGATTAAGTAAATAAAGGTTTTAACGTGAGACTCCTCTCAAAAAGGGAATTGGAGGAAAGACAGGTTGTGAAGATAGAATGAAATCTCGCCCTACGCTCACTCTGTCCGCGTCTTCGGTTCGGCTGGTATATTTCAAGACAAAGTTAGAGGTATAAAGTGGGTCTATGGTCTTCTATCAGCAGGTATTCATGACGGCTTATTTTCGAATCGCATCAATAACTATAAAAAGACTTTCGTGCCAATACCACACTCATGCGGCTTCAAGGCAGATAATCTTGCAAAGGCCTTACGGGACGCTACTGAGGCTAAAATATACTCGCGGTAGGTATGCCTGTCGTAAGAGGCGACTAAAATACTACATAGATTCAAGGGTTGAGTAGCACAACCCTTTCAAGGAGCGCAACATATAGCTTCTCAAACCCAATTGTCAACCTCGCCTATCCGCGGCAAATCCTGTTTCATTAACAGCCGAGGCTCTGGAGACCCCGAAATCCTCATGGATCTAGGGGATGGGAGGGCGGGATGGCCTAGAAAGTCGCATGTGGTCATACCAAATAATTCCCGAGATGGTTGGGCTTGGAACCAGACGTACCGGATCTGCATCCGGCAAGGACCATCAACATCGATAACACTCCCCAAGGCCTTCGGGGAGTGTCCTTATACTTACAACAACAACAATAACTACAAGTTGCATCGTTTACTTGCATCAGTCAAAATAAACATACATAACAGTTTCAAGAACATAGCGCTAGTACAACCAAATAAATATGGCCTTACGATATGATTATTATTATTATTTGTATTATTATATGTAGGCCTTGATGCACTGCGACTTTTGTTAAGATCTATTTTGCTTGACATTTTAGCCTAGTACTGTGAAGGCTTTTAATGTATTTAGGTACTCCAGCAACGCGCTCCTCCCCCAGCTCACAAAAAAACAGATTTATATGTCGTATAGATATAACTTACTTAGGTCATCTCGTGGACAACAGTGTCCCGTAGAGTACCACGTAAGAGTTGGTAGGTCCTCTCTACTTAGATTAATGAGTTTGGCTGATATTGGCGCGGCTGGGAGTATAATAAAATTTGCCAGTTTTGCGCTGGGCATTCAATCCAGCGTTATCTGAACTGCTTTTTATCCCAGTTACTTATGGTTTCTCTGGTGTGTATATTTGTGAGTCCACAGACGGGCTCTGGAACACAGAAGGCTGCTATAGCACCCTGCTTGGCTAGGTAGTCTGCATATTCCTTACCTTACGATATTAGGAGAGCAGCGGACCTGCTGCATAAATCAAGTCACTAAATTGTATTTTGTTCCTAGTGATCGTGGGGCTCTAAGCATTTTTATCTAACAAAAATTCTCCACTCAGCCCCTCAGAATGCGCCCCTGCACACTTTCTTATTTGCCCCTTACTTTTGCTTATCAAATTAAATTACATATCTCCCGCCTAAATATTCGCTCTTTCCGGTATTTATGACGCACCTTGTATATTATTCATACATATATATACCGGATATATCAAATGTTCAGTGGTGTGTTTTGTAAAGGTGAAATGTGCCAGGTTAATGTGTTGGATATTTAGCTCAAATTTATTTGCCCAAAAGATAAGTGTGAAAATGTGTAAAGTATTAAATATTTACACATTAACATATGTTTATATGTATGTATTTGTATTTATATGAACAAATGTTTAAAATGCAGAGTTTAGACAATGTTAAATTGATTTAACGTTGCGCCTTTTGACAGATGCCACAATATAAATAGGAATATCTACTGAGAGTTATGTAAACATATCGCAACTATATACAAATGCATATATACAAATAAGCATGTATACATACATATGTATGTGTTGTCCGTTGAATAATCGATAACTCGATATATGTAAATTTTTATTTTATAGTACAGGAGTCAGCTGCTAGTTTCAAGTCGCCAATAATAAAGTGTGTTAAAATCAAACTAGTTGATAATTTCTCAGCTTGCGCTGCTTTTATAGTCTCTGTTGCCTCGTTTGCATAAATCTCCAACGGCCTTGACTTTTCACGAACAACCTTCTAGAACAGCTGCTTATTTATTCCTCCTTTATGTAACTGGTATTTACTTTTGTCTTCTAATTATACGCGTGTATGTGTAATAACTTCTGCTCTCAGGTGATGACTACATGTGCGTATGTGAAATAATCTCTTCGCTGTTAGCTACGCTGTTTGCATATATGTGTGGCTGCTTGCTTCGATGTTTACATGCATAATTACTTTGCTGTTGATGTGCATTTATTTACTAGCAGCACAGTGACGCATCGAAATTGCTAACGTTCGCCACAGTATGAATTTAGGTACCCTGAAAAGTTTATAAAGTTTTGCTAAATGACCTAACACCATCAGCTCCAGTCAGCATTCGCCATAACAAACGCGCCGTAAGTTCTGTCTTTTTTGGTTTGGATAAAGAAGCAACAAGTGGGTCTTGCAGTAAATGGGGACTATATGAAGTATTCGTGCCATCGAAGAAAGAATCGGTGCATTCGCACCTTTGCCGCAACGTCACTGTAAATGGATAGCAAGCATCAAGAGCTAAAACAATAACAGCTTAGAAATCAAATGGATAAAAACTCTTGATAACAAGTGCTACTTTAGATTGGGTAAGAAATTGAAAAGTAAAATCTTCTCGACGAAAAATTTATGATCCTGTCTATATGCATCTATTATGATGCGCTGTGTGAGTTTCACACCAAAAGGCTTCGCTGGCTATGTTATGCGGTTGGACAAAGACGCTCTGGATAAGAACGTATTTCAATCGACACGCGTAGTGGGAATCATAGAAAGGAAGAAACATTCCCGAAAAGCTAGCTAATGTAAAAGTAGGTTTCTAGTAACCATTGCCATGTTCAAATTTTTTAATTTGTGTCTAATATCAATAATTTAAATATATTAAGGCCAGACTCAATCGCTGTTGGTACAAATAACTAACGGCCGCTGCCGAATGAACTTTTTCATATACAGTAACTTCGCCGATGTTGCGTTTGTAAATATAAAGGATTTTCAGACTTAGCAATTGAAACTTATTTCGCTTTGCGCATTCACATACAAAATTTCGCAAAGGCCTGTTATAAATATTCTCACTATAGAAGAAAAATACTTGTGGTAACATATTTTGTCTCCTATTCTTTTGTTGAAATGCAGTTTTAAATTGTGAAAATCTTTGAAAAAGTACCAAAGAGTGCTAAAAATAAATTCACTTGCAAAGTGTGAAAGCTGTCATAGATAAAACAAATTCCGAGTCCTTCTGCTTATGCTTTGCATGTAGCAAAAGCAAACTGTCTGCCTTTCCCCATAAAAATACGTGCAATTTTCTCATCATGCATAAGATGGAATTGAACGCATCTATATGAAAAAGTTGATTGTGACGCGGCCATAACTATGGTCAATCGATGCAAGGTTTCAGCTTGCTCCCTGAATATTGATAATATACGAAAACCTCATAAAGCAACTATATTCATAATGAACTACTCGATATTCTTCTTTATACCGTTTTTAAATTTTTCTTGAAAATTGGCGGGAATTACTTGTTTTACGCCGGCTCCGAACGGCATCTGCAAAGCAGATGAGTTTTCAACGGCAAGTTTTACATGGCAGAAATCATTCGGAATACCCCGTGTGAAAACACTTTTTTCTAATTTAAAAACTTGTTGCTAAATTTTTGTTGTTGCTTGGGCTGGGAAATGAAACCAGGATCTTCGATGTGGCAGGCGAAGCACGCTACCACCGCACAGCAGCCGGTAAGGGTTATTCGTGGCAATTTTGGTATAGTTCAGCAGAAGATAATGCTCGTCTCTTCTTAGTGATAGTTGATAAAATTTTACATACAGAACTAGCGGAGCGGTTAGACCTTAAAACGGCAGCAGCTACATGATCTTGTAATACATACATACTTATATAGTTCGCGAACCATTAAGATCTTTTACCCGAACAATACTCTACAGACAATTAAATAAAAGCGTTGGGCGCGTTAAATTTCTAAAAATATGAAGCGTAGCTTAACCTGATTAAGGTTCAGTTGGTCTTATATATGACTATCAATATAAATTTGACACGTCCAACGCTTTTATTTAATTGTCTGATCAACGCCCTAGATTGATGAGGAGTGTGATGACTAGTACCTAGGACTTACCTAATTATTCTATAGCTTTTAGTATTATAATTACTTCATGTAAGTATTGTTTTCATTAAAACCGTTTAACTTAAAATTTTTTTTAGATTATTTTATTTTCAAGTTTTTAGTGTTTATTTAATTGTCCATTATTTCTCATCCTATTTAGTTCATTTAGTGACTCATTATTACAAGGACTCTTTCCAGACAATTTTCTACAATCTAGGTCCTCAATACATAATCCTTCCAAAGACTTTACTCGACTCTGCGCCACGTATGCTTGTCCCTTCTCCAACTCCAAAATATTTTGATGTCACTTCTACCGGACTGTATGTAATATTTGTTCCAAATATGAGCCAAATCAGACATCATAGGTCGCTTTCTATTCTTGTATGTATTATGTGTTCCAAATATGGGCCAAACCGGACCACAAACACGATTTTTGTTAATATCTCGAAATTTGCGCCACCTAGCGGCGATTTTTTTCTTATTGTTACATTGTCATCGGGTTCTGAACTATATTCCAAGTTTCAAGCTTGTAGCTTATCGGGAAGTTACTTAAATTTCAATTACAAAATTCGTTCACAACGGCCGTGCATGAGGCCAAGTCAAGCTAAATAAAACCGTTTAAAAACACCACAAAATGCGATTTTGTCACCAATTTCTTTTGGTGTGGTAGTAAATTCTCTAAATACTGTTTTTATAGTTGGAGCTGATTTTAAATAAGATTCGAGTGAATTTGTGCGAAGATCATGGACAGGCATTACAACATTTGTTTAACAAAGAAACACACTTCATTGAAAAGAGGGAACTGTATGCTCATGACGGGTTCTCTGACTGCCTTCTGGTTGCTGTTGTTGTTGTTGTAGCGATAAGGACGCTCCACGAAGGTCTTGGGGAGTATTATCGATGTTAATGGTCCTTCGCCGGATGCAGATCCGGTACGTTCCGGTACCAAGCCCGACCATCTCGGGAACGATTAGTTATGACCACATGCGACCTTCTAGGCCATACCGCCCTCCCACCCCCCAGATCCATGAGGAGTTCGGAGTCGCCAGAGCCTCGGTTGTTAACGTAACGGGATTTGCCACGGATAGGTGAGGTTGACAATTGAGTTTGGAGAAGCTATATATTGCGCTGGCAACCTGAAAGGGTTGCGCTACACAACCCCTTGAATCTATTTGATATTTTAATCGCCTCTTACAACAGGCATACTTACCACGGTTATATTCTAACCTCCTAACATGCCTTCTGGAGTCACATGCTTTTAAGTAAGGCCTTGTCAGTGATTGATGATGTAAGAAGTGCGGGTTGGAAGAGAAATTGATCGATCAACTCTTGTGCTCGTGCCCTGCGCGAGCAAGACTAATGCACCAGCTACAAGAAGTGGCAAAGCTATAAGACAGCTATAAGCAGCTAGTTTCATAAGTTCTAGAAAGCTTTTAATATTTGCCAAGAAGACGGAGATATTTTGGTTGTTGAGCAAGCCATAGCGTTTATGGACTCACTCAGCCTATGCGAAGTCTTCACGAGCCAGACAGTCCAACCTAACCAATTTCTTTCGTTCTCTTTTACAAATTTTTTATACTGTCTGGAAATTTTAGAACAGTTATTGTATATGGAAATTCTGTTGTCAGCAGCAAAGCACTTTTCGGACTCCATCATCCCTGCTAAGAATGTTTACCATACAATTTATATCCGCAACTGTCGTGGTCACAGAGCGGTCTGTGCTTCGAGAAAAAAAAAACTGTAGGAAAAGGCTCCAAGAAATTACGAGAACAATGTAGTTGGTTAGTATGATTGAGAGTCCAATGGTTTCAATAGCCCAGATTGCAGGTATCCTGCTTGATCCAAATGTGTGATCAGAAGAAATACCTGACGAGCTTCGCTTGACGTTGTACTTAGAGCAAAACTTATGGCAATCACACTAGATATGCCCACTTCACCCTCAAGGCTGGCCACCATATCATTACCCCAAACAACAGGATGGGCCGTATAATTGCGATATGAATCCATTTGCAAATATTGGGGTTAAATACCCATTTTTTACAAAGTCGGGGATTTTCTCTGGATTACCCTGTTGTTAAGTCCGCTATTCCACACATAACAGATGAAAAGCTGTTATTTCCCCATGAGTCGCATGTCAATCTGGCCCAACTTCGATTTGTGGGTTATAACAGGTTTAGGTCTTTTTTTTCGAATCACCTTTGGCATACGAGGTGCATCCCCACATGACACAAACCATCTATTCGACTGTAATGTGGAGTCCACTCTTCTAGTGACAAGTTCTTCACGCTGCAACCCTGTTGAAACAGCTAGTTCTCTTTAAGTACTGTTAGAAGACTTTGAAGATTGTGTCATTAAGCCTGGTAAGGGCGTCGAAAATATTTTTACACCAACAACAACACAAAACGTGCCGAACCATTTCTTTCTGCAGTCCACACTTCCTACATCTGCTGCCAATGATGAGAGTTTATTTAAAAGCATACGGCACCTAACATGCGCCTCAAGTCTTTTCTTTTTAAAGAGAGCCGCAACTTTGTTCGTTTGATATCATAAGACTTGCATATGATAGTACAAATTTTGCAGAGTCCGTCTTTAAATCACGCCTATTCTTTTTTAATGATTGTGAGCAAATCAAATCTCGTTTTTGTTTCATCTGAACGAATTAGGACGGCCACCGTATATGCTACGATTCCTTCAGCAATTTACCCTTCGCCCGCTCTCTAAAAAGTTGGAATGCAAAGTATCTGTGCGGCTGGCAGGCATTGGTTCTTTCAGGCAGGTAACATCAAAACCCAGAAGAACTTAACATCTGGTGCCTCAGGGTGGTGTTCTATCCCCAATTTTGTTTTACTTTTATATAAGCGGGGTCGGCCCTCGGTAATGTTTGGCAAGCTCTCCGAGTCTATTTCCGTTATGAAAAGCTCTCAGTGGAAACTCATCTGCCTTACAGATGCCAGTCGGAGTCGGCATAAAACACGGAACCTACCTCCTCCCAATTTGTAAGACAAATTGAAAGGAGCAGGGCGCAAATTGGAAGAGAAGCTCGGCCTAAAATCTTTTCGAAGGTTATTGCGCTTTATATATTTTTTTACATATCGAAGCTTCCTTCACCACTAAAAGGAGTTACTAATGTGTTATACGCCGATGACTGCACTATAATGGCAACAGGCCTCGGCCCATACATCGATGAGCTATGCTACTAAATCAGTGGCTATCTCCATAGTCTTTCCAGTTTTTTATACCTCGCGAAATTTGACAGTGTCACCTCGCCGACCTAATTTACAATATACACAAAGCATATATAGACTGTATTGGAAATCCACGCCGATGGCATTACGCTACCGACTATCACACATCCGAAAATACTGTATGTGACGTTCGAACGGGATCTAAATTTTGTAAAGCATGCACCCGCAATTGTACCTAAAGGCCACGTCAACGAAATCATAAAGTCTGTTTCCAGCAGCACTTTGGGCAAAGATAAAGAAAGCTCATAACCACTTATACAGTAATATGGTTAACGAGCCAAGCGAGAATACTCCCCATTAAGCAAAGGAATTAAAGCTTAAAACACAGTTTCTGGTGAATACGCCGAAATCTGGGAATCTCAACATACATCTGGTGGAAGAGGCCCCGCCTCCCAGCAACTTAAGAAGTTATCCCCGCTATGATAAAATCCGGCACTTTAGAACTAAGCCGTTTGAAAAAGAGGAACATGACAATGCCCTCAGAAACATCCATAAAAAGTTGTCGGACCGTTTTCGTGGGATTGCCCAGTGAACCTCGTCTTTAAAAAATAATACTCGAAACTCCCAGCTGAGGAAAAAAAGCTTCCAGGGAGACGTGGCCCAACTTCGATGTGGACATTGTAATGGGTTTCACTTTTACTTATCCAGAATCAACCACGACATACCTAATGTTAGTCCCGCCTGGTATGTGTTCCCATATGGCACCACCCATCTCTACAATCCAACCCTTATCTCTCTGGTACAACCCTGTTTAAACTGCAAATTTCCTCGAACTCCCGTTAGAGGACATTGATGATAATTAGTGAGTGGTCGCAACTATTAGATAGGGCGAAGCACTGCTAT